>NC_090265.1:1022002326-1022344826 GCF_040414725.1 Anabrus simplex | reverse complement strand
GAGTACTCAGAGGAAAACCTGTCCCTCCTCTGCTTTGTCCAGCACAAATCTCACATGGAGTGACCGGGATTTGAACCACGGAACCCAGCGGTGAGAGGCCGGCGCGCTGCCGCCTGAGCCACGGAGACTCTACTTCATGGTCTACCAATGCTTCACAAATATGACATTTCACTAAGACCAAAGCCAGCGCAACTGGTTTCCTTTGCTCAGACAAGGATAAGTACCTCTTCATGCAGGCTCATGTTCACTGACTGAGCAAATGTCATGGGATAGCGGAGCACTGATGCGCAGGTGTATTGTATGCGCACCACACGCCCCCTGTGCCAGCGGCAGTTGTATAGGAGACCTTGTGAGCAGTGGCTGTGCATGTGACGGGTGTAACATGGAACATCGTCTTGAGCTGACACAGTTCGAACGGGGTATGGTGGTCGGTGCCCGACGGATGGGAAGTGCGATTTCGGAAGTGGTGCGGGAATTCGACTTCACACGATCAACCGTGCCCAGGGTGTATCGTGAATGGTTGAATGCGGTTGTCACCGTCCACAACAGACGAACGACAGGCCGTCCAGCCACCCTCGATGACCGTGACCGGCGACATCTGAGACGGATTGTCAATAGTGTCAGACGGGCAACCGTGCAACAAATCACGGCTCAGTTCAACACAGGCCGTGCTAGACATATCTCCCAGTGGACAATCCGTAGGATCATGGGTTCTATGGGGTATGGGAGCCGGCACCGCACACGAGTGTCACGGTTAACCCAACGTCATCGGGCATAACGACGCGCATTTGTCGCCAGTCACCAGGGATGGACACTGGAACAATAGCGTAACGTGATATAGTCGGACGAATCACGATTTCAACTGCACCATGCCGATGGGAGGCACCGGGTATGGCGCAGACCATATGAAGCGATGGATCCCGCCTGCCTCGAAGGTGTGGTCCAGGGCGCTGGTGTCTCTGTTATGGTCTGGAGTGCATTTTCCTGGTATGGAATGGGCCCCCTAGTTGTTCTGGAAGAGACTTTGAATGGTACGGGGTGTGTTGAGCGGGTCGGAGACCGTCTCCACCCATTTTTGGCCTTCCAGCGCCCAGACGGTTCTGCGGTGTTTCAAAATGATAACGCACCGCCACCTCGCTCCCACGTCGCCCGGGAATGGCTCCAGGAACATGCAGCGGAGGTCCAACGACTGCCATGGCCACCCAGGAGCCCCAATATGAACCCTATCGAGCATATCTGCGATGTCCTGGAACGCAGGCTCCGTGCCATTGATCCTGCACCCACAAATAGACCAGCATTGGCAGCCGCTCTGCAAACGATTTGGTGTCAGCTGCGTCCAGAGGACTACCAGGGACTTGTCGACTCACTTCCATGGCGCCTTACTGCAGTTCGCAGGGCCAGAGGAGGCCCCAAACGCTGTTAGGCAGAATATACGTAAAATAAAATTCGGAACAAGCAAAGAGATTACTCGCCGAGATGCACTAGTTATTATTACAATAAATGAACAATCTCTCCCCAGTTTAAGTCATCCTTGCTTTGGATAGAAGACGATTCTGTCTTACGAAAAGAACATTCATATTTTGTCTTCCTGCAAGCCCCCGGTTCATTGAGTACCATAATTTCGAAATGACTTTTTCTTAAAGCCTGCTGCCGGGTAAATAGACCATAAACATGAAGTTTCAATGAACGATATCCAGCTGCTTCACCAGTATGATGGAACCGACAAACACATTTCTTACAAACAAACAAACAAACAAACAAACAAACAAACAAAACGCACAGAGGGTAGAAATTAATGACGTGGTCTTGAATGGGCGTGAATTCTACAAACACTTGCGAAAGAAATGGCTGTAGGGACAGCGGGCGTTGCCTAATTTTATTTGTATGGACTGGTTTTAGCTAAGTGGAAATATTTTTGCATCATTGAATTTGAAAATTTACGTGATGCTTTCCATGTGATGCAAAAAGTGATAATACTTCAAAAAGTATTATATACATAGTAATGGTTTCTATATTATATCCAATTAGAAAGTTGGTTCCCCAAGACGTGAGCCTACTAGCCGACATAATGCATGTGACGTCATCACAAATTGGCTGCTTATTTAAAGTGTGCTTTTGTCTTTCGAAAGTCAGTTACCACGCTGTACAACAGTGTGTAGTTGTCGCACAGAGCGAGTAAAGTGTTATTTGATTTTTTCGATGATGTCTGTCAGAAGACATCACAAAATAAAAATATGACTCTAAATAAAGGAAATACTGAAGATTTTTGACTGATAATTGAACAATTATTGCATTTATAACAATGACAATCGTATGTCGAAATGCAAAATTAGTAAGGGCATTATCACATAAAAAATAATATGCAGGAAGAAACCAGAGTCAATAAGGAATCTAATAAGACAAAAAGTACGAATGAGACACGCTGGAATCTTGAGTCTATAGTACTGGTCTCTCGTAAAAATAAACGGCAAAGAAAACGACATTGTTAATCATACTTACCTCATCATTCAATTACTTTAGTAACATTTTGACCTTCTCGAAAATTTCGTCGAAATGAAAATTTAAATAAATAAATAAATAAATAAATAAATAAATAAATAAATAAATAAATAAATAAATAAATAAATAAATAAATAAATAAATAAATAAATAAATAAATAAATAAGTAAATAAATAATGAAAATCCACAACCTGTTTCCATTCATTTGACCGGGTCGGGAATGGAATGTATAAAGCCTCCACCTAGCGGCGAGGATACGAATTGTGCAGGCTGTCGAAGCCTGTCGCACTCCTCTGGGGGCCATGATTATTCACTGACAGATGAAATTAAATGATAGTAGAGAGTGTTGCTGGAATGAAATATGACAGGGAAATCCAGAGTACCCGGAGAAAAACCTGTTCCATCTCCGCTTTGTCCAGCACAAATCTCACATGGAGTGACCGAGATTTGAATCACGGAACCCAGCGGTGAGAGGTCGGCATGCTGCCGCCTGTGCCACGGAGTCTATACATAAACAAATAGATAAATATGTAAATAAGTAAATTAAATGATACAAAAGTTCTGATTTGTATCATATTTCAAATTACAGTACACCATAGGCGTTTGACGTAAATCATTACAGCTGCTCTTCATATTAAATTCGACCACGTCTTTATTTTGCTTGTATAAACTATATTTATTGTAATATTTTATACACTTTGCCTAAGCATTATCTTACTGTAGTTATTTAGGTTATCTCATTCATTTCAGAGACTCAAGGAATTCCATTTAGTTCAGCTCATAACGATGCAGAGTTAACAGAAGAAACTTCAAACGAGATGCCAGTACACTACCGCAACGATATTTAAATTATTCTCTTTTACATAAAGCACTCTGGTAGACCTCGTTATGTTGTGATGCTGCCGTGAGAAATAGTGCTTTCAAAGTGAATAATGTACAGTTGCAGTGCGAAAGAGAGTGAACTTATAAAGTATTTTCGTAGTTGCAATGTGTAAATAAGACATTTCCTGTACAAATTATTTTCGTTCACAAAATGTAATGAACTTTTACTCAACTTTTTTCGGTCTAATGCACGCAATCGCTCTTTTTTCTCGATGTGGGCAATGATCTGTGAAATGGCAGTCATTTATCCTCCTTAATCATCGATGATTACTGTGAAACGCCTATTGAGATGGAACAGAAGAGTAGCAGGCATTTCAACAGGCAACCAGTGTGTATTACTCAGGACTATTAATTTAAATATTATCGTTCAGATCAAACAAACAATCAAATGGGTCTCATACTTCGAGTGTACCGTGCCTATCGGAACTGTGGGATGTGAACGATTACAGGTCTAATTGGGAGAAGTATTCGTTCATCAGTAGAGGAAATAGGGATTTGTTTAATGTACCGAGGGAGATGTATGATAAATTTCTAAATCCTGCGCAGTTATTTAAAAGAAGTCTAGGTAAGCAATTGATAGGGAATCTGACACCTGGATGATAGTCCTAAATGCAAATCAGTTGTAAATAAAAAATTAAAAAACATAAAATCATCTCAGTAAACATGTAGTCACAATCGAATCGTTTGAGGGATAATGGCCTACGATGTTTACATTTTGTCACTAAAGTAACTGCTTGTACACGGGGACATTTCATGTGTCTTAACGCGTTTGTACACCAGCTGCCCTGTGCCTGTTAATTAAAACAAAACTTACACCTCCTACAATAGCTTTTATTATAAACACAATGTCTAATCTACAGCTTTGAACAAGGACGATGTTACATGGTACAATACAGTGCTGCACACTCGTATCTGTTACAGGAGATGCCCTAGCATCTGGACGCAATGCTGTAATCTTTGTCATATTCAGTTCCGAATTGGCCGGCTCCTTGGCTGACTGGTCAGCGCAGTGCTCTTCGGTTCAGAGGGCACCGGGTGCGATTCCAGGCCGGGTCGGAGATTTTAACCTTAAATGGTCAATTCTCTTGCCTCGGTAACTGGGTGCTTGTGCTGTCTCCAACATCTCTGCATCTCACACACCATACATAACAATATTTTCCACCCCAATAAAACGCAGTTACCTACACATGGCAGATGCCATCCACCCTCATCGGAGGGTCTGCCTTACAAGGGGTGCACCCGGCTAGAAATAGCCAGACGAAATTATAATTATTGTAGTTCCGAATTCGTTTGAACATGTCTCAATTGACTGCGGAATTATTGACAAGCATCGACATGGTTTATGGCATGTTTCAGTTATTTGATATCAACTAGGATTAAAGTACTGGGTGTAGAAACGCGCAAAGCACACTACGTGTCCATGTGCGCAAACAATCATGTCAACGTGGAAGTGACATTATCTCGCGAGCGGTTCCATTGCGACCCCATGTTTGCCAAACACTGCACTATTGTGCAGGTAGGAGCCAGCACAGGCTTGTACATGAAATGGTTTAATTTCAGGAAGGAAGGGTGAACATGAACAGTTGATAACCCTGGTGTCCTGCCTGGCAAAATTCAAACCGGTATCGTAATTTAGTAGGTACAAATTAAATCAAATTTGTTTCATTTTACAGAAAATAATATAAGAATACTTTTTCAATTTGTGGCAGGACATAATACTTCATTTCCAGTAAAATAGTTAAGAACGAAATAACTGTAATTATTTTAAAGGGGGGAGACCTAGCTCAACAAGGGAAAAAACAGGCCAATATTAATTCGATTGTTAAATATGCTACAAACGTTGTTGAAAAATTCTGCACATATCCCAGTATTGGCATGCTTCCTAGCAATCATAAGCAACTGCAATAATGTCAAAATTCTAATTATAACATTTTAAATTAAATTTCCCGCCTTTTTAACAATATATCACCATTTCCCTTATAAGTTCCAAGTTTATAAGAATTTTCGTACTTTTCCTTTTTTAAAGTGTATATCAAACTCCCACCTACAAAATGAACCTCAATCACTAACATAGATTGTGATTTACATATTTTTGTCGAGGTTTTATTCCGCGCACCTGAAAATACTAAAAATAAATATTTTATATAAAATCTAATATAAATCCCATTGACCTGAATGAGGTACAGATTGTAGTACAACACTATGGAAGGAAACCCTGAAAAAATCGTTATTATCCGTGAAACAGTAAGAGAATTATGAAGGAAACCGTGATATATTGTTAAAAAGGAGAGAAATTTTATTTTAAAATGTTATAATTAGAATTTTGACATTATTGCAGTTGCTTATGATTGCTAGGAAGCATGCCAATACTGGGATATGTGCAGTATTTTTCAACAACGTTTGTAGCATATTTAACAATCGAATTAATATTGGCCTGTTTTTTCCCGTGTTGAGCTAGGTCTCCCCCCTTAAAGGAATCGTGAACATGAAAGCACTGATAGTTTCTGTGGCATAATGTTTTAAAGTCCAGAGTTCAAAGGTATGTATGTATTGGTCATACATTTTATGTTTAATACATGCCTAGTAATAAATGCGATTATTAATGGCAACGTCGTACCCGAAACTACACTCAAAATTCATTCATTTCTCCTCTTCACACCTAAAGAACATAAGAAAGTAATATTTGTTTCAACACCATCAAACTAAATTATTATATTAAAATGCAGGCAAACATTTCGGAGCTTATACAAATGAATATACCATTAGTCATGACTCATAATATAATTGCTGT
The DNA here is from genome assembly GCF_040414725.1 of Anabrus simplex. Lineage (NCBI taxonomy): Eukaryota > Metazoa > Arthropoda > Insecta > Orthoptera > Tettigoniidae > Anabrus > Anabrus simplex. The sequence continues at coordinate 1,022,338,653 of NC_090265.1, read as the reverse complement.
TCCTGTAGCATACGCTAATACTTTGTTTTGTCTCTCTCCTATTCACGTTCTGTGTGTGGCCTCACGTCATTTCTTACCATGATCTTCTATCCCGCACTAGGCGCGTCGCTTGATGTAGGGACCTTCCAACCAAGTCCTTCATCTGGTCAATCCACCTTGCTGGAGTTCTTCATTCTTCCCTGCATTTGGCCCTCCACGATCAGCTTTTCCATATCTCCAGTTCTCCTTGATATGTGACCAAAGTATGGCAAGTAGGCTTGGCTAATCTTCTGCATGAGCTTGTCCTTGATCTAAAGCTCTTATAGGACAGAAGCGTCTGTCCGGTGCTCGATCCAAGACACTCTTAGAACTCGCCGGTGCACCCACATTCACAGCGCCTCAATATTCTTCATGGCAGCATTATGATTTGTCAAGGTTTCAGCTGTGTATGTGGCAATGGGGAAACCCAGAGTATTTACCAGCCTGAGTTTGGTGATGGCTCCGTCTTTCTATATATTCTTCATCTTTGCTGTCACATTGCGTACAATTTCAAGACGTCTACTGATCTCATCCGGGCAGCTCCCATTGTTCGTTATTAGTGCACCGAGATAAACGAATCCGCTCACCACCTCATAGCCTCCTATTTGTTTCAGGTGTGGCAAGTTGTTGTTTGCCCGGCCCACGATCATGACCTTTGTCTTGCCAGCGTTGCGTTGATAGGGTGAAAGTTCCTTTTGGGGATCACTGTAAGTACCTAGGTGTCAATAAAATGAAAGAACATTGAGGTAATCACGTAAACAGGGTTTTTATAATAAAGGATACAGATCTCTGCACATGGTTATGAAGGTATTTAGGGGTTGTAGTAAGGATGTAAAGGAGAGGGCATATAAGTCTCTGGTAAGACCCCAACTAGGGTATGGTTCTAGTGTATGGGACCCTCACCAGGGTTACTTGGTTCAAGAACTGGAAAAAATTCGAAGAAAGACAGATCGATTTGTTCTGGATGATTTCCGAAAAAGAGTACCGGTAGCGTTACAAAAACCTTGCAAAGTTTGGGCTGGGAAGACTTGGAAGAAAGAAGATGAGCTGCTCGACTAAATGGTAAGTTCCGTGCTGTGAGTGGAGAGATGGCGTTGAATGACATTAGTAGAGGAATAAGTTTGAGTGGTGAATTTAAAAATAGGAAAGATCACAATATGAAGATAAATTTGGAATTCAATAGGACAAATTGGGGCAAATATTTGTTTATAGGAAGGAGAGTTATGGATTGCAATAAATTACCAAGAAAGATATTCAATTAATTTCCAATTTCTTTGCATCAATTAAGAAACCAAAACCAAACCCCATGGCGCTACTCACCCGAGGGGCCTTGTCCTACCAAGCGACCGCTGCTCAGCCCGAAGGCCTGTAGATTACGACGTGTCGTATGATCCGCACGACAAATACTCTCAGCCGTTATACTTGGCTTTCTAGACCGGGACCGGCAGCTTACCGTCAGAAAGCTGTTCAATTGTAATCACGTAGGCTGAGTGGACCTCGAACCAGCCCTCAGGTAGAGGTAAAAATCCCTGACACCGCCGGGAATCGAACCTGGGCCCTCCGGGTTATTTATCAAAAGACTAGGAAAATAACAGGTCGGGAATCCGCCACCTGGACTACCGCCCTAAATGCTGATCAGTGGTAATTGATTGTTGATCTCCAATTCACATTCCCCGCTGGCTGTTGTGAGCCTGTTCTTGATAATCTCCATCTCCATGGCGCTTGATACTATGACGAGGGTATCGTCTGTATACCTCTAGTAGCTGACCGTCTTTCCTCCTACTGTAAAGCCTCCTTCCCAGTCTTCCAGCACCTTCCTCATAATGTACTCTGAGTTGATATTATAAAGCAGAGATGATAGAATGCACCCTTGTCTGACGCCAGCCTCGGTTGTGAATGGTCCTGAGAGAGCATCGTCGACGCGAACATGTAACCTGTTGTTACCGTGAAGTGCCTTGACTAGACTGATGAGGTGTTCATGAGTCCCCATGTCCCGAAGTGTATCACAGAGAGCATTGCATCTCACTTCGTCGATAGCTTTCTCGAAGTCGACGAAGCGCAGAAACATCGCAATGTTCAACTTTGTTTTACGTATTGTTAAAGTGAACTCTGGTGAGCTTTCTCTGCCTCATACACAAATATTGCTGCACAGCAGTCGATGCGGTGCACAAGATACTGTAGGCCAGTAAGTTGAGACTGGCAGTCCCATCGTATAGGCAACCTACAAACGATTTAGCTTGTGCCACCGCTTGTGATACATCCTGTATACTCGTGTTGTGATATGTTATTTTCAGATTATTTAAAGGGTATCGTTTTTAGTTTCATGCCTCCGTACGTTATGTGATCAAATGGCTGTACGTTTTATTCATTGATATAATAATTTCTTTATCTAGTCAATTTTGTAGTTTAAGTCTTATCGGAAACAACACAATCACCCTATTTCAGTCCCCAAAACGTAAAATGAAGTAGATGTTTACGAAATAGAGGAATTAATTGCAATGTTCTTCTACTTCCACGATGAATTTTTTTTTTTTTTTGCTATTTGTTTTACGTCGCACTGACACAGATAGGTCTTACGGCGACGATAGGATAGGAAAGTCCTAGGAAGTGGAAGGAAGCGGCCGTGGCCTTAATTAAGGTACAGCCCCGGCATTTGCCTGGTGTGAAAATGGGAAACCACGGAAAACCATTTTCAGGGCTGCCGACAGTGGGGCTCGAACCCACTATCTCCCGATTACTGGATACTGGCCGCACTTAAGCGACTGCAGCTATCGAGCTCGGTCGATGAAATGTTAGTTGGCTAGTAAATAAATGGTCCATGTATGTGCAAGATCTTATTCAACTTTTCTGAAAATTTTTTTTTTAAATATATAAACAAATAATCGACTTGGTTTGTTGCCGTAAGGTCAATGCTACCAAAAAAGTTTCCTTTGAATTAAAATATATTCGTAATATATCCGAAGTGTAATCGAAGGGCCCTCTACAGTTACATCAATGAAGTCAAGGTCAATGAACGTACCTTGTTGTTGCTCAAATAAATGTGCACAATTAATTTAATGAAACAAACAGACGAATCTAGAATACTTCAATAGATGGCGTGAGTTTCTCCGACAGCTGCAATGTAATTAACCCACAAATATTCACAACTTGTAAAATAATTTAAAAATGTAATAATTTAAAATATCGAACGGGGCTTTAATGGTGTTACGGCCTCAGGTTTCGTCTTAGAATACGTACCGTGTGATATAATTTTTCGAAATAAAGTACCTACTACGTATTGTATTGTGGACATTGTGTTTATTAGGCCTGCTTCTACATAACTTCAACACAAATTCGATACGAAATTGGTTTGTCATATGAGAGTTAACATACACATGGAAAGAGATCGATGTCAATATTAGGATTGAAAATGTAATTTACACTGTCCTCCAGTAATAGTGCAACACTTGATGTTTTAGAAATAATCTCAGTCTAATGTAGCAAAATGTATTTTTCAAAACATAATTACAAAATAAAAGAAAGGATCTTTACATACTAATTCCAAGACAAAAATGCTCAAAACATTTCGATTTAAGAGTTTTGAAAATACAAGAAGCTGAATCTGATAAATTTTCTGATTATCAAAATGAATATAAACGACGCAAGTTTAAGAAAATATACTGGAAACTTGTTGGATGCTAATTACGTGAACAATAAGAGCTGTTACCACCCCTTGCTGCAATTACCACCGCTAATGCTTTGCGCACGCTCCTGATCCAGCCCCGGATGTCCTTGTGTGGTACGTTCTCTCTTTTTCTTGCCCCGCCACCTTCAGTTTAGCCAGATTGTTGAAGACTCGGTTCCGAAGGTGACGACCAATCATGTCCCATATATTCCCACCAGGGTTGAGGTCCGGACTCATGGCTGGCAAATCCAGAGTGGAAAAGTTGAGCTCCCGAAGAAATTCCGTGACACACTGAGCAGCATCGAGTCTTGTATTATCATCATGGCGTTACAAGATTAATGATAATCCCCTCAACGTACTTGTATACCGTGACGGAGCCGTTCTCAATGAGTACAAGATCGGTACGGTTATCTAAAATCACGCCACTCCGCATCATAACGGACCTCCACCCAACAGTGTAATCTCGGCAAAGGTACGAGGGTAAAGTGTTCTCCTGCCTTTGCCCACGCCCTATCTCTTCTGTCAGGTGAGTTCAGGTTGAATATGAACTCATTACTGAAGAGTGCATAACCCCACTGATAATCTAATGTTCGTGACCAGCTCGATGTGAGGACGGTTTCTCCGATGTTGTGGCAGAAGCGCTGGTCCTCTGCCAGGTTGTTTAGAGGATAAATTTGTCTCATGAATTCTCCCTCTGATTGTGTTCTCATTCACAACTACATCGTGGACCTGCATCAGATTACTCTGAGCCTCAACCGGTGTAAGATTTCCGTTTCTCAACACTTGAAGAAAGAGATCTTACAAGGCAGAAGTGCACCTGCGACGGCTTGAACCAGGCAGTGTATGGTTAGTATGATGATTCTTAATATGCTTCACAGCCAGACGAATGCTTGTAGGAGACGTATTCAAAACCTCTGCTACATAGCTGAGGCTATGGCTATCGTTCACGAATGCTACTGCTTTCGCCGAGTTTAAGGAAATTTAGAGGCATGTTGGTGTGTTGTTTATGGGTCAGAAACCCGTCAGGTAATGCTCAAATACTGGTCAATAAGCCTCAAAAGTACACAAGCGACTACAGTGCTGAAATACGATTTTCATAATTGGCGTGAAATAAATAGGTGATGTTCGGGAACACTCACCATTGTTTGAATGGGTTACAATATAGCCTTCTGTTCTCCTTCAGTAAAGTTCATAGAATATTAGCCAATCAATAAATACTGGAAAAAGTACGGTAAACGCATTCATTCCAAATTCAACGGAGCTTTTTGCCATAATATCAATTGTTACGCATTTTGGTGGGTAGTGTATATATTCGTAGCATGTGGATTCGCGGGAACGATGAGTGTACTGGTGCCTCTTCGTATACGTGAGTTCCAAATCACTCTCTAACAACGGGGCAGTAATTGTGCTCAGCTGGAGCTGCAGTAGCGTGAAATTCGCTTCACCACACTCGGCCGCCTAAATTTTGAGATGCTCTCTATAAGCCTTTCGACGCTTTTGTGACAGAACGATACATTTCTCACCATAGTTGTTTTAAATGTTCTCTGTTTACTATTTACGTATACGTGTAGACGCACGGAAACAAATCAAACGATATCTCACATGACCCCGCCAGAGTTGAAAGTGGCACGGCGCTGTTAATACCTCAAGGTGGCGGTGCTAATTGCGTCATCCGATGACGCCATACAGAAGTCAGACTCCTCTTGTTGGACACATTACTCCACTCGCTTTAAGGCAAGACACTGAACACTGTCGTCGCACGTATTGTCTGGAACTGTTTCCGATTTTAAGACTTTGTATATTTGTAATGCCCACCTTCCAAGTGCACTTTCGAAACTGCAGAATACTGTAGTCTATGTACATTTTTTATCTGTTGTAATACATGTACGTTTCAGATAACGCACTCGACCCACCAATGTGGACAGAAACCCCTGTTTGGGGTGCGGTAGAAATGGTTAATTACCGTAAACCACGATAAGAGTAGTATCATCTAGGACAAAGTATAAACATTTCTATAACATCTCTCAAATGATGAAAAAAATAATTTTTTTAAAGGAAAACTGCGTTATAGACCAGAAAAATATTTAAGCTGTACCTTGTGCCTATGTTACCATCAACTTCACAAGAAAAATATTTTCAAGTGCTTTTTGCTCTAACTTCTTTTTGATTTAGATAGTTGTCGCAAGTAGTATAATTGGACAGTTCTGCGGCCTCCTCCTCCTCCCGCGGGAAATTTGAATTTTTGCGGGAAATTTGAATTTTGGCGCGAGATTTGAATTTGTAAACAAAGCCACGTGCTTTTTGACAGCTGTCATCGACAAAAACGCATCGCTAACCTCACTGCTGCCATCTTGACGGGCCTAAACCTCAGTGGTACCAACTTAACCTGACTACCGCGAGGTAAACAAAGCCACGTGTTTTTTGACAGCCACGTGCTTTTTGACAGACAACAACGCATCGCTAACCTCAGTACTGCCATCTTGACGGGCCTAAACCTCAGTGGTACCAACTTAACCTAACTAGCGCGAGATTTGAATCGGTAATCAAAGCCTCGTGTTTTTGACAGCCACGTGCTTTTTGACAGACAACAACGTATCGCAAACCTCAGTGCTACCAACTTAACCTCACTAGCGGGAGATTTGAATTTGTAAACAAATCCAAGTGCTTTTTGACAGCCGCGTGCTTTTTGACAGAAAACAACGTATCGCTAACCTCAGTACTACCATCTTGACGGGCCTAAACCTTAGTGGTACCAATTAAACCTCACTAGCGCGAGATTTGAATCGGTAAACAAATCCACATGCTGTTTGACAGCTGTCATCCGCCATCTTTAAATCACAGAGCACCGTGCTGCCCTCTTTATCGCAGTAGCTGCAAATTCGTCACCTGTCATCCGCAGTGCTGCCATCTTAACAGGCCTAAACCTTAGTGCTACCAACTTAACCTTACTAGCGCATGATTTGAATCGGTAAACAAATCCACGTGCTTTTTTGACAGCTGTCATCCACCATCTTTAATCCATAGAGCACAGTGGTGCCCTCTTTAGCTACTTACCTTTGAAATGTGGTGGCGGATAATTTGAAGAATGCTTCTTGACAGCAGCCATCTTTGAGCACCGTGCTGCCCTCTTTAGCTAGATACCTTTGAAATGTGGTGGCAGGCAATTCCACGTGACAGCAGCCATCTCTAGTCAAGAGAGCACCGAGCTGCCCTCTTTGTGGCGGTGGCAAATTCCACGTACTCTTGTTTGGAAACAAACACACGTGCTTTTTCCTGACAGTTATCATCCGCTATCTTGCATCACAAACCTCAGTGCTGCACTCTTTAGCTAGATACCTTTGAAATGTGGTGGCGGCAATTTGAAAAATTCTATGTGCTCTTGTTTGGAAACAAAGCCGCGTGCTTTTTTGAGAGCTGCCATCCGCCATCTTTAATCAATAGAGCACTGTGCTGCTATCATGCGGGTAATTTCGTCAGCTGTCATCCGCCACTTTAATCCACAGAGCACCGTGCTGCCCTCTTTATGACATGTAGTAGCGGGTAATTTGAAAAGTTCTGTTAGCTGTCATCCGCCATCTTTAATCAAGAGAGCACCGTGCTGCCATCTTTAGCTAGATACCTTTGAAATGTGGTGGCGGCAAATTGAAAAATTCCACGTGCTCTTGTTTAGTAAACAAACTCACGCGGTTTTTGTCAGTTGTCATCCGCCATCTTACATCGCAAACCTCAGTGCTACACCTTTAGTTGAAATATGGTGGCGGATAATTTAAAAAGAAAAATTCTACAGCAGCCATTTCTCGACGCTAATTGCACAAGATGGTGGCTATACATGACTCCTTAAAGGTGCTTATGCAAGATGGCCGCTATACATGGGTTCTTATGAGACACCCTTGGGATGCTTGCGCAAGATGGCGGTTATACAAGGCTCCTTATGAGACTCCCTAGGGATGCTTGCGCAAGATGGCGGTTGCTCTTATGCGGTGGCTTAAGGGTCCTTGCACAAGATGACTAGAGACGCCCTAAGGATGCTTGCGCAAGATGGCGGACGCAAGATGGCGGCTATACACGACTCCTTCTGAGACGCCTTAAGGGTGCTTGCGCAAGATGGCTGCTGCTCTTATGAAGAAAGCTAGCTTAGAGGCTAACGTGTCATGCTAGTTCGATTCATTAAATTTGCGGCTTAAATGCAAAATGTTAAATATCTCGAAAACGGTGCATCATAGAGCAAAACGGACAAAATTGCTTCTACCCAGTACCTCCGTTCTCAGTACGAGGAACATGATAGCATAAGGAAAACATAGTCTAATGATGAGATCAACGGTTCGGTTCCTACTTAGGCCCTTTGGCATTCGGTCTGTTTTAGCTTGTATTGAAGCAAGTCTTCGTAACATGATCAGGTCTAGCTATGGTAGAGAGTATAACGTGCCCTGCAGGTTCGATTCATTCAATTTGGGCTTAAATGCAAAATGTTAAATATCTCGAAAACGGTGCATCGTAGAGCAAAACGGATAAAATGTTTCCACGTGATACCTAGGTTTGCAGTATCAGGAAAAAGAAAAACATAGTCTAGTGATGAGATCGACGGTTCGATCCCTACTTAGTCCCTTTGGCATCGGCAGCTATCTAATTCTACAAGATGGCGGAGATGGTGGCTATACGTAGCTTCTTATGAGGCAGCTTAAGAGCGCTTGCACAAGATGGCTGATGCTCTTATGAGACTCCCTAGGGGTGCTTGCGCAAGGTAGCAGCGATAAGACGGTGACTATACACAGCTCCTTATGATACGGCCTAGAGGTGCTCACACAAGATGGTGGCTGCTCTGATGAAGAAAGCTAGCTTTGCATCGTGCAGGTATCTTTACAGCACTGAACCTCATACCTTTGAAATGTGGTGACGGGTATTTTGAGAAATTCTACGTGCTTTTTCTTAACAGCAGCTATCTTTAAACAATAGCGGCTATACATAAGCTGTTAAAGCCTCCTCTTATGTCAAGGCATAGCTCTATCGAACAAGTTTAAACCTGCATCGGGATAGCTAGAGTAAGCACGTGTTGCAGTGATGACGTCATTATGTATGTTTAGACTTGCAAATCACTAAAGAAACATAACAAGACTAGAATCGAACACTGCACTCTATGCCGTTAATTTTATCATGTGATCGGAACATTGATTGAAGTGTTTAGAACACTAAATAAGTGTTCAAGACTAAAATAGAACACTGTACTCGATACAACATGTGTTTAGAACATGTCAGGGGATACCTTTGTTCTAAGAAGATTAGATTATCGCACATTCCTTGTAGGGCTAATAGGCTAAAGGGCTAATGGGCAAAAGGGCTAATGGGCTAATGGGCTAAAGGCTAAAGGGCTAATGGGCTAAAGGGCTAATGGGCTAAAGGGCTAGGGTGCCTCTCCTCTCTTTATCCGGGCTTGAGACCGGCTCTACAACTAGAGGCGGAGTTAACACCCTAAGGAAGGGAGAATGTTGGGAAATAATCTATACGAATATAGCTACTCGATCGACTATATACTACAGATGGATGACTTAGGTGAGGGTAAGCGCTTACTTAATAATACCTACACGACGTAATTCATGCTCTATTTCAAAAATATCTTCTTTGTACTGTGTGTAACCAGCATCATGATAGGCTCTTAGCAGTTGTAAACGTTTTACGAGTACGTTGGGGTCTTTACAGTAGCTTATATCTACATAGTGTAACAGAGGCTTGTTGTGAACTTTGAGTCTATATGCAGACAGTTGATGTGTAGGGACTTGTTTTGATGTAATACGTGCTTCAGCAGTAGCGTTTCTAGGTACAAACTTAACTTGTTTCGATAGCGATGAAGCGTTGAAATTTCCTTCTTCTTTACCTTGCATCTCTTCTTGAGATGTTTGCACTGCGACAGAACGTGTAGTAGGCTTAGGAAATGAAGTAAAATCATCAAGCTGTAATGGCAATGAAACATTAAGATTTTCTTCTTCTTCTACTTTCCCTTTACTACTGTTTTGATCAACATCATTATCCTTATTATCATAAGCATGATCTTGCCTCTCTTTATCTTGAAGTTTTTGCTTTGTAACAGAACTTGCAGCAGGTCTAGACAACAAGGGAGAATTAAAAATCTCTCGCAGAGGTGTACTTTTTAAACATAAATCAGTGTTCGCTGGAATATGGTTGAGCTCTTTGTATTTTGTTCCCGATGAAGCTACAGTACACGCGGCTTCATGACGTTGAGCGTTTTATGCGTTCTTGAACTCTCTTCTACAATGTTTGCATTGAAAAATTGTCCTACATGATATCTCATGACGTCTCCTGTGATAGCTTCGGGAAAATGCTTTTCCACACTCTTCGCAAATATACCTAGAAATAGGTTTTTCCATGACGGACTTTTATCTTCTGCTAACAGATTCTTCTTTAAATCTACTTGACAAGTGTTACTCTCTACTTCGATGATGCGAACAGCTTAGCGATTAACAGTAAACTAACACAAAAGCGTATAACCAAGGTAGCAACAGTAAGGTTTAAGCCCATCAAGATGGCAAGAGTGAGGTTAGCGACGTTCTGTTGTTGGATTTTAAATTCCACGCAATAACATGCATAAGGTGGCAGACGAATTTGCAGCTACTGCGATAAAGAGGGCAGCACGGTGCTCTGTGGTTTAAAGATGGCGGATGACAGCTGTCAAAAAGCATGTGGATTTGTTTACCGATTCAAATCTCGCGCTAGTGAGGTTAAGTTGGTACCACTAAGGTTTAGGCCCGTCAAGATGGTAGTACTGAGGTTAGCGATACGTTGTTGTCTGTCAAAAAGCACGTGGCTGTCAAAAAGCACGTGGATTTGTATACAAATTCAAATCTCGCGCTAGTTAGGTTAAATTGGTACCACTGAGGTTTAGGCCCGTCAAGATGGCAGTACTGAGGTTAGCGATGCGTTGTTGTCTGTCAAAAAGCACGTGGCTGTTAGAAAACACGTGGCTTTGTTTACCTCGCGCTAGTTAGGTTAAGTTGGTACCACTGAGGTTTAGGCCCGTCAAGATGGCAGCAGTGAGGTTAGCGATGCGTTGTTGTCGATGACAGCTGTCAAAAAGCACGTGGCTTTGTTTACAAAATCAAATCTCGCGCCAAAATTCAAATTTCCCGCCAGAATTCAAATTTCCCGCGGGAGGAGGAGGAGGCCGCAGAACTGTCCAATTATACTACTGTCGCACACAGCGTTTTAATGTACAATAATTTTGAAACCTAAGGGGTTCCTTTAGCTTATTCTTTAATGTTTCAAGATTTTCCACACTCGTTTCTGAAAGCAGCTAGTATACTAATCTTTAATATCCGGGCAATATTCTTTTCAGGATTCTAATAAACAGACTTAGGCCACATTAACAGAAAGATGAAACTGGCATGTTGAATAAATCTGGCCATAATAGCAAATACTACTCCTATGGATTGTACATATTGATAATTTGTATATTCCTGTTCGTACAAAGAAGTCATGAAATTACTGAGAATCTTACCAGTGCAGTCACTTCAGTGACTCAGGATATCAGATAAATTTCAGTTGCTGAGATCCCACCAATCAGCAACTACCTACCCAGGGCACTAAAGACGCGTTCAGCGCACTCGAGAGGACGTGCGTTCCAATCATTGTTAGGAAGTTTAAACATTTAGAAACCATGTTTTCACTGCTGGAGTCTTACATGGAGCTAACGTTCACCGAGTCTACAAGAAAAGTGAGTACTCGGTTAATTCTTAAGGAAATGGCCGCTGGGTATAGAGCTACTCACTGAATAGTACCAAGGATACGGAGAGTGGAAAACAATACCTCTTTTCCAAGGGTCTTCGTCGCATATACGGAGATTTTATTGTATTTTTAGTTCAATATATCCTACTCCAAACCGAGGAAATAAGAATCAATTTTTTAAAGTCACGAGTGCATTAAACAATTAATCAGACGATCTTTAATGTGAAATTATTTTATGTTGTGAACAGATACCACATTTGTCAACTTCACTCACACCGACCGCAGTTGTTGGTGAGGAATAACGAAATACAGACTGAAAATATACCAAACCCATATAAATGCAAATTATAACTTGCTCTTGTCAGCTTCAACAGCCTTCGTCTGAGGTCGCTCAGTAGAAAACTCGAAGAGCGGTCCTCCGGGATATTGTTATTGTTCCACTGCCTTCAGTCTGTGATCGCATAGCAGAGGCACATCTGTGTCTGGCGCAATATGCATGTATATTATGTCACAAATTGAAAAAACGTTCTGCTAAACAAGCCAAATATTATTCGAATTCCAGACGTCTTATCTGATAGCCTATTGTAGATTTAAGTTACGTCTTTTGTGAGATAAAGCGTAGAAATATACTGTAAATAGCTAGTGGCTTTACGCCGCACCGACACAGATAGGTCTTATGGCGATGATGTGAAGGAAAGGGCTAGGAGTAAGAAGGTAGCGACCGTGACCTTAATTAAGTTGCAGCCCCAGCATTTACGTGGTGTAAAAATGGAATCGACGGAAAACCATATTCAGGGCCGCTCAGGCAATGTATTCACTTTGAAAGTGTCCCAGGAGCAGGTTTCTCTCATACTTCACATTTTCTACCGCTACATGTTTCGCTTGAGAGGAGAGTGATAGTAAAACACAGAATAGCATCCTTTTCTGGAAAACTATTAGAAATATGAAGCGTATGTTTTTCTCTGACTTCCTTCACATTTTGTTTCGCTACATAGCCAAATTAAAAGATACCATGATGCCATGTGTAATTAGATTTTCCATAGAATAGATACCTTAAATATCATGATAGCAAGTAGCCTGTGTGTTAACCAAAGGTATCAGCTACAAACTTGACAAATTTGAGCTCCATCTGTCAATTAGTTTTTACGTGAAAAAAAAAAAAACAGACGGACAAATATACAATTTTTGAAATTGCTGCCACTTTTTCCTAAAATCGCTGTTCTTATGTATTCCGAGATTATGCATAGCCTGTGTTACCAAGAATGATATTATCTTTCAAAAAATAAAATAAATTTCAAAATAGGTCCGGTAGGTTCTGAGATTATCTGCTACGTAGCTACAAACTCACAGTCTCTCATTATATATTGGTATACTGCAGATTGTGCCGGCCTCGGGGCGTAGAGGCAGCATGCTCACCTCTCGCCCGGAGGCCCCGGGTTCGATTCCTGGCCAGGTCAGGGATTTTTCTCTCGACCTGAGGGCTGGTTCGAGGTTCAGTCAGCCTACGTGATTAGAATTGGGGAGCTATCTGACAGTGAGATGGCGGCCGCGGTCCCGAAAGCCCATTATAACGGCCGAGAGGATGCGTCGTGCTGACCACACGACACCTCGTAATCTGTAGGCCTTCGGGCTGTGCAGCGGTCGCTGCGTTAAGTGCCGCGGGGTTTATTTTTGGTTTTCTTTGTATACTGCGGATTAGAGTGAAGACAAGGAAATTCTGGGTTGAATTTTAAAATTGCATTTTCTTATGTTATATCAACCAATATCATCTAACATTACTCGTTCGTCTCCTGGACTGAACGGTCAGCGTAGTGGCTTTCAGTTCAGAGATCTCTGGGTTTGATTCCTGCACCAGCAGATGATTGTAACTGCGTATTGTTAATTCCTCTAGCTCGAGGACTGGGTCCTTGTGTTCGTCTTAACAGGCATCTTCATTTATAAACAACACGTCGCACTACCAAACACCACAAAAACACATAATAGTGACTGCAACCCTAATGCTATGGTTGGCCTCGACAAGGGTAACTGGTCATAAAACTGGGCGAAATACGCACAGAATGCCGATCCCAAAAATGAGGAAATAGGCTAGGGAGAAAAAGATAATATAGCATTACATCTTTAATCATATCATGGATATCTCGTGTTACATACAGCTCATTTGCCTATGATTTTCTAGACGATATTTCCCATAAAGCTGGTCAGCAGAATTAGAGTGCACCAAGCGAGTTGGCCGTGCGGTAAGGTGCGCGCAGCAGTGAGCTTGTATTTGGAAGATAGTGGGTTCGAATTCTACTGTCGGCAGCCCTGAAGATGGTTTCTCGTGTTTTCCCATTTTCACACCAGGTAAATGCAGGGGCTGTACCTTAATTTAGCCGGTCCCGCGGTGTAGGGTAGCGTGCCTGCCTCTTACCCGGAGACCCGGGTTCGATTCCCGGCCAGGTCAGGGATTTTTACCAGCATCTGAGGGCTAGTTCGAGGTCCACTCAGCCTACGTGATTACAATTGAGGAGCTATCAGACGGTGAGATGGCGGCCCCGGTCTAGAAAGCCAAGAATAACGGCCGAGAGGATCCGTCGTGCTGACCACACGACACCTCGTAATCTACACGTCTTCGGGCTGAGCAGCGGTCGCTTGGTAGGCCATGGCCCTTCAGGGCTGTTGCACCATGGGGTTTGGTTTGGTTTGCTACCTTAATTTAGGCCATGCCGTTCCTTTTCCCTCCTAGCTCTTTCCTATCACATCGCCGCCATAAGATCCACCTGTGTCGGTGCGACGTAGAGAAAATTTAGCCTATAATAAGAAACGAGATAAGCTTTCTAATGGTTAAAGTATGACTGAAGGCGGGTGAGTGATTATCGAAATTAGGCTTCACAAACAAACTCACAAAGTTTTTCTCTTTGCCATACCATTAGAGATGGGGTCATCCTTACGTCAGATAATCATCACGTTGATCGGGGCTTGTGTCATCCTGCGGCAGTGCCCCTTATGTACAGTGGGTGTGACTGATTATTATCTGTGACGTGTCTGGTCGACTGGATGATGCAATAACATCCTGGCCAATTTAGCTCGCCCAGTGGTGTCATGGTCACAGCTAGTCTGCGATAAGCTTCCGTACAGCGTACAGAGTGATGGCTTCCTATACAGCAGTAACTGGTCATTGTAGTACATTTCACGGCTTCCAAATTAACTGCTTAACAGCGTATTTTTTGTGCTGTGGATTTGTAAATTCAATTCATGCCGAAATGTTGAATTTTATGAGGCCGAATTGTAGAGAGTCAACCGGAATATCGCCATACGCTATAATGCTTGTCTACGGGCTGAGGTACTTACTGAAACGCGGTAAATTTTATTTGTCTGCTCTCTCTTTTGTAGCCTGATTATCCATTCATTACAGTCGACGGGTTTTCTCAGGGCGTACAGGAACGATTTGACGGCGACCGGACTCACGTTCACCGACACGCGGCATGTAGGAAAGATGGTAACCTTTGCAGGACTAGCCCTGCTCCACGCTCTCCATTTCTTTCGGTCGTGGACCATGACGGGCTGTACCTTTATTTCCTTCAGGTCATGTAGTGTATGAGCCCATTGTATTCCTTCCGCTCTCAGTGGGCCTACATGGACAAACCACAGTAGTGAACCAGTGCACTTTCTCGGGTGTCGGCAAAGCACTATATCATCTTCTTAGGTCTACGTCGGAAACACAATCCAATCCAGTGACGCCATTTGTCCACTCAACGCCCTTGCTTCCAAGAAATTGTCGATGTTCTGCCCCTTTAAAAGCTGGCCATTGAATGCAACGTGTCAAAAGAGGATGAAACATATCGTCGATTTTAGATGATCGCAAGTGCTCACCGCTTCATCTTGGCTGCATTAATCCTCGCCTTCAACTCTTAGATCATTTCGCCATGGTATGTAATCATCGATCCAAGATATTTAAACTGGCGTTTTGGATGAAAAATATCACAATTTACTCTGTACTATGGATTCACTGAAGATTTTATAGGATATTCTTGGAAAACCTTTAAAGATATCCAGATAAAATTTTGCTGACTTACTTCGATAGTCATTTCCCACGATTTATATTTTCAAGAGAATAAAGTATTTATATAAACAAAATCACCATGATGGCACATCTGTGCATTTATTATTTCAGCAATATTTCCTAATAATTATTCGTTTCATTTGTAACACTCATCTAGCGGCTATTTAGATTTTGTGCCTGTCTGCATGACTTTCGAAAACTGGATAACGGCTGGACAGATTTCAATTAAACTCCCCATTTGCAATGTACCCATTTGGGTTTCTGTTAGCGGCTGAATATGAGTATTATTGCAGCGTCACCGCGGGGAGTATGAGTTTATAGCTAAAATTAAAATCGTTTTTCTTATACTTCTCCGTTACATAAGGTCTATCAAAAAATTGAATATGACACATGTAGTTTAAAATGCGATTTACGATCGTTATGTCATATAGTCTACTTTTATCGTGCTAATGGTTACAACAGAAATATTCACGAAAATAGCATTTTCAGTCTAAGTCCCGCGGGATAATGTGCGTTTCACTTCAGGATAGTGTCAAGGTCGTATCGCAGAAAGATCAAAATAGTGATTTTACTTTTCTCTATTGAGCAGTTAATACGGGGATATCATCAACAATGGGCGTCTTCGGTCTCAGCGCCACGCCATGGGGCAGAGAAACCACACTATGTAGTATAATTGAGAAGCACGGGCATTTCTCCACTACTTTGGACAAGGACTCAGCCTACACCAAACAATGAGGTTAATTCTGAGGGCCAATAGCGGCTGGGCTTAGAGCTAACCACTCTACCTATCCAAGTGCCGAGGTTACGGATATTGGATATCTTTACCCTCCCCCCCTCCAAACAAACGATTTGAGGTGTCTTCGTTCTAATGAGGGGTACACTTTCCTACTGCCAGTCACAGTCCATCTGGGGTATGCTCATTATAACGCAGGTAATCTCTCCTACTGGAAGTCACATTCGAGTTGGGGAATTCCGATAATAATAGCAAACAACTTTGCCGACTACTAATCACAATTTCGTTGGGGAATTTTGCTTGTAATGTGTGGTACCCTCGCCTACCAACCGATACAATCAGTTTGGGGAGTTCTGACCAAAATTGTCTGCACGGACATGACTTTGCTTTTATGTTTAGAGCACATCACATGAAAGCTACATTCTCCATAGAAAATATATTAATGAAACCAGCAAATGAACCCGTGCTTCACTACGGTATTCTACATTTTATACAGATTTCTACGTAGATTATTGTACATGCAGTGAGTAAGATGTTATTAGATTCAATGTCTCTTAGCGTCACCGAGAAACCACGGGGAGGTCCCCATACGTTGTTTTCCATTTAAGGTGAACGTTGGGGAGTTTGGATGATAATGGCAGGCTACGTTCCAACTGCCATTCATCATCGAGTTCGGGAGTTTCTACTTTAACGGCAGGCACCCTCGCCTACTGCCAGTAACAATAGAGATTTAGAGTTTTGATTAAAATGGCAGGCCTCCTTGAATACTGACAGTCAAAATCGAATCGGGGTGCTTTCATTATAATAGCAGGCTCCCTTGCGTACTATCATTTACAAACGATTTGAGGTGTCTTCGTTATAATGAAAGGCACACTTTCCTACTGCCAGTCACATTAGAGTTGGGGAATTTCGATTATAATAGCAGACAACTTTGCCTAGTACTAATCATAATTTCGTTGGGGAATTTTGTTTGTAATGATTGGTACCCTCGCCTACCAGCCGATACAATCTGGTTAGGGAGTTCTGAACAAAATTGCAGGCTCCGTTGCCTACTGCCAGTCAAATCGATAAGGGGATGTTTTCATTACAAAGGCAGGCCCCTTTACTAATGCCAGTTATAGTGGAGTTGGGGAGTTTACATTATAACGGCAGGCTCATTTCTTACTGCCAGTCACAGTCGACGAGGGAAGTTTTTATTACAATTGCAGATCCCACTCCTACAGAGAGTCACTATCGATTTTGTGAGTTTTAATTATAATGGCAACCCCTCTTTCTAGATATCTACAAATCAACCTCAATATATATATATACGAAAGTTTGTGCATGTTTATAATTCCATACCTTCATTTTGAGATTAACTGCTGCCAAACGGTACGTCACATCGACAAACGGATTGCGCCATCAGACGTCTATTTCTTTAGTGGTCTATACGGTTGGTCGTAGAACATTTTCTCGTATCTTCACTATTTACGCGTTAGATTGTTTAGAAACGTGGAAAAGGATGAAATTCGTGTACAGTTTTCACATATTCTTTTATTTTTCGCATGCTTATGTGGGAGCTAGAGTAATAAAATTTGGCTCGCATATAGCTACTAGTCTTTTCAATATGTGTACTCAATTTGATGATTCTATCTTTGTGTAAGTGTAAGTGTTTCAAACTATGAAATAACAAAATAAGAAAATGTACCTAAAATCGAGAAATGCAGCTCATCTGAAGAATAAGGGATCGATATACGACTAAAAGTTATAGGAGACAAACTTGTAGATCACTCCAAATTAGCCAACAGTTATGTTTTCTGGTTTGTGATATAACTTACCGTTTAGTCGCTAAATAACTTACCTCGAAACGAAGGTCGGCACTGTCATTAAAATTGCCTCCATATTTCGATATTTTTCTGGGATAATAGTTTAAACATTTGAACATCTTGGATTTTTCCGTCGGTTTCAGACTAAACGCTCTAACATCGCCGAATTTCTATTTTCTAGCTCGTCTGGCAGATTTGGTGGGGGAGAAGCTAAAATTAGGACTTTCAGGAAAATTTTAAGACAATGAAAACTAAAGGTCATAGAAAAATATACCCAATTGGGTGAAAGAAATACCTACACTTGCGTTCTTATGCTGACCCTCAAGTTTCAAAACCGGTAGTGGGTTTGATCCTGCCTCGGTTCGATGGTATATGACGAGGTTTCGCTCGTGGAAAGCTGTAGGGACATTTCACATAGACAGAAGCCGTCTACAGATTTTATAGAAAATCAATAGTGTATGAGAAAATATCAAAAAACTGGTTTGATCTCTCTATAAACCCCCAGTCTATTCAGTGATTTTTAAATCGTATGTACCTCAGAACCTGCTCCTGAATGAGTATACTTTAAATTAGAAGTTTGGTTGAGATCTATTCCGCCTTTTCCCCGTGATGGTGGAGCAGACAAATATACAAGCAAACACACGAAAGCTAAACACCACTGATATGGCCTTGAGCTGACCTTAAATGAATAAATATATGAAAAATTGAAACAAACTAAATTACGAAGAGCAGACCCCCTAAAACTTTATTTATATATATTTGCCATATTTGACGTGTGAATAAAGCCATGTAATCTGTACAAATCTATCTATACTAATATTATAAAGAGGAAACAATTCTATATTTGTTTGTAACGGATACACTCAAAAACTACTGAACTTCACCTATAGAAAGCTACATTACCAGCGAGTAATATAGGCTGTATTTTATTTTGAAAACAATTCAGGGGGAGGGGGGCGACGGGGGGAGATACAAATATAAAAATAATAGGCTAATATAGGCGAAATCGAATTTGTCATACAAGGACGACACAGAGCTCATTTTAAGCCCCTTGACGCAAAGGACAAAACTCGGTCAGTCCTACGGGCCAGAAAACCATGTTTTAAGGCCCTAAAACCAACCGTTAACGAGATATTGGCACCACACTACCCCTGCTCTAGAAATTGGATAAAGAAATGAATTGCCGTAACCATGGCAACGTCAGCTCCATTATTCTTACAGCAGTATGCTTACAATATAATATCACAAAAACCTAACATGTTACAGGCATGAAAATTGGTATTTGGGATCTCCTTTAAAAATAGAAGAACACACATATTCTTTTTCAGAAAATCCACTTAAGGGGCGAGGGCGGGTGAAAAGAAGTGAGGAAGGAGTTGAATTCTTTATATGAGGATACATACATCTCAGAAACTGAATATGTTACAGACGTTAAAACTGGTACTTGGAGTCTCTTTCAAAAACAAATCAACACACTTTTTTGGAAAATCTACTTAAGAGGGTGAAATAATAAAAGAGCGGGTGAATTTTTAAAATGAGTATCTTCTTCATCTACCAATTTTCCCACATCTGTGGGGTCGCGGGTGCGAACTGTGTCGCAAATGTATATTTGGCCCTGTTTTAAGGCTGGATGCCCTTCCTGGCGCCAACCCTATATCTAGGGATGTAATTACTATTGCCTGTTCCTGTTGTGGTTGATAAAATGGTGTGTTGAGTGAATATGAAGAGGAAGGTGTTGGAACAAACACAAACAACCTGTCCCCGAGCGAGAAAAATTTATCACATGCGATTTAATTCCCCAACTCAGCCCGAAATAGAACCCGGAACCCTATGAACCGAAGACCTCAACGCTGACCGCTCAGCCAAGGAGTGGGGTAGGTTTTAAAATGAGTATATTTGGTCATCTTATCCGCAAAAGGCAATGCCACAAACGTGGTTTACAGAGAGGTTCTCGGGTAGATGAAATAAATTTTTTGGCGTGTTTTTATACTTTACGGATAATCAGATAATGTCTTAGTGCAGTACCGAGGAAAAATTAATTTTTATCAACTTACGAAATCATCAAGAGCGAAGTCGTGGGTAACAGCTAGTAATCTATGAAATCGTTCGTCTGCCTGCTCATTCTTTATATCATCAGATATAGCGATGTTTATTCGTATTATACGAAATATTGATTATCTTAAGGCATTTTACCTTTAGTGTCTGTCTGTCTGTCTGTCTGTCTGTCTGTTTCTAAAACTGGAAAATGTTTGGACATACTTCAACCTAACACCGTATTTATAATCTACCTGTTCGGGGTGGCGCTGTCAGTGGAATATGAAGTCATGCTCATCGCATGAATGAGGGACTTACTGGAAGACCGAAAGAGTTCATCTCCGTTAATATTAGGGCTAATCAAAGCTTATACGTATGTCAAATGTTATCGAAAATGCAATTTACGATTGTTTATGTCATGTATATATTATCCGTGCTAGGGATAATAACGGAAATATTTATTTTAAAAATATTTTTAATAAAATTTTCGTGGGACACTTGATGCATGTGGATTTCGAGGAAAAATACAACTGCAATTTTACTTTCTCGAAATATCAGGTATTAAAGGAGCTATAATAAGCAATAGGAACCATGAGTCTTTAAGTCATGCTAGCGGTCACGTAAACTCCAGTACGTAACAGAGAAGCAGGGTAATTTCGCACAACTTAAAAGAAACTGTGTCGTACTACACATTCGGAAATTATCCCCATTCTGTTCCCATTTGGTTCCTGAGGAAAATGTCAGTTTTACATGCCGTATTAAATGTATGAATGGAGCCAAATAACGTAGCATAAGTTCATGGAGAAGAAAAGTTGTCAACATTAACTGTCTGTTGGGTTTGTTGGGTTTAATTGGTTGAGGTGCGCTCTATTTGTTCTGCTGTTCTTATATCCACTAAATAGAGATTTTTCTTCCATTTTTTCTTGCCTTTATACAGTGTCGCTGTGTTTGATGAGCTTTCTACCTTTCTCTCTCCCAGTGTCCACTGATCACGTAGGTTCTTCTCCTTCAAGTCTTCAGAGATTAACTCTCTCCACTTTTTTTTCTTGGTCTCTCTCTCCTTCGTTTACCCTCAGTCACCGCCTTCATCATGCTGTTCTCCACGTATTCCTCCTCTCTTCGCAAGACAAGGCCAAACCATCACAATCGTGTCACTTGAATTTTTTTTTGCTATTTTACAGCTTTCACTGTCCCTATTTTATGTTCTTTTTTTGAGCACGGTCCAATCTGGTTACTACACACATCCATCTCTGTATCTTCTTTTATGCCACTATCGTTTTAGTGATTTGTCCACTATTCAAAAGCAAGGTTTCGATGCCATACATCATTGCTGGCCGCAGCCCTGACAAACTTCTATCACAGAGTACCCCTGCTGTCTCCTCCACTTTTTATTGCCTACCTACAATGGTAAAATCTAACCCTTCAACGACTGATAAACAGCTACTAACAACATCTAAGGAAACTATGGAGCAATCAATTTCGAATGAAGACATAATGCTTATAGGTTGATGTGTATTAATCTAATGAACAATAAGAATTGGACTATTCATAGCTTGAGAAACAATAATATGGTATATTTTTTTCTTGATTATAATTGGGGGAAAATGCAGGAAGGGTAACTTAACACATTGGAATTAAAATATTTTATTATGTTTACCAATCTCGATAGCTGCAGTCGCTTAAGTGCGGCCAGTATCCAGCAATCGGCAGATAGTGGGTTCGAGCCTCACTGTCGGCAGCCCTGAAGATGGTTTTCCGTGGTTTCCCTTTTTCACACCAGGCAAATGCTGGGGCTGTACCTTAATTAAGGCCACGGCCGCTTCCTTCCCATTCCTAGGCCTATCCTATACCATCGTCGCCATAAGAGCTATCAGTGTCGGTGCGACGTAAAGCAAATAGCAAGATTTTATTGTGTTTTAATATGCACATTTTATCTGCCTGTGTTTAGTTAGAAATCTCCTACTTGAAGAGTCAGCTCATTTGTGTACATTTTGTTGAAAGATTGAGGTTTTGGGATGCATTCATTTATAATGTTCGTAAGAGTTAAAAACGTTTTTCAGGATTTTAACTGCTGTAGCTTGTAGCTTGATCTCAGTTATTTATATACATAAATTTTTTCACAATTGAATCAGTAGCTCTGGTGGCGGATTCATATTCCTGAAATGGGGGCAAACTTTTTCGTAGATCAGTTATTACTACATTGTTTCGTCGCTCTGAATTTCGCAGATCCTCATCATCAATGTGTTGCGTTCTTTTGATGAGCAACATTGCTCCGGTTTACTGTTCCATTCTTGAGATTGGCGTTGGAGAAAAAAATTGTTTTCGACATCTAGGACAACAGAGTCAGCGTAGAGAATGGTGCGGGTTATCGATATATCCAAACATTTCGTTTCAGTGTCAGATGTGGTAACAAGACGGTGTGTGGTCGACGCCAGCTGTAATGTTAAGGTTATCGGAGAGCACGCAGCGGCTTGACGTAGCTTCCTGACACTAAACCTACAGACAAGTTACTGAAGTACATCGTGTTCTCGCAGTGCTTGTCCAATTATGCCATGTGTCATGTAGTAGGCGACTGAATGGTTCCTCGAGGTCTTAGATAACTCTGTTCTTAGCTTCATCGTTCTCAGATCAGATTTTCATACTGATTAAGGTAGGAGTTTAAACCGTAAATTACTTGAAAATGATCGTTACCTAGAACATACGAACTGATAATATCGTCCCTGTTCTTCCAAAACGGCGAATGTTACAATGCTCTTCCTATCCATTATTTCCCTTAAGACTGGTCACGCCTTCCAGCCACATATTCATTCGGTCCATCAGAACAATTTCCGTTGAGTTCATTTTTCTATGTGCGTGTGTAAAGGAAAATGAACCTTAAATACATCACACTCTAGGAGTGGGTAAATGTCATGCAAACATACATTCCTTCAGTATGGTACAGTAAGGTTCATTTTCCTTTACACACGCACATAGGAAGATGAACTTAACGGAAATTGTTCTGATGGACCGAATATCAATATGTGGCTGGAAGGCGTGACCAGTCTTAAGGGAAATAATGGATAGGAAGAGCATTGTAACATTCGCCGTTTTGGCAGAACAGGGACGATATCATAATTCCAGGGAAACGAATCCTTGTCCCTTGCCTTCCATGTCGATTAGTTATCAGATTCGGCTTATATGGCCGAAGCACGATATTACTGTATGATATTGAAAACCTACAACCTGTTTTCCAGTCAGTGACTGGGTCAGGGATAGAATGAATGAAGCCTCCATCTTGCGGCGGCGAGGATAGAAATTGTGCCGGTTGCCGAAGCCTGTCGCACTCTTCTGGGGTAATGATTAATGATTGACAGATGAAATGAAAAGATAATGGAGAGTGTTGCTGGAATAAAAGATGACAGGGAAAACCGGAGTACCCGGAGAAAAATCTGTCCCGCCTCGGCTTTGTCCAGCACAAATCTCACATGGAGTGACCAAGATTTGGACCACGGAACCCAGCAGTGAAGAGCCGACGCGCTGCCGCCTGAGCCACATAGACTTTACTACTGTATTATATTATGGTTATTATATTAAACTGGCTGTATATGAAGACCTGGAGTTTCGAGTTAGGTTCATCAAGACTGCCACACTTTCCACTTTACATCTCAGTCCTTTCCCACACTCTAATTAAAATATACAATAATTATTATATTTTCACCGTGCTTTATTTCATTATTTCGTACTATATCTTTCTTGTTTGAGGTCATCATAAAACGTATTGCCAGTAGTTCATTTTATACTTCCTAAATATTCACTGAACTTTCATGAGGAACTTCCGTATGATTCTGAATGGCCTGAGAACTGTGGATTACTGGATGTGTACAGTCTGATGGATGAGGAGCTGAGATAAATGTTAACGTTATTGATTTTAAGTTCGGCTCCACAGCTAAATGGTTATACTGGTAGTCTTTGGCCGAGGGGTCCGGGTTCGAATCTCAGCCTGGTCGGGAATTTTAACCTTCATTGGTTAATCCATCTGGTTAGGGGGCTGGGTTTGTGTGCCATCCTCACGTAGGGCCTCATCCTCACAGACATACAGGTCGCCTATATTCCGTCTACTAAGAAAAGGCCTGTACCAGGCCTCTGCGGAGGCCATACGCAATTATTATTATTATTATTATTATTATTATTATTATTATTATTATTATTATTATTATTGATTTTTAGTCCATAATCTGCTTACTACTGTTTCCGGAGACGCCAAGGCTGCGGGATTTTGTCCCACAAGTGTTTATATATGACCCAGTAAAGCAACCGACATACGGCTAACGTATTTGAACACCTTCGAATACTACGGGACTGAGCGGGGATCGATTCTACCGGCTTGAAGTCAGGTGGTGGTGATTATTGTTTTAAGAGGAAGTACAACTAGGCAACCATCCTCTATATAACGCTAATCAGAGAGAAAAAATGGAAGGGGTCCGACACTTCGAAAAATGAAGGTATCGGCCAAAGAAAGACAAGGGCCACGAAGGGCGTGAAAATGAAAGACTCCCTAGCCCTCGCAAACCTAATAGCGTCGGGGTCGGAAAAGAACAAGGGTTGACCAAGGGAGGTTGGATAGGATAGATGGAAGCGAGGAGCCTGGCACAAGTAAGTGGAAGCAATGCCAGGACTCAGCTAAGGGCCCCGTGGTCGCCAACCCACGCTCCAAAGTTCAGAGCCCCTGGGGCCCCTTTTAGTCGCCTCTTACGACAGGCAGGGGATACCGTGGGTGTTATTCTACCGCCCCCACCCGCAGGGGGAGGCTTGAAGTCAGAAGGCCAACTTTCTAGCGTCTGAGATAATTAGCTACTCAGTTGTTATCGATCCATGGATCCGATGGTTACTTGGTCTAATCACCACTCATTTTTAATGTAGGCCCTACTGTTATATATGTTTTGCACTCTCCCACGACAAATTGTCCTGAAGTATAGAGCAATAAAGAATCGATCATCCAAACATGTTTACAGTGCGGTCTCATGTATGTAAAAACCACGTGCTTGGTCTATAAAATACAATGCCATTAAGGTAGCCTCTGGAAAAGCGACTACAGCAATGTACTTTTGAGGGAGAAGAACGAATTTGGTGAAGGAACTAGAGGGGCACTTTTCGAGATAGATCAATCGTTATTTCTGTTAGGAAAGTATCAAAAGCCTCCCATGGGCGGATTCATTCCAAAGAAGAGCTCCTTAGGTAAAACGAATGTGTTATTCAAGAAAAATTAAAATAATTTTTACTGAAATACCATGCACAGAATATGCCTTTTTTCACAGTTAAGCGACACAAATATGTAAACGAAATATTTTACTCCCCGATTTTACCCACTCCTTTTTACTACACCATTCATTTATCC
The DNA here is from genome assembly GCF_040414725.1 of Anabrus simplex. Taxonomy (NCBI): domain Eukaryota; kingdom Metazoa; phylum Arthropoda; class Insecta; order Orthoptera; family Tettigoniidae; genus Anabrus; species Anabrus simplex. Next base: position 1,022,313,249 of record NC_090265.1, on the reverse strand, counting down.
CAAGTATCAACTACTCAGGGATTGAGCTTGGATGTTATTGTTCTATTAACATGCATAACTACTTACTTTATATCTATAATTATTACTCTCACAATTCAGCCCACCATCGCAACGCTAGTCTGGTTCAAGAATTTTAAATTAACACGAACACACCTTTCATCTTTAATAAGAATGCATAGTGCATTCCAGGCTATGTGTCAAGTGTCGTACTTTCATAACATGTTTACACCGGTTAACCACCCCCCACCCCTCCTCTCAGACCTTCTCACACTATTGTCCTCTGTTTTTCTCTACACACTTTCTGTCCATTCTTCAGCTCTGGTCTAATCTATCCAGAGTGTCTTTCGTTGAAATTTTTTAATTTTTTTATTTCTTCCACCACATTCGGCCCTGATTCCTCTAATGACGTTCGTGTTGCTTCTCACGCACACACGGTGTAGTGAGAAACATTTAATTGGAGTTAAAATGGTGTTGTCTGCTCCCGCATGGAATGCTAGCGCTGTGCCGGCATACAGCGAGCCATCTGGTGACGAATTGAGCGTACCAGTACAGCGATCAACGGTAAAGACATTCCTAAATTCAAACCCGCATTATTGGAGAAGTCTTCGTGGCAAACACTTGAGATTTTCTTCTGCAGACGTGGAGCGATGTTCTCTGCGAAACCTTAAGAATTTTACCTTGTTTTCTTGACACAGGATAAGCCCAAAAGTCTATACATGTCTACAAGATAGCATCTGGTTCATGTAAGTATGCTATCCGCGTCATATTCACAGGGTCAAGATATTGCACACCCCTCACTGCTCAGAAGACCATGGAGAAATAGCCGACTTGAACCATAGTCTACTGTCATGAAAGAAGTACTCCCAACAGCAGAACCATCTGTACTCTCCTTTAGTGAACCTAACTCCAAATTTATGCGCGTTTACATAATATTTATCAGACTGTAGTGTTATAATACATAACAGTTTTTCAACCACGAACATCTATCACTATGTAAATCCTGGCCTATGGTCTTCCAAGGCCAAAAGCATTTAGCAAAAAGAAAAAAAAAGAAAAAAAGAATAAGACTCATATTACCGATACTGTTATTCTGTTTATTATTATTTGTCCTAACACTGTTCAAAATACAAAATTAATGAAATTTTCTTTACGTCAACCCGACACAGATAGGGCTTATGGTGACGATGGGATAGGAAAGTATTAAGAGTGGGAAGGAAGTGGCCTGGGCCTTAAGTAAGGTACAACCCCAGCATTTTCCTGGTGTGAAAATGGTAAACCTAGGAAAACCATCTTCAGAACTGCAGTCGGTAGGGTTGGATCGAACCCGCAATCTCCCGAAAGCAAGCTCACAGCTGCGCGACCCTAAGCGTACGGCCAACTCCCTCCGTTGTAATAAGTATATTTAGGCTTATTTTGCGTACTCTGAAGTTATAATTAAAAATGGTTTACGATAACTATTACCACAGTAGAGTACGTGCGTGCGCTATTTGGCTGTTGTAAAAGTGGACAATTGGTTTTGAGGAAGTAGGTCCTCCGAAGAAACGTTAGGAGATACCGTATATTAGACATACTGTCCACAATGAGAATTCTAAAGTACGGAACAAAAATCTTGCAGTCAAATATTGTCACAGTGGTGGTAAACGACCGAATGCTCTTCCTGACGCCAAACCTATGCGGAGGGATGTAATAACTATTTCGTGTCTCTGTGGTGGTTGGTAGTGTGGTGTTTTGTCTGAATACAGAGAGAAGAGTGTTTGGACAAACACAAACACCCAGTCGCTGAGACAGAAGAATTAGTTAAATGCAATCACAATCGCCGACCGACTGGGATTCGAACTCGAGACACTATGAACCGAAGGCCTCAATGCTGATCATTCAGCCAAGAAGTCGGACGAAAATCAGAACATTAATGTAATATTTTAATATATTAATGACGATATTTAGTTTAATCTAAACAGAGCCTTGTAGGTTAAATTGGGTCGATTCCTACATCTGCAAAATGTAACGTGGGTACACACGGAATTAAGCTGCCACAACAAAGACGAGGGAGAGGTATACCGCGAGATGGTTATTAGCTCCTCAACAAAGCCATGTCGGAACATTAATTAAAGCTCCTTTTTGGATTTGGTATTAACTATTGTCAACGTGTCACCACTGGGAAGAGTATCACTAATTCAATCATATTAACCCTAAAGATACTTATATAGCACGAGTTCCGCAGAAAAAACCCGGTATTTTAAGCGTTGAGTCGATCACTAAATGTTACGTCATTTAATGATTAAAATGGTTCACGCTTTCTTGATGATATTGAATTCCCATTGCCGGGTATTTATAATTCTGCTAGAGAGTGACAATTAACTGTAACTTATTAGAAAATTAACAGCAGTATGAAAACATAACTTTTCTCTCCTGTTGAAAGATGTAACAAATTGTAAAAAGCTTGATTTCTGTTGCTGTCACTTCCCAGATTTATCAAAGATTATAGATTCAAATCGGATAAGAAGGACGAAATAGGGGGCTGGGCACAAGTACTTACTAATTGCTAATTATACTAATTGTTACTAATTATCCGCCTCTGTGGTGTAGTGGTTAGTGTGATTAGCTGCCGGCCCCGGAGGCCCGGGTTCGATTCCCGGGTCTGCGACGAAATTAGAAAAGTGGGACGAGAGCTGGAAAGGGGTCCACTCAGCCTCGGGAGGTCAACTGTGTAGAGGTGGGTTGGATTTCCACCTCAGCCATCCTGGAAGTGGTTTTCCCATGGTTTCCCGTTTCTCCTCCATGCAAATGCCGGGATGGTACCCAACTTAAGACCACGGCCGCTTTCTTCCCTATTCTGTGTCTATCCCTTCCAATCTTCCCATCCCCCACAACGCCCCTGTTCAACATAGCAGGTGAGGCCGCCTGGGCGAGGTACTGGTCATTCTCCCCAGTTGTATTCCCTGATCCAGAGACTCCAGGACACTGCCCTTGAGGTGATAGAGGTGAGATCCCTCCCTGAGTCCGAGGGAAAAACCAACCATGAAGGGTAAGCAGATTAAGAAAAAACAAAGAAAGAATATTTTACAAGACTTGAATAGTAAGACAAGAAATGCAGCAATTGAATCAGTCATTGTCAAAGGCACTAAGGTGATCATTATTGTATTGAGATCATTGAAAATACTAAACACAATGACCAGCTCCATGGCTAAATGGTTAGCGTGCTGGCGTTTGGTCACAGGGGTCTCGGGTTCGATTCCCGGTAGGGTCGAGAATTTTAACCATCATTGGATAATTTCGGCATATGGGCTGGGCGTATCTGTCGTATTCATCGTCATTTCATCCTCATCACGAAGCCTACGGGTGTCAAATCAAAAGACCTGCACCTGGCGAGCCGAACATACGCCGTTTCGTTTACTAAAAACAAGAAGATAAAAACAAAATTAAAATGTAAAATACTGTTTTTGTCACTCAATTGAAAGCCTTGTTTATTTTTTGTGCAAGCATTACTCACCATGATAAATACAATTCTAGAAATGTTTATTTGGTTGGATTCATTCTTCTTGAAAAAAGTTCATTTGAACGGTATATCTCAAGTTTAAAAAGAGAAAGGTTTATTTGTATGGAAAATGAAGGGATTTACAGATGCCATTAATGGATTACTTTATTTTCAGTAGAACAACGTACATGCAGGGTGTAATAACAACGTACGGCCAATCTTTCAGGCCACATTCCTCACACGTACAAGAAGAAAATACCATTTTTGTCGAGAATTTAGTCAGTGACTTCTAACAATGAAATTCATTTTAAGGAAGCTACTTCCCCCATTTTGGACAATTTTGCAAAATATCACTGAAATATCATTTGTTTCAGAATTTTATTTTAAAATCCACAGCCTGTTTCCAGTCATTCGACCGGGTCAGGAATGGACTGAATGAAACCCCATCTAGCGGTGAGGATAGTAAATATGCCGGCTGCCGAAGCCTGTCGTACTCTTCTGGGGTAATGATTAATGAATGACAGATGAAGTGAAGTTATATTGGAGAGTGTTGCTGGAATGAATTATGACAGGGAAACCCGGAGTAACCGGAGAAAAACCTGTCCCGCCTCCGCTTTCTCCAGCACAAATCTCACATGGAGTGACCGGGATTTGAGCAACGGAACCCAGCGGTGAGAGGCGGCCGCGCTGCCGCCTGAGCCATGGAGGCTCCGAATGTTATTTAATTTTTGAAATATATCAGTTTTCATTTGATAACTCTTGATGTGTTTATCTTGTAATGGTTTTTAGGTACCGATTTGCAGGTCTTCCAATGTGATGTCATGTACGTCTACCACATGCATCATTTCAATTTTGCTGCTAGCTAGTAGCGAAAGTATAATATTCCAGGATGGCGCCTAAGGTAAAGACATTACTTTTGTAAGGTACAGTGACACTCATTTTAAGCTGAAGACGTTAACACGCCAACAGCATTGTATGTGATTATTATCTATGACTGGCTGTGATTGTAGAGGGCTGGCTTTCTGAGCCAAGCTAGTGGGTTCGACCCCGGCTCATTCCGGTGGTATTAGAAGGTACTCAAGTACATCAGATTCAAGTAGGTAGTTTAAACGCCACTTAAAACAACCTCCATTTGACAAAATTTCCGCACTTCAGCATCAGTGAAAACCGTGAAAGTATTTACTGGCACCCAGATTTCCCCCCTTCTTCTTCTTCTCCTTATTATTAATATATTACACAACCATGTAATAGGCAATTTATTGCGTAAAAGAAATCAAGCAAGTGCTTTGTTTTCTCTAATATGTGTATGCCAAGTTTATGAAGTTCCACTATACCGTACTCCTGCTGTTGTGTTCTCCAAAGTTTCTCTGTTCAAACGGATTTCTCAAGAGGTTCAACCTGTATTTTGCCTAAGGCTGTAATATAATCTCTGTAATAGAAATTAAACTTCCCGAGCAATTTCCTTCCTAATCCAGAACGCTTATGAAGTCAGAGTGTTCACATTCGCGAATTTTAATATGTGGGTGAGTTGTACTCCCCGAGCTGAGAGTGATGTTAGGTAACTGCCATTTCCTTTGTAGTTCCTTTGCCGATTTCCTTTGTAATCGCTCCTAATAAACTCGGTTTTCTTACCATAATGAAGAAAGAAATGTGTGGTTGATTATTCACTTTCCACACTATACTTATGAATATGAGCGCTAAATGTTCGTGTGCTACATCAGTACATGAGGTCTCTAATATATTTTATGGATAACCTAAGATTGATGAACTCGATATATATACAGCATTTTAAACGTGAGATACATCTTAAGGTAACTTCAGGATAATTCAAATCTTCATCGCTGAACGATTGCAAATTATACATCATAAAAGTTCGTTCGTTCTTTCGTTCGTTCGTTTGTTCGTAATCTGTTTACCCTCCAGGATCGGTCTTTCCCTCGGACTCAGCGAGGGATCCCACCTCTACCGCCTCAAGGACAGTGTCCTGGAGATTCAGACTTTGGGTCGGGGATACAACTGGGGAGAATGACCAGTACCTCGCCCAGGTGGCCTCACCTGCTATGCTGAACAGGGGCCTCGTGTAGGGATCGGAAGATTGGGATGGGACAGGCAAGGAAGAGGGAAGGAAGCGGCCGTGGCCTTAAGTTAGGTACCATCTCGGCATTTGCCTGGAGGAGAAGTGGGAAACCACGGAAAACCACTTCGAGCATGGCTGAGGTGGGAATCGAACCCACCTCTACTCAGTTGACCTCCCGAGGCTGAGTGGACCCTGTTCCAGCTCTCGTAACCATAACAGTTGTGCATGCTTATCTCTTTCTCCTCCTTCTCTTGCCACTTTCCGCACATTCTGGTGAGATTACCATGCACTTCCTGACGCCAACCCTATGTGCTCGGATGTATTCCCTTGCCGGGCTGAGTGGCTCAGACGGTTGAGGAGCTGGCCTACTGAACCCATCTTCGCAGGTTCGATCCTGGCTCAGTCCGGTGGAATTTAAAGGTGCTCAAATACGTCACTGTCGTGTCGGTAGATTTACTGGCACGTAAAAGAACTCCTGTGGGACTAAATTCCGGTATCTTTTTTTTTTTTTTTTTTTTTTTTGCTAGTTGCTCCGCCACTAGGAATGACTCGGATTTCCTAGTGCCGGTCCCAAGCCCGGTAAAGGAGGAGGGTCAATGGCTGGTTGTTGAGTCTTGGGGGTTGCACTGATGTCGAGTAAGTGCTGCCATTAAAACTCAAGAAATGCTTTAGTTGACAGTCCATCTGTCAATGTAACCAGCAAATCCTACCCCTCATGGGGATGGGTGAGGGCGAGTACCTGGCGCCTTAAAACTGGGTCCCTCGGCTAAGGTATGGTAACCCCTACAGAAGAGTCCCTGGTCCTCCAGGTTGGGGGTTGTGCGAAGGGTTGGTAACTCTTCCACTTAAAAACTTACCTCACTCATAAATCTCAGATGAATAACCGGACGGATTCTATGATGACGACAAAGGCAAGATCGAAGGCCAAACGATTTGGAATTAGAGATACATTAAAGTTGGGAACTTGGAACGTGAGAGGCATAAAAGGAAAAGAAGAAGAACTGGATAGAGAGCTGGCTAGGAAAGAAATCAATGTTGCTGTAATTACTGAGACAAAAAAGAAATTACAAGGAACAAAAGAAATTGATAAATACACTATGATTTATAGCGGAGTTACACAGGATAAAAGAGCTGCAGCAGGAGTCGCAATATTAATAGACAGGAAGTGGAAAAACAAAATAGAAAGGTACACCTTTATAAATGAAAGGATTTTGGTGCTGAGGTTGAAGGTAGAGAGAGGGAAATTAACCTTGGTAGCCGTGTATGCTCCTGAAGAAAACAAACAGGAAGAATCTGAACAGTTTTATGAAGTTCTTCAATCAGTGTTGGATAACATATGTAAAAGTGACTTTGTTGTTCTGGCTGATGATCTCAATGCTCGAGTAGTAAACAAACCAATTGCAGAAATAGTAGGAAATAAAGGTGAACCAACTTTGAATGAAAATGGTAAATTATTGATAGAATGTTCATCCTATAATCAATTAAAAATTACTAACACCTTCTTTGAGAAGAAAGATATCCATAAATTCACATGGACTGCAAGAGGACAGCGATCAATTATTGACTATATAATGGTCAATAAAAAGTTAGGCCCAGATGTAGCAGATGTCAGAGTACATAGAGGAAGCGATTTATATACAGATCATTGTCTGGTCATTGCAAAAATCAGAATTCTTGCTAAATGGAGGAAAAGGCTGAATAGAAATATACACAGAAACCAAGAGATCTATAAGGTATATTTACTACAGGATGATGGAATAAAATACTTATATCAAAATCGGCTGCAACAGTATTTAGGTCAGATTCCAACAAGTACTGATATTAACAAAGAATGGGAAATCATAACCTCAGCAATTCAGAGGGCAGCAGATGAAGCCATTGGAGTGAAGAAGAAATTTAGGAGAAAAACTGGGCTTAAAATATGGAATAAAGAAATTTCAGAAGCTGTCAAGAAAAAACAAATATTATACCTGAAAATGATACAGCATCGATCGAACCCCACAAAATGAGAAAGAATATAAAAACAGCAGGAACAAGGTCAAGTCACTAACGAGAAAACTCAAGCAAGAATCAAGGGATAGGTTAATAAACTCAATAGAGGATGATATCCATGGTAGGCAAGAGATGGCATATAAGTTAATGAAGCACCTGAACAGTGATGAAAGAGAAACTGCTAATATGAATGTAATCGAAGAAGAATCGTGGACACAACACTACAAAGAATTGTGGTATAAAGGAGAGTATGGAGAGAGTCAGGAAGATCAAGATATAGATATCGACATTGAAGGAATTGACCTAATAGATATAGAAGAACTTAATACTGTTCTGAAATCTTTCAAAAATAGAAAAGCACCAGGGTTAGACAACATAAATATGGAGTTGTTCAAATATGGTGGGATCATTCTTAAATTTAGAATGTTACATTTAATTAATCTTTGTTGGAAAAGAAGAAATATACCCGAAGAATGGAGAAAAGCTAAAATAATATCACTTTTCAAGAAAGGAAATCGAAGTTTTTGCAGCAACTATCGAGGAATAAGTTTATTAAATGTTGGCTATAAAATATGTGCTAAAATAATAAATAATAGACTTAAAATCATTGCACACAATCTCTTATTGGAAGAACAATGTGGATTTAGGAAAGGCAGATCCTGTACAGATAATATATTTAGCCTCAAACAGATACTGGAGAAGAGAAGAGAATTTAACTTGAATACTTATGTCGCTTTTGTCGACTATGAAAAGGCTTTTGATGGGGGTAGATAGAGAACAGTTATGGAATATAATGGTAAAAAATGGATACCCTAAACATCTTATTCAAGTTATCCAAAGTCTGTACAAAAGGACGAGAATTGTGTTAGATTTAGGATACAAACTAGCGGAAGAAATATTAATTAATCAAGGTATACGTCACGGATGCAGCCTCTCTCCAACACTATTCAATATATATATATAGATGAAGTAATCAGAAATTGGAAACGAATTGTGCACTCTGGAATAAAATTGAACACAAACACATACATAAATACTATGCTCTTTGCAGATGATCAATTTATCCTTCAGAATGATGAAGATAAACTCCAGAAATCAATACATGAGTTAAACACCATTTGTAAAAGTTATAATCTTCGGCTATCCAGAACAAAAACCAAAGTTATGGCATGGCAAGGGAAATATCCTATCAGAGCGAAGATTGTAATCGACAATCAACCAGTAGAACAAGTCACAAATTTTAAGTACCTTGATTGTGAAATATCTTTTAATGATGATGACGAGGTGAAGAAGAAGCTTCATCGATTTCAATATATGTGTGGGACAATTCGCCGAACACTGAAAGGAAAAGTAAGGGAAGATACTCAACTTAAATTCTATAAGACTATGGCTGTACCAACTTTGCTATATGGAAGTGAGACATGGGTAGATAAAATAAGCTATAGGAATAAAATACAATCATCTGAAATGAGATTCCTAAGATCAGTGAAAGGATACTCCCTAAAAGATAAAATACGAAATGAAGAGATAAGACAAAAATTAAATGTATTCTCAATGAATGAAAGAATATTCCAAAACAGGATAAATTGGAAAAACCACGTTCTGAGGATGGATAACGACAGAATCCCTAAACTTGCCCTGGAATACCATCCTACAGGAAGAAGATGGAATGAAGAGATGGAATGAAATCTGAGGTCGGAACAGGCTATTAGCCTAATCCATGAAGAGTAAGTAAGTAAGTAAGTCGTGTCGGTAGATTTACTGGCACGTAAAAGAACTCCTGTGGGACTAAATTCCGGTATCTTTTTTTTCTAGTTGCTTTACGTCGCACCGACACAGATAGGTCTTATGGCGGCGATGGGACAGGAGAGGGCTAGGAGTGGGAAGGAAGCGTACGTGGCCTTAATTAAGGTACAGCCCCAGCATTTGCCTGGTGTGAAAATGAGAACCACGGGAAACCATTTTCAGGGCTGCCGACAGTGGGGTTAGAACCCACTATCTCCCGAATACTGGATACTGGCAGCACTTAAGCGACTACAGCTAAATTCCGGTATCTTGGAGACTCTGAAAACAGTAAAAGTTGTTAGTGGGACGTAAAGCAATTATTATTATTAACAAATACATCGCAAATGGAAAATATCCCGGTGGCAGCGATCACTTCAGTAGTGTGATAATGACGTAAAGTTAAAATATAATTTTACAACAGCAACAAGAATACAACAGGCAATCCCATGGAAATAAAATATTACAAGAAACACTACTAGTTTAACATTCTAAAGCCAGCATCATTATATACATTACGGCTTACAAAACTATAGTTTGAACTTACTACTTGTTTAACATTACAACACTGCCATATACAAAATCACACGTAAGTACAACCTGTGACAATAAAGTTCGGTGAACAGTCCTGTACTATCAACATATATGAACAATGCACGACAGTGACCTTACTGTCCTTCGAAATAGTTCACTCCCATAACTATGCACTGCTTAGATCGGAAACTTTGCAAGAAGCCCTCCTTTGGGATTGTGTTCAAAAGCCTCGTCACGTTTCGTTGGATGTCAGGAATATAGGCAAATCTCTTTCCTTTCAAAGCGAGTTTGATGCGTAACTTTTCGGCTCTGACCTTTTTCCGATGATGGGATCCCGGAGAACGCCATTGCATGCTTTGCCGTTTCGTTTCAGGGTCATACCTGAGACACTAGGTTTCATCCTCAGTGACAATAAAGTTCAAGAAAATTGGTGTCGCTTCCGCCGTTTCGACAAAATCCCGTAAAGCTTCTAAACGTGCCTGCTTCTGATCGTCAATAAAGTGATGTGACAAAAGACGAGAACACGTTTTCCTCTTCCCTAACTTCTCCGTAACGATTTGTCGCACGGATTCACGGTTAACCTGCAGTTCATCCGCTATCATGCGGACAGTTAATAGCCGACCGTTCGTGATTAATATCCTCACCTTCTCAATGTTTTCGTCACTGACGGCGGTCGTCGGTCTTCCGCTACGGAAGTTGTCAGAAACACTTTCCCGGCCTCCTCGAAAACGAGCGAACCACTCGTACACACAAGGACAGATCTTCATAAACACGTACCAGTATCGCATGTGTTTCTTTCGGTGTCTTGCCAAACTTAAAACAAAACTGTACATTGATCTTTTGGTCGCTCATGTTTGTGTTCGCAATTCAAAACCAACGCACTAAACACGCACTGTGTCAAACAAATATTACACGGCACGCACACGATGCTCAACTGAACAACGTTAGGAGCAGGTGGTCAAAACCTGCTGCTACGAAATGCAGCGTTCTGTGTCGCCAGTGTTGCCGGATCGAACGTTCTGACTTCATTCACGGAACTTTATTGTCACAGGTTGTATTTCAAAATATTACACTATGACTTACAACAACAACAACAACAACAACAACCAGAGTAAAAGAAACCATTCAATGGAAAGAAACTATTACAAGGAATAATAGTAGTTTAACATTTTAAATCCAGCATAAACATACAAATTCACACACAACTTTAGTACTTCTTGTGCTTAACACTACGGCTTACAATACTATAGGTTGAGCTTACTTTAGCTTAACATTACAACACTGTCATTTACAAATTGACACTTTACTTTACTTTACTGCCTCAAAATTTTACACAATGACTTAAAGTAGATTAAGCGGTCGAATTACTATTATCTTAGCATTGTAAATACATCACGTTCATATACAAAATTTTACACAATGACTTAAAGTAGATTAAGTGGTCGAATTACTATTATCTTAGCATTGTAAATACATCACGTTCATATACAAAAAATGTCATAATGACTTAAAGTAGATTAAGCTGTCGAATTAATATTATCTTAGCATTGTAAATACATCACGTTCATATACAAATTCACACGCACCTTAAATAATTGAGATGCCTTAATACTGCAATTCACAGTGGGTTGACCGTTGCATTAAAATATGACACCATCGCATAGAAATTTACATAGATTGCTGGAGTCTATTCTTGAAGCGTCTTACATTTTTGGGAAAAGCCTCTAAGACAGCTGCAGGTAATACATTTCAGTCATCAATTCCCCGATTTTCAAACGAATATTTACCATAGTTAGTTTTCTGCAATCTACCTTTTACTTCATGCAGATGATCTGTCCTGCTTATGTAACAGGGCTTTCCTAATCGATTGTTCAACTCTGACTTATTCGTGTTTGCTTCGTACATCCCACGTAACCGTGTTCATTTCCTTCTAGTCCCCAGTGTCTTCCACCCAAGCTTTTCTAAACTACTTGTCACACTACTTCTAGGATTGAAATTGTTAAGCACGAATCTTGCAGCCTTTCGCTGTACCATCTCAAGTTCATTAATGAGTCCTGTTTGGTATGGCTGCTCCCTATTCCAGGACTGGCTTAATGAGAGACGCTTTTGCACCCTCAACATGAAGTGTAAGAACTTGCACACATTAGAAATTACATTTCCTCCGTGGTTGTGCCAGTTTATATCTCCCTTTACGTGGATTCCTAGGTACTTGCTTGAGTCATTATCTGCCAGAGTGCCCAATCTAAGACAATACTGAAAGTCTCCTTGCCTATGTTTCTTTCACATTCTTATAAGACTGCATTTTTGAGAATTTATTTTCATTTTGTTATCGAGTGCCCACTTATGGAGTATATTTATATCGCTTTGTAATAACCTATTATCGCTAGCATTCTGTATTTTACAATATATTATTTAGTAGTACGCAAACAATCTGCTTTCACTTGGAATTTCATTCGGCAGATCGTCGATAAACGCCGTAAATAGGAGTGGCCCTGAAACATTAACCAGTACTACTCCTGACGTTATAGAAACTTCGTCCGAGTATTTACTTCCCATTTATCCTCTACGTGCGATCAGTACAAAATCCCGGATCCACAGAATCACCCTTTCATCGATAGTTTTTTTCACCAATTTCCCGATCAGAATGTCATGAGGTACTACATCAAATGCTTTAGCAAAATCAATTACAATAGCATCAACTTGCAGACCTTTGTCTGATGACTCGCTAATATCTTGAAAGAGCAACAACATACGGCTCTCGCAGGTGAAACAATTTCTGTTTCGACGGATGAATTCCCTATTACGTATATCTGTATATTGTGTGTGTGTAGAACAATGTTTTGGGACGAAGACGAAGACCTAGCCCCAAGTAAGAGGAATAAGCTATGGGATTAGTCCGTGACCCGGCCAGGAATCGAATCCAGCTCTCTCTTAACCGAAGTTCTCCACGCTGACCATTTAACCAAGGATTCGGACATTAAATCATCTAGGATCCGGGTAAAATAACATCAACTACACACTTCAAATAACTATCATAAATGGGGATCAGTCATAAAGTACCTCAGCCCAGCAACACGACATCTGATGTGAAGAGAAAATGCTATTAGATGTGATATACAAACCATAAGAAAGAAAATGGCATCCTCTAATATTATTGCACATTGACAACTTGACCACATCACTACCTCTGCAGGGTCTTCCAAAGAAATTCGGAATGTCGAAGTCCTTCGAGGCGTCAACTTCAATTCTGACCAATACCTCTCCAAAGTAAATATCAAGTTCATCCCGAGCAACACACGGAAACACCGACTTCACCGAGTCCTTCGATCTGACACCAGGAAACTTAAAGTACTTCAAACTGAATTCTTTGAGCAAATCTCCTCTCTTTCACCACCAGACCTCGAACCATTGGAATGTACCCTTGTTGACACAGCTCTTAAAATCGCACCTCAAACGAGTAATCCCAGACACCCTTGGTGGAATTTGCAATACGATGTAGCACTCAGTGACAACCAGCAAGCCTGGCTACTGTCGGAATCTCATAAGACACAGCCGACATATCAGAAGTTTTCGAAGCCCGTAAGAATACCACCCGAAACATTAGGGATACCAAAAGAATTTTCTACTAGAACGAACTGGCCAACATTGAATACAATTTTCAGAAGAATGATTCGAGAAATTTCCACCACACATTCAAAGGGAACCTAGCAAAATACAACCCCCCACACCTATGTTTCCGTGAACAAACCACTAACCAGGTCACCCACAATAACGGACAAAACTGTCAGATCTTAGCAAAATACTTGGAGTCCCTTCTCAAATGTGATCAGCCACAATAGACTTGTATCCCTAACCTGAATCCAGTTCCAACCAACCCTGAACGAGAGATCACTTTTCTGAAAAATAATAAAGCTCCGGTTGAGGACATAGTGATCGCAGAATATTGGAAATTACTGGATGAAAATACGCTAAAACCCCTCCTTGAAGCCATCCAACAGATATGGAGGAGACAGCCAGATACCCTACAAATGGGTGAGATCTCTTATTCATCCCCTTCATAACAAATATGATAAATGGATTTCAAACACTGCCGCGGCATCTCTCTTCCTCCTGTTAATTATAAAATCCTCTCCTAAGCCTTACTTACTAGAGCCGTACAACCACTTGACTTGCAAATAGGTGAATTCCAAGCCGGCCTCCGAAAATCCAGATCCTGCGCAGAAGAGATCCAGAATCTAAAAATGACTGTCGCCTACCTGATACTCAGAGCCAAACAATTTATCGTCACTTTTGTAGATGTCCGGAAGACGTATGACTCGACTGACCGCACAAACCTTTCCCAAGTTCTCCAAGAAATTGGCCTAGACAACAAGACCCGGCAGATCATCGAAAATACACTCACTAGTACGTCTTTCAAAAGGAAATTCGTATCTGAGATTGCTGAAGCCTTTCAGATCCAAGCAGGAGTTCGGCAAGGAGATGGACTATCATCAATCCTTTCGAACTTTGCTCTCGAGAGGGTCATTCTGGAAGGGAGAAATGTTCTCCAATTTAAAGGAATTCCTAATGGAATTCAAATAGGACCAAACCTTAATGGTATCAATGTTGATTTCCATGTCTTTGCAGATGACGTCCCTCTTCTTACTTCCTCTCCTGAACTAGCTACTCAACAAATCAATTACCTGTATGACCGCGCAGTTAAGATTGGCCTCAAAGGCCCCGTATACCTATACCCACTTCATTTCTAACATCATGCATGCTCCATCGCATATTTTAACTACCCCCGGTAGAATTTTGAAAGGGGAAAGATTCAAGTTCCTTGGCGAATGGGTTGAATCCAACAATTCTGAGAAGTTTGCCATCTTAACACGTGTCAACAAGTTTGAAACAGCCTTCCGACTACAGTAACTCAAAGCATATATAACGAAACGTCCACCCTTCGAAATGAAAAAAATAGACATCAAACCGTAAATGCACCTGGAGCATTACATGCAGCAGAATGTTTAAAATTTCGAACACATAGCTTGCTTGAAAACTGGCAATTAAGGAAAGAAGGATTATTCGAAAAATTCTTCGTCCCAATCTCAAAGATGGTGTTTAAACAATTCGGAGCAACTTAGAAATATACACCCGCACCGAAAATATTGTTGTTGTTCGAGTCATCAGTCCATAGACTGGTTTGATGCAGCTCTCCATGCCACCCTATCATGTGCTAACCTTTTCACTTCTACGTAACTACTACATCCTACATCTGCTCTAATCTGCTTGTCATATTCATACCTTGGTCTACCCCTACCGTTCTTACCACCTACACTTCCTTCAAAAACCAACTGAACAAGTCCTGGTTGTTTTAAGATGTGGCCTGTCTCTTCTTCTCGTCATATTTAGCCAAATCGAACTCCTCTCGACAATTCGATTCAGTGTCGCTGCATTTGTGATTCTATCTATCCAGCTCACCTTCAGCATTCTTCTGTAAAACCACATTTCAAAAGCTTCTACTGAGCTAGTTATCGTCCATGTTTCACTTCCATACAATGCCACGCTCCACACGAAAGTCTTCAAAAACATCTTTCTAATTCATATATCAATGTTTGAAGTGAGCAAATTTATTTCCGTAAGAAAGCTCTTCCTTGCTTGTGCTAATCTGCATTTTATGTCCTCCTTACTTTTGCCATCGTTAGCTATTTTGCTACCCAAGTAACAATATTCATCTACTTCCTTTAAGACTTCATCTCCTAATTTAATATTTCCTGCATCATCTGCCTTCGTTCGACTGCACTCCATTACTTTTGTTTTGGACTTATTTATTGTCATCTTGTACTCCTTACCCAAGACTTCATTCAAGGTTTTGATTTCCCTTGATTGGATTGTGATTCTCTTTCCAAATTTCTCTTTGATTTTCTTTACTGCCTGTTCTATATAAACGTTGAAAAGGAGGGGGGACAAACTGCAGCCTTGCCTCACTCCTTTCTTAATTGCTGCTTCTTTTTCAAAGCCCTCGATTCTTATCACTGCAGACTGATTTTCATACAGATTGTAGATAATTCTTCGTTCTCGGTATTTGATCCCAATCACCTTCAGAATCTTAAATAGCTTGGTCCAATCAACGTTGTCGAATGCCTTTTCTAGATCTACGAATGCCATGTACTTGGGCTTGTCCTCCTTGATTCGATCCTCTAATATCAGACGTAAAGTCAGGATTGCTTCACGTGCTCCTACATTTCATTTGAAGCCAAACTGATCTTCTCCCAGCTCAGCTTCAACTTATTTTTCCATTCTCCGTAAATAATACGTGTTAAAATTTTGCAGGCTTGAGATACTAAACTAATGGTGCGGTAGTTTTCACACCTGCCAGCACCGGCTTTCTTGGGAATAGGTATAACAACATTCTGCCCAAAATCGGATGGGACTTCTTCTGTCTCATACATTTTACACACTAACTGGAATACCTTTGCCAAGCTGGTTTCTCCTAAGGCAGTCAGTAATTCAGAGGGAATGTCATCAATTCCAGGTGCCTTGTTCCTATTTAGGTCGCTCACAGCTCTGTCAAACTCTGACCTCAAAATTGGGTCTCCCATTTCATCAGCATCAACAGCCTCTTCTTGTTCCACAACCAAATTAACTACATCTTCACCTTAATACAACTGTTGGATATGTTCCTGCCATCTCACTGCTTTGTCTTCTTTCCCTAGAAGTAGCTTTCCATCTGAGCTCTTAATGTCCATACATCTAGATTTCCATTCCCAAAGTTTTCCCTGATATTCCTGTATGCAGCATCTACTTTTCCTAGGACCATACAACCTTCGACATCCTTGCACTTCTCCTTCAGCCATTCTTCCTAATCAACCTTGCACATTCTATCCACTTCATTCTTTAATCGCTTGTATTCTTTTCTGCCCTCTTCATTTCTAGCATTCTTGTATTTTCGTCGTTCATCAATCAGGTCTAGTATCTCCTGAGTTATCCACTGATTCTTAGTTGATCTTTTCTTCCTTCCTAACATTTCTTCAGCAGCCCTGCTGACTTCACTTTTCATGACTATCCACACTTCCTCTATTGTGTTTCCTTCAGCCTTTTCATTTAGTCCTTTTGCAACATGTTCCTTGAAACAATCCCTCACACTCCTTTCTTTCAACTTGTCTAGATACCATCTTTTGCATTCTTTCCTCTCTTCATTTTCTTCAGCTTCAGATGGCATTTCATGACCAACAAGTTGTGGTCAGAGTCCACGTCTACTCCTGGGAAAGTTTTGCAAGCCAACACCTGGTTTCTGAATCTCTGCCTAATCATAATGAAGTCTATTTGATACCTTCCAGTGTCTCCAGGTCTCGTCCACGTATAAAGCCTTCGTTTGTGGTGTTTGAACCAAGTATTGGCAAGGACTAAATTATGATCTGTGCAGAATTCAATCAGCCGACTTCCTCTTTCGTTCCTTTGTCCCAATCCAAATTTTCCTGCTGTATTACCTTCTCTTCCTTGTCCTACCACTGAATTCCAGTCTCTCATCACAATTAGATTCTCGTCACCTTTTACATATTGTATTAAATCTTCTATCTCTTCGTAATATGTTCTTTCGATTTCCTCATCATCTGCTGACCTAGTAGGCATATAGACCTACACTATTGTGGTGGGTATTGGTTTGGTGTCTATCTTAACGACAATAATTCTTTCACTATGCTGGTCATAGTAGCTTACCCGCTGAGCTATTTTCTTATTCATTATTAAACCAACTCCTGCATTTCCTCTGTTTCATTTTGTGTTGATAATTCGGTAGTTGCCTGACCAGAAATCCTGTTCTTCCTGCCAACGTACTTCACTTATACCAACTACATCTAACTTTAGTCTATCCTTCTCCCTTTTCAGATTCTCTAACCTACCACAACGATTCAAACTTCTAACATTCCATGCTCCGACTCGCAAAATGTCAGTATCCATCTTCCTGATGATCGCCCCCTCTCGTGTAGTCTCCACGCGGAGATCCAAATGGGGGACTAGTTTACCTCCGGAATATTTTACCCGGGAGGAAGCCATCATCAGTACATCATTCATACAGATAGAGCTACATGTTCTCGGGAGATAGTTACGGCTGTAGTTTTCCGTTGCTTTTAGCCGTGTAACGATATCAACACACCTAAGCACTACTGAGTATTATTACAAGGCCATATCAGTCAATCATCCAGACTGCCGCCCTTACAACTACCGAAAGGCTGCTACCCCCCTTTCGATGAACCATTCGTTAGTCTGGTCTCTCAACAGATACCCATCCGATATGGCTGCACCTGCGGCTCGGCTATCTGCTTCATTGGGACATGCAAGCCTCCCCTCCGCGGCAAGGTCACACGGTTCTCAGGGGACGACCGAAAAGATAGCAAGGGTAATCCGGAAAAGTAGGATAATATTTTACTCTCATCTCTTCACATTGCCAGCTGAAAGAATCTGTAAATGTTTGTTACCTGATTCCAGAAGTCTTAAAACGATTCCTCCTTGTTGGGTGGAGATCGATAAGTATCCTTTAAAGTATGGAATCACAGAAACAAACATTGAACTCCGAGCACCACTCAAAAACAACCTTAGGCAGATTCATCAAGTAGAAATTCCAAATCGACTGAGGCATGTCCATTCTGATGCATGGAAGAAAACACACTCCGAAAGGATGAATACCTTGTGTTCCCGCAAGAAGGCAAACAGTTGAGATCTCGCGGTCCTTAGTGGCCCTAACGATAAAAAAAAAAAGAAAATAATAATACTAATTGCAGCTTTCTTTTAACGTAGAGTTGAAGAAACCTTGAAGAACCTTGAAACAACTAATATGTTTCACAAATTCTATGACCACTTAATGCGCAAGCTTAAGTAATTTCTGGATAAAAATGGAAAAAATGATATTGGCATTGCGAAGTTAAGGGCTGCTTGTAAATGTATGCAGTCAAAGAATCCTCAAATGGAAATCATGCCAGGTAAAGGTTCATTTACTACCAGTAATGAAAAAAACGTATCAATACTTTTAAAATTGAATTATCGTGCACATTATTTACTGGAAAATGGGCTTGCGCTATCAACGAACACAATGAAAGTTCCAATAATGTCACGTTATTCTGATATTCAAAGTTTCATGTGCGTGATTTCCACTGAATATTTATTTTATTCTTGTGCTCAGAAAGTTTAGATTTAGAGCAACATCATTCTCTAGAATCCTTAAAAATCATTCAGAAATATATTTATTCATGCACGTAGCATTTCATTTGTACAACTTTTTCAACACTAATTGTACAAGTTAAACTTGTTGTGTGAAATAAATCAGTTTCGAGCTGGTTATCTTGTAAATAAAATGCATTGCAATGTAAAACTGCATATAAACGCCTTCAATGGTCTTGGAGTTACGATGGAAACCATGAGTATAAATCAATGTTGGGTAAATGAACAACAAAAACACACGATAGAGTGCGATGTAGCATCTAACATACATGGGCATTTACATGTTTTGAAGACATTTGGAGAAATTGTTTCCACCAGGTGAAGAGGAAAGTATATTCTTCAGGGTAAAAGAAATGAATCGAGAAAGGATTATTTTTCAAACCTAAGACTGTTACTCCCTCTTGAGTTGCTTGGACTACTCAAAAATACTAGCACCTAGCACCCACGTGATCTGAAGTCACTTTATCACTGTTACTATCTTCAGAGGCGTTAGTAATATCACGACAAACTTCACTGTTTCCTTACATCAGGCAACTCTTCCTCACAATACTAACATTCCATTTCCATTTCAAACCCAGAATTGTATTACAGTGTTGTCTGATCAGTCACGTATCGAACCATGGAACCAAGGAACTACAGTCTACGCTATAAAAATTGTTATACGGCGCCCTAATATCGCAGAGTCGAAAGAAAACTAAATGTGAAGGACTACAATATAGAAAGCTCATAAAATTGACTATTGTTTGTTGTGATATGTTTTGTGTCTTCTGTCGGCACTCATCTCCGATAGGTGGGACTACTGCTGCGTACCGATTTTTTAAAATTTTCCTTATGTCGCACCGACACAGATAGATCCAAAGGCGACGAAGGGATAGGAATGGGCTAGGAGTGCAAAGGAAGCGGCCGTGGCCGTGGTGTGAACATGGGAAACCACGGTAATCAATATTCAGGGCTGCCGACAGTGGGGTTCGAACCCACTATCTCCCGGATGCAAGCTCACAGCTGCGCGCCCCTAATCGCACGGCCAATTCACCCGCTCGTATCGAGTATAACAGCCTGCCTGTATATCGGCGGGATGTAGCTGGGGAGTTAGATACATTTCTTCTTAAGCATGCCATTCCTCTGGTTCATGAATTTTCTGATACTACTGCTACGTAAACAACTGTTCATCATAACATTCGAGCTATTCAATCCCTATTCTGGGGCACTGATATAAATGAGCAGTGTGCATATTTAACGGAATAATGGTAGAGGAGTGTTCACGGCTGTCTGCGGCCTGGTCATGCCAGCACTGGAACTTCAGATCAGCACCGTACTACTGTTCATTAAATAAGAGAAAGTGTGCGGTTTTTCATTTGATTGAGAATTTTATATGATACCATTGCTTTTAATGGCTACACTCCTATTGACTTTTTTGTAATGACCTATGTTGACTTCAGTTAAGAAAAGCACAAAGACAGCCTTTCTTCGAATCCCGTAGCGAAGCACGGGTACATCAGCTAGTGATCAATAAAATGCCCTTAAATTTACGGAGATATGCTACAAAATAATTAAGCAAACAATTATCCTTGAATATATTTGACCATCCTGAATTCGGGTGACTGTGTAACAATGGTTTTACTAACTAACGACTGCACAGCTCTTGTTTGCCCGGAAATAATTAGTTAACATGTAAGTATATATAAATACTAGCTGATGTACCCGTGCTTCGCAACGGAATTCTAGGTTAGGTAGTGTACACGTTGTGAGTTAGATTCTATTAAATTGCATACTTCTTAACTTTACCCCAGAAACGCAACGGGGAAGTCACCATATGTCTTTGCTAATGTGAAGACTGGGTAGGCCCTCTTGCCTACCATCAGTCACAATCAAGTTGGAGAATTTTCATTATAATGGCAGACAGTCACTCTCCACATGTCTTTTTACAACCTCAGAAGGACTGGTTTTCCCAACTGAAATCATCACAGGTCATTACAAGGACGTCAGTTGGAATTTTGTGATTAAATGAAAATATATATTTTCTCATGTTGAACGAACTGTACTACGCTGCCACTGTATGCTATTATTCTGTTAAGTTTGCACACTGCTCATTGCAGTCAGTGCCTCAGATTAGGGATCGAATAGCCTTAATACTGTAATGTACCATTGTGCTACGTACTAGCAGTATCAGAAAATATATGAACCGGAGGAATGGCATGCTAAAGAAGAAAGTTATAAATCTCCCCAGCTACTTCCCACCTGTTGTGTGTTCAATGTACATATGCTATGGTGAGAGAAGTGTGGATGCACAGGGTTGGCAGAGGGGTTGCGACAGGGTAAAAAATGGCTTCCTATGTTGTTATGGTAATGTATTGTTCACATAGTTTGAATAAAATATCGGTAGTAAACGAAATGCGACTTATTATTTTTTTATGAACCTTCGTTTACTGATACGTGGTTAACGTAAGAATAACACCACCAATATTCAGTCAGGCTGTTATACTCGGTACACAGCAATAACCCTATCTATCGGAGATGAGTGGCAGCATAAGCGATAAAGAACATCACAACAAACAATGTTCAATGTAATGTTATTGTTGACCAATTTTATAAGCTTTGTATATTGTAGGCTTTCAGATTTAGTTTCCTTCCAACCCCTAAATACTACTATGATTATATTGTATTCGGTACGGTAATAATGAATAAAACATAAATGTTCGGAAATGGTATTCTCTATAACTTTTGTTATGTAGTATCTTTCGACAGGACCAACAACATACAAAATATTACATTTCAGGCGCCTTCCGCTAAACTATTTCGTCAAGGGCGAATATAATTATTTACAGCCTAGACCGTAGTCACTTATTCCCCGACCCTACATACCGATTATCAAAAATTCTGTTCACCCATTATCTCGTGGCTGGGCATTGATATGGACTTCAAATTTTCAAAATCCTTAATATCTCTGTTATTGTAGTCAGTACGGTAAAAATGTATAAGACCTAAGTGATCGGAAATTTATTTATATATAACTTTAAGTATGTAATAATTGATGGGACCGCTAATAAATAAATATTTAAGAATTAAATTTTAGGCCTTCTCCTAAACTACCATTTCACTCAGCGTTAGTAAATGTATTTATGCCTTAGATTGTAGTGACTTATTCCTTGACTTTACATACCTATCTTCATTAAATTCTCTTCATCCGTTTTCTCGTTATGCGTTTACATACATACATACAGACAGACAGACAGACAGACAGAAATTACGGAAAACGAAAAAGTGCATTTCCTCGTTACTGTGGACACGACCGATAAAGAAATGCGATTCTTTTTAAATTCCTAGCAATGTACAGACAAAACTCTTTACTGTATATATAGATGTACATGATGCATTAAAATTTGATTTACTGTACGTCGCACCGACACAGATATGTCTTATGTCGACAATGGGATAGGAAAGGCCTAGGAGTAGGATTGAATCGGCCTTCGTCTTAAGGAAGGTACAGGCCCAGGATTTGTCTGGTGTGGAAATGTGAATCCACGGAAAACTTCATACTTCATAAGGTCCTCTAGTTCTCTGTGTGTACTATATTTAGAATATTTTTTCCCCTCTCTGCCACCCTCTTTTTAAACCCCTCCCTTTCTTCCCCTAGACTTCTTTCTACCCACACCCATATTGGAGCATGGTATGAATCAGCCCAATCTTCAATGTTTATCTTTCTGATTTTCTCTAGTATATCATCCGAGCACAGTAATAAGTCAGTCACACTTTCCCCTTTTGCTAAGATATATGTCAGTTTACCTTATCGGTCCCCCTCCCAGAAACCATTTAGAATATAGAATTTTCCTGCCTCACATAATTCCAGTAGCATCCCTCCATAACTGTTTCTTTCCTTATCTTTACTTCTTCTTTCTGCCCGTAAGTCCAACTCATCTCCTTTGCTAAACATTGGGCAAAATTCCCCTATTCTGGCATTCCAATCGCCAAGTAATAGTATCCCGTCATCTTCGAACTTCCTCCCAATAATCCAGATTTCTACGAGTAGCTCTTCAAAACACTAATCATTAGCGTACGGAGATCCAATGGAGTGGCAATAAACACACGCTATACATATCTTTTTTCTCTTCCCCCTCTCCCATCCTACATTAAATCTTAGCCATAATAATTTCCTCGACTAACTCGCTAATCTACTATTTGATTAACACCACTATTCCTCCTGGCGCTCGCCCCTTATTCTTTTGTTTATTTTTTGCCTTGCATTTCATTTAACAGTGAACATATCCCCCCCCTCCCACCCAAATTATCTCGTACCTTTCTGTATATCCAAGTCTCTAGTAGTGCTACAATATCGTAACTTTCAACTACCTTAATCACCTCCGTATTACTTACTTTGCTTAATAAACCTTCGATATTCACAAATCCTACCTTCCAATATAGTTATAACTTGCCCTCTATTCCTTCCCCATTACTTTTTTTATTTTTTATTCTCGTCACTATTAGTGTCTCTCCTTCTATCTATACTCGTTCATATTTTGAAGATTTAGGGCGTTCTTTCTTATCTTATGTATATCTCATCAGCTTTTGGATGAAGTACAGTATATGTAATGAAAATCGAAGTATTGTTGGTGGTGATTATCGTTTTAATAAGGACATGTAGGCAGTCATCCTCCCTTATCACTAATCAGAAAGGAAGAAGGGGAGAAGACGACCATTCGAAGAATGAAGGTATTGGCAAAAGAAAGATACGGGCCGAGAAGAGAGAGTAGATCAAGCACTCTCATGATCACGCAAACCTAACACTGTCGGGGTAGGAAGGGTAGAGTTTTTTGTGAAGTCATGTACGAGAGTTGAACATGGACGCAATATCAGACACAACTGGGGACCCCGTAGTTGCCAAACTACGCCCCCATTAATACAGCCTAATGTGGTACCACAAGAAGGGGCACAATGGATATTTTCTAACAACCCCACCTACTGGAGGCTTACCCATGGTCACTCACGCTCCCTCGCTGAGAAACCCCTATGCATCCCCTGTTAGTCATCGGAGTTAATATCAGATTCGAGGACATAACTGTAAAACGGTAAAAATGTTACATGATCACACTGAAGAGAGTGCTAGCGCTAGTATTTGAAGTCCAATAGTTTCAAGAAACAAGACATGGACAGGAAGTATGAAGGTAAGCTTACGGATATGTCCATGATTCACAGAAATCGAAAATAGTAAGCCTACTTAAGATCCAGGATTTTCTAGGAGAGTCACTAGGTTAGTTCTCAAAGATAAATATTAATTTGAAATTTCGGTCTGTACCAGTTACACTCCACATATCTAAACAGTCAAGGTAATTCAAGTAATAAGTTAAAGAGGATATTACCTCGTGGTAGAACTGTCTACAGTATGCCGTGAGTACACAGAATGGAGTTTAGATATTCGTGAGAGAATTTCGTTGGCGTTGTCATGAAAATAGCACACCACACCAGCTCGATGACAAAGGGATTCCCGTGGATGGAACTTATCAATTCATCCTTAAATAAGAATGACATTAGGGGCAAATGGAAAATCATCTCGGGCATAAGGAATAGGTTTCAGCAGTTTGAGTGATTCATCGACAGTGGTGCTGATTGGTGTGGAAGGTCATAATCGTCAATCACAGAGACACCGTGAAGTAAAATGTTCCAGAAATCAATCAAAATGAGTCTTGCAAAGGACGAATAGGCTTCGCAATTGCTCAATGATCAAGTAGCACATTTCTGTCTTGAGGAAATTGAACGTTCAGTCTCGTGTTAAGACAAGTGCAGGATTTTAGGGTAAATTACTACTACCTGTTGTATACTTGTCTTTGACGGGTTGGTTTTTGTAAATGCAGCAGTAATGCCATCTAACGGAGATGAGTGGAAGCAGAAGAGTTAAAGCACATCTCAACTAACAAGTGAAGTCATTGACTGTAAATATTGTTGATAAATGTTTACGGGCTCACGATATTGAAAGTCAGCACATTTTGTTTGCTTCTAGCTCGATGATTTTAGGGATTCAAAACCACCGTCTCTACCTCCCACACTTTTTCATGATTCACTTTCTCCTAATTCTTTTCCTGAAGAGATCGTTCCTTCATGCTTTTCATTTCATTTCAATAATTATCTTCATTATCTTCGACATGACCAGCGGTTAGTGAGCATGCCTTTTTTCAGCTTATAAAATTAATCATAACCGTCATTGCTAGTTTGTTACCACGACGACTGAAAAATACTTACACGTCAGTGACGCTCGCGACTGATTGACTCCGTAATAAATATTTACATTCGTGAATATCTCCATTCTTGAAATTATATCAGATATAAATGATTCAGAATTAGATTTTCTGGTTAGGTTGTGCTGCTGTGATATTGTATTCGGGAGTTAGTGGCTTCGAACCCCACAGTCAGTAACCCTGAAGATCGGTTTCTGTGGTTTCCCATTTTCACACCAGGCAAATGCTGGGGCTGTACCTTAATTAAGGCCATTTCCTATCTCATCGTTGCTATAAGATCTATCTGTGTTGGTGCGACGTAAAGAAGAGTGTTGAAAAACGAATGTCTCCGTTAGAATTCCTCGCACGATAGAAACGCATGAAACATAGAAGATTCGAAATTAGATTTTATATAACTTTCATTACGTAGAGTTAATATTAAATTGATATTTCCCGTGTGGGTCCTCCTAATAATGCTACACCACTGTATAATCAAATAAACAAGCAAGTGGCTGTGCCGTTCCGATCACATAGCTATCAGCTTGAAATCGAGAGATAGTGAGTTAGAGCCCCACTGTCGGCAACCTTTAAGGTAGTTTACTGTGGTTTTCCATTTTCACACCAGGCAAATGTTGGGGCTGTACCTTAACTAAGGCCACAGTCGCTTCCTTCCCATTCCTAGCCCTTTCTTTTCTGATCATCGCCATAAGAACTAACTGTGTCGGTGCACCGTAAAGCAATTTTTTAAAATCTAATCAAATACCCGGGCTATTCCTGAACTTAAATAATGTTCTGCCTATTTCCCGTGTTCTTAACGCAAACAAACAAACAAACAAACAAACAAACAAACAAACAAACAAACAAACGGACAGACAAAGTTTGAGCTGAATAATTTGTGACTTTTGTATATCATCTCTGAGTTAAACAAGGATTACGAGGTAACAATGGGAAGAGGGCAGGAAAACTATAATATTATTTTTATGAAATATGTCGTGTGATTAACGTAGTTGGATAGCTGTTTTATTTCCACCCAGGACGGTGAAAGTTCCATCCTAAGTCGATCTCCGTTTGGAAGTTTCAACTGATCATCATGTCAGGAAGTGTATACTGCCATGAACTCCGACCTAAACAAAGAAAAAGAGCCAGCTGGCTCGAACGATTCCAGAAATGCCTGGGATAAGCTGAAGAATGTTTGAGAATTATCTCAATAAAGGTTTATTAGCCTGCAATGATTGAAGGTAACTGGTTCTTTGAATCGTCCTCCTAGATAATCTCTGTATCAACAACTGTTTGACTAACGTTACTACTTTAATCTCTCAAAGCACAGTACCTTATTCAGTATTTATATCAGAATGAATAAACTAATTTCTTTTATAAATGAGAATGCACAAGTGAAGTTCCGATTCTATGAAGCCATCACTTCACATGATTGAAACGCAACTCGTGTATTAAAGGATCTTATCGACATGACATAAAGTTCTTCATATAATGAAGGTATTAACTCCACCGTGAATATCAATAGGACTCAAGAGAAACTAAGTCGCTGTAATTAGAAAGACGAAGTTATACGAGAAGAGAAATGCCATCAAGTCTAATATTGGAATGGAAGCTTGATTTCAGAGTCAAACACTGCTTTTCTCCGTAACGAGTAGCCTTTACAAAAGAACAAAGGATCGATTTAACTTAGCCTGTAACATTCGCGTGAGTGCTGGTAACTCTGGCGGTCTGTGTTTGGAATCTTGACTTCAGCAATAGATTACCAGCGTCCTTTGTAAGAGGAGAGTAGCCTGAGAATTCCTTCATTAAATACAAACCGGCCCCGGGTGATTATCTTAGAGCTGTTTATTTATTTAACAATCTGGCCCAAACTGAAGTTGCTCTAAACACAAAAATTGGATTCAGTTCTTAAAATATAGATTCAAATGTAACCAAGTTGTTGTGCGTGGAAAGTAATGTCAATAAAAGGCGATGGAGTGCGTTATATTAGTGATCAAGATAATGAACTGTAGGCTCATTTCAGTTTCTTTTAATGTAAAACTTTACATCTGGACCGAAAGAAGAGGCAAGTGGCTGTTATTTCATTTAGATAATATTGTTCTCAAAATATGGTATCGTGGGCCCATAAATCGTTTTGTTTTCTTTGACTACTTTCCCAGGTCGGTCATTTGAAATTTCAAACCGAAAGTTCAAATCAAGAAATACTTCTTCAGATTTCTTCCAGTTATCGACATAACGTCGATTCCACAATTAATGGGATTTTAAAGTACAGGGGATCGTTTCATGATCCTTTAGTCACATAGTGACATGATCTTTAATTAATTTTGAAACATTGTATAAAATCGAATGTAGTTGTTCATAAGAAATCTAATTCCGATTGCCATGGTCTGCTAGCATTTTTACCCGTTCTTTGCACGGGAATTTGTAATAGATTACATGTTTCCTTCATGAATGTATTCGAAGTAACCTGGCCTTATTCATACGTTAAATACGACATGTTAAACTGTTAGTTTTCTCCGAAAGATCGTGGCAGTAGCGTGAAATACGATCAAGTTGAACAAGGTCGTGCAGAATGACGACGAGTTCCAAATTTATTGTACGGCACAAATCCCGCCCCGAAGTTGTGCTAAATTCTGCCTTCATTTGGGTTACATATTGTTTGCGGCGTGACACTGCGACTGAAGACTCACGAAACTCATCGCTGATGATACCTCCCTTATTATCTGTCTTAAACTATATTTCCAAGGGTCTCACGGGACTTGGAACTAAAAATACAAGTTTTCGTAAGCATCTCCGTTACCATCCGTCTACGATAAATACCTATATGGCTTAAACGAACAGAAATAACATATTCTTAAACGATTGTTATATACAGTCTTTTGTTAGACTTACAGCTAACGAATATATCTATATACACTGCCTGACAAAAGAAGTGAAGCACTCGGAAGGAGTAGGTGAAAGTGAATGAACTACATGTGCTGGAAGACCATGTGCCTTTCTTGAACTAATTACAATATGGGATGAAAGAGCCAAGGCCGTTAGCAGTTACAGGTGGAATGTTGGCGCCAGGTCAGTAGGGTGTCGCACTCGCCCACCACCCCAGCCACAATGCATGCCGTATGCGGTTCGGAATGGTGTCAAACAGCCTTTCGATTCTCTCGTGAGGCACGTCCACAATTTTTGCAGCTGTCCTTCCAGATCCCGCAGGTTGGTATTGGGATGGAGTCCCTTTCCAATGTCATCCCAAAATGATGGAGAGGTCCGGGATCTTACTAGCCAGCGAAGGAACTCACCATGCTCTAGGCAGTCCGTAGACACACGTGCTGTGTGTAGACGTGCAGGGTGCTGTGCCATGAGCGGTAGGACCTGTGGACGCAGAATGTGTGTGACGTATTACTGTGCCGTCAAATTCTGCCGAAGTACTATTAGAGGTGACCCGAACGTATGTCGTATGGCTCCCCACACCATGATACAAGGGATTACGCCTGTGTGTCCTTCCACAATATGGGTAGGATCTGGCCTCAGACCTCGACGCCACCAAACCCGCACACGATGGTCATCGGAGGTTATAGACAAGCGGTACTCATCACTGAAAATGATGCGAAGTCAGTCGCCCTCTAACCATGCCCCCCGGTCAAGGCACCACTCCAAACGCATGTGTTGGTGTTCTCGTGTCAATGGCAACTGACGCATAGGGCAGTAGGACCCCAACACGGCGCATGCGACTCGTCGAGACACTGTGCGGGAACTCACAGGATGTTGTAGAGTCTCCAGTACATGTTCGCGGATGGCGGGTACCGAAGTTACGGGATCCCGCAATGCTTGGCACACCATACTACGGTCTTTGCTCTGTGTGGCATTTCTTGGTCGACCCGAACCAGCACGACATGATTGGGTGCCCTCATGTACCCTCGAGTCCAACATCGAGCCACTCTGACATCTGAATGGCCCACATGCCTGGCAATTTCACGATACGACCAACGAGCCTCATCCACTCCCATAATGCGACCTCTGTTAAATGCTGTCAGTTGGGGATAGGCTGTTTGACGCATCTGTGAGGCATCGCGGGTGAACGAATTCTTTTCTGCACGTCTTGCTTAACTATCTGATTCACAGCAGTTGACTGGTAACAACCTATCAACAACAGGACAGTGCCATCACGAATGCACTCTGGTGGGCGTTCTACACATTACAGATACTTGTAAATCTAATCATTTACTCGCATATCAATGGTATGGATGTTTACCGAAATGGGATAATATTGGACCACTCCTTCTGGGTGCTTAAAGTTTTTGTCCTGCAATATATATATATATATACAGGCTTGAGCAGACCCTTTGGTTCTATTAGACAGGATTAGTCCATGTGCAAGCATAGGGTTTCACCCTCTCCCTCCCCACTATCTTATATCTCGTCATTCATTTCATCTCATCAACTCCTCTGATGAGGCTGGCGTCTGAAAGGTGACCTAGTCGTGAAAACTCGCTACGGCGGGGCATTTCACTTTATTTCCGAGCCCGTACGGGTTGAACATACAAGTGTGAGGACGAACATATTAACAAAATATTGATCTTGGATGCTTCACTGTAGGTGTTTCTATGGTAGAGATATGGTGTTGATGACAATTTTTATTCTATAAACGGGCCTAACATCTAAGTCATCGGCCCTGCAGAAATATCATTCGGCTGAGACGCTTTGTATGCTTTCTTTCTCTCTCCATAAATGGCCCTTATTCAATGCCATTTTGTTATACATAATAACACCAACGTCATCTACTGGCATAAGACTGAACCAATTTCTACTCCCTGGTTTGTAGTTTGTGTGTATTGAAGGTGATATCAGGCAGAAGCCAATCGTTAATGCTTCTCATTTAGTGTAGTGAGGTTGTCATTTTGGAACAAGTAGTAACATTAACATCATCCAATGGGAACCAAGTCCTGCAAACTGCTTTGATGTGTTTGCATTACAGAGAGCGATATTAGCAAATGACAATACTTCAATGTACATTATATTTAAATGTCTGGATATTATATATCTTATGCATTTGCTCCCGCTATAATGGCCGATTTATTGAGTGGATTAGTGTCTGGCCATTATTTATCGGGAGTTTATGTTAATTATTTGTTTCACGATATTGTTACCAGGGAAACATATTTAGGCCACAAAAATGCTTTTACGTTTCATTGCAGCTTGGAGCTTTGGACTTGGTTCAACCACCTATACGTCCACAGAGGTACGTCAGCAGAAATCCGTCAGATGAATATGACCCGTGAGGTCTCACCTGAAAAGAATTTTCGATCGTCAAAGTTTGCAGGAATTTCATGTGTTAAATCAACAAATTTCCAATTAGCTGACCATTGAACGTATTAAAACTCCACGAGGAAGACAACAAGGGTAAACAAAGGCAAAATCGGCAAAGATAAAATATGCAGTTACAGAGGAAAAACAACTGAAGCTGAAACGACGAGTTTCGAGAAAGACGAATTGAGTCAAGTTAAGTCACAGGAAAGAGAGAGGAACGGATCTAAATTCACACCCCTAACATAATAATGTCAGAAGATGCAGAGTAAATAAGACCGGCTAAGTTAATCATATGGAACGAGGCAACCATAGCTCCCCGTTACGCTCTTTTAGCAGAAGATCTTCTACTTATAATCACAAATAACCTTCCGCTACAGAACAGCTGTTATCCAGTCAAGTATTAAATATTCTACATTATGGCTCAAAATTAAGATTTCACTTCATGGAAGGGTTTCTAAAACTCGGAACGGAGAACC
Source organism: Anabrus simplex (assembly GCF_040414725.1). Taxonomy (NCBI): domain Eukaryota; kingdom Metazoa; phylum Arthropoda; class Insecta; order Orthoptera; family Tettigoniidae; genus Anabrus; species Anabrus simplex. Next base: position 1,022,282,217 of record NC_090265.1, on the reverse strand, counting down.
AGACCAAATGGTACTATCGAGATTCAACAACAATAACAACAAAAATTTCATTAAAAAAATTCTACGAGATTCACTTGGTTATTCTTTTCATCGAAGTGAGAGAACAATATTTTCCAAAGTAGCAATTTTGTGCCCAAGAAACAAAAACCTTAACTTATGTTCTCAATAGTTCGAAAGATGACCAAATAACGTGCAATAGCACTGACTCTATTAGTGTGCGATGATTTTAATAATGTTAATAAAGCTGGTTGGTATAGTGAACTGAGATTGAATCTACACAAGCTAGACAAAAACACCGTTCATACAGAAATTCAGACTGGCTCAGCTTCAGGAAGAAAGGGTTTTAGTCAAAAAATGGATTTAGCACTTGTAAATGCGGGAATACCACTCGGTCTTACGTGGAGGCAATTTCCTTTGAATTTAGCCTTATCTGTCAAAATGAATAAGCCCTCAGGACAAACTTTAAATTTGGGATGTATCTCCCCACTCCGGTGTTGGGCAGTTGTACGTAGCTTTCTCAAGAGTACGGTACACAGATCTATTGACGTCAAAGTACAATTCCAAGCCACAACTGCACTCAGTATACTGTAGATAGTAATGAAATACTATGATACCTGTTTTGATTCCATTCAAATGCCTTATTGAACCTGGAAATTGTAACATTTATACATGAGATATATTAATAGTCCACTTAGAGCTTCCAGTTACTTCTTAGATAGTCATATCGGCTTTTAAAGACAGGCCTACGGACGAGTTTGAGAATCTTCCTATAAATCCTAACTCCATGTGATGACCTTGAAGTCACATGCATCTTATAATACAATCCTGAATGAGTAGATTCCAAATTATATACTTTGGTTGTAGTATGACCTTCCATTTTTAAGTTTTATGAACAAAAACAGGTAGATAACTAGACAGACTAACACCGAAGGGAAAAGTCCTTTAGATGATCAATATCACGTATGAAACAAATCATTATAAGGAAATCTTGGCTTACAATTTTATATAAGAAGATTTTGACAGTTATAATAATAATAATAATAATAATAATAATAATAATAATAATAATAATAATAATAATAATAATAATAATAATAATAATAATAATAATAATAATAAAGCCTTCGTGGCTCAGGCGGCAGTGCACCGGCCTCTGATCGCTGGGTTCCGTGGTTCAAATCCCGGTCACTCCACGTGATATTTGTGTTGGACAAAACGGAGGTAGGACAGGTTTTTCTCCGGACACTCCGGTTTTCCCTGTCATATTTAATTCCAGCGACACTCTACCATATCATTTCATTTCACCTGTCATTCATTAATCATTGCCCCAGAAGAGTGCGACAGGCTTTGGCAGCCGGCACAATTCCTATCTTTGCCGCTAGATGAAGCTGGAAACAGGCTGCAGATTTCCATTTTTAATATTATTATTAACGTAATGCAGGTTTTCTAATGTTTGCTCGGAGTTCAAACTCATTAGGCGGGATTAACCTCGATGCCGGGTGAAATATTATGCATGATCTGATTTTCTCTCAGTCTGTCGGTCTGTTCAACCAGGCAAATGCTGGGGCTGTACCTTAATTAAGGCCACGGCCGCTTCCTTCTCACTCCTAGTCCTTTCCTATTCCATCGTCGCCATAAGAACTATCTGTGTCGGTGCGACGTAAAGCACAGTATTGTAAAAAAAGTAAGGAAATACAGGTTAAGGAATGTGACGATCATTGGGTGACTGACCATATTAAATGACATTTATTACTACTTCGGGTTCATTGTATTTGTAAAAGAAAGATCGAATGAGGAATAATTACATATTCAACATAGTGAATTCATTCATGTACTCGTATGTATTAACGACGTACAGTGAAAATGCCTGAAAGAAAACGCTCCTGTCGTGACTTATGACGTCTTTAAGGTGAAGGTATCTCTCTGTCCTATAAATTGACAGATTTTTCTGTAGAGGTGTATTGAGTTCTTTGACCAGTGATTTGGAATGTGCATTTGTAGAATCTGACAGACTGAAGGAAATATTCAAAGTTGGCATGTGCCCTTTTCGGTAAGGAAACTTGAGATTCTGATGAATCAACGATGCGTTCCAATTCATTTTGATAACGGAAGATATCTAGCTTCAGTTGAGGTTGAAGTTAATTTTCTAACAATTCCAAGACTTTCTCTCTTTTTAGGAATTTGGGATTCTCCTCAGTAGTTCATGATCTGTATTACTGAGCAGGTCCTCTATCCTATTTCTGCTGAATAATCTCTATTTCGTTCGATAGCGTATAACTACTTCGTCGTCCTACTAACGTCAGCAAATATTCCAGAGTGGTTGTGATTTCTTGTCTAAATAAAAGGACGTTTCTACCCGTTTTATTGAATCCATCCAACGATATTTCAAGTAAACGGTACTATCTTATCGTCTGAGAGCATAAATTTGGCTTACGATCACACATTGAACATTGAGCGCCGCTCTTCTTAAAAATGTCAGTAGAGCACCTCGTCTCTCAATCTGGTCTTGTTGTGCTAAATGCATTTGGTAGAACAGCGTTGGGTACCTGACCCCAAGGTAGTGGGTTTGATTCTGTTTCGTTTCCATGGTACGTGAAGAGGTGTCGCTCGAGGAAAGCTACAAAGCGGTAAAAATATTCAGCTAGTCGGAGACTTCTGAAACCTTGGGACGTAAAACAACATTATTAAAAGCAGCCTCATACACCCTAAATTTACAACGACGTTCTCTCTCCGAGCTGAACCTGGCTTGGTATCAGCATCGCTCTCTAAATTTCGCCTTAGATCTGTTTGCCTTCAAACCGGCTTCAGGTTCAGATCCATTCTTAGACGCCCTACCCGTGGACTGGTGTGTTTCAGCTTTGAATGATGACATTCCTGGGGCAGCCCGTATTTAGTGGCCATAATAAAAGGAACTAACTCTCAAAAGTTCCACACCCTACCACTGGCTCTAACAGTTATCAGTATGTGTTGTGACTTAATCAGAGAAATCATAGACTGCGAAGGGAAAACATGCATGAAATAATGCATCGAAATTTGATCAGCGTTAGTATTAAATTTAGCTCCAGCAGAGTCGTTATTTTGGGACGAAGCACGGTGTAGTGGGGATCTCTTGTACAACTGGAGGGAAGTCTTTCACCATGCTGCGAGTGTGGCACTGAAAGACAGACTGTTAGGCACTTAATTCAAGAATGCCCACAAGCATCTTACAGTAGTGAATTAAGAGACTTCTTCCTAGGGACACCACAAACACTTCAATAAATTTGTAATATTGATGTAGAATTATAGATAATTTTCATGTATGCCATTAGATAAAATAAATAAAATTCATTATCGTCCTTTCTTGGCCCTCCCGTTCTACGTTAAACATCGTCTTTTTTTTTTAAAGGTTACCGAATTATTTCTCCTGCGATTTAGACGAAGAGTCTCATGACCCCTTTTTCCCACGATACCATCAATCACCACCAATTACTATGCATTTACCGTTCTCCACTGCCATGAAAACACAGATAAACTTGAGTGTTCACCGAAGTAATGACACTTTCATTGGTCTATACATTCTGAAATGCCTGAAATATTAATAGTTGCATTGCTCTAACCGTAACATTATACATTTGTCGTTTATATTCCCTAGAGTTCCGGTGCATTCTCTGCCGTTGCTCAGTAGCACTTGGTGATTAAATTGAAATGTCCATAATAGCTTCAACAGATACCAGTAGATCGCGCAGTTAGCACAATTTATTACAAAGGTCTTTTACCACAAATTGAATATGTTACTGTGAGTGCAAAATCATATCAACTAGCACATTACATACAAAATGAGATAAATTGTTGAATTTATAACCCCCAAGTTCAGTAATTCTAATTATATGATGTGGAAAAAACACTGTGTTGTATGACATGCCTCTTTTAAAATTACTAGTGTTATTAAAATAATGAAAATGAACAATGCATGTTATCTTCTTCTGAATGTTGAAACCATTCAATCTGTCACATGTTTGTTCCAATATTTTCAGTCTATAATAATAATAAAAAGAAGTGTGTGTGTGCGTGTGTGTGTGTGTGTGTGTGTGTGTGTGTGTGTGTGTGTGTGTATGTGTGTGTCTGTGTGTCTGTGTGTGATTGCGCGATACCCCACCAAATCTACGGCGCGCAGTGATCTGACATTTTTATTATAGGTGGATGGAAGCGGATCCAAATGCGCCTCGAAGCCGGATTCTTCATGTTAGCGTTTGTTGGGAGGTTATGAACGAAAAAATCGTGTGTTGGGATTTGAGAATCCAACATTCCGTTACCAATATTAAACATATGGATTCACTGTCGCTATTCGTACATAAGATAGGTAATTTAAGTTAAGGGACCATTTTAATTATAGATCTGAAGTATTTAAGATATGCGTACTCTTAGATGTTTCTTTGGACACGTAACGACCATTTTTCATTATTTATTTATTTATTTATTTACTTTTTATTTACTTATGTATTTAATGTTTATTTATTTATTTATTTATTTATTTATTTATTTATTTATTTATTTATTTATTTATTTATTTATTTATTTATTTATTTATTTATTTATTTATTTATTTATTTACTGTTTATTTAATAGCTGGTCAAGTTAGGACTCTCGGCCCTCTCTTACAGATAACCACTGTAGTAATACATCAATGGGAGAAGAACTTGGAGTATATAATAAGCTAGCGATTTCCCGTGGGTTCCGTCCGCATCGTATCATGTTATGTATTAATATCCGCATGGATGTACTTGCAAAATTTAAAGGTAATGATATAATACACATGAACTATTGCGGAAATAGAATTCAATATTGTATCACGTAGAGGATTGGAAATCTATGGAATATACGATTTATGAAAGTACAGTAATCCAATACGACTAATACGAAGTCTGTATAGTTTGGAATAAACAGACTAGTACGTCTAAAAGCAATCACTCAACACTCATTCCATACAACAAATTGCCATGTTACATCACAAAGAAAAATATTCTAGAAAGAAACTCATATTTATCGTTAACTTCCATAAAGTTACACCGTTTGCATACGAAAACGACAAACCCGAGTTTCAAACATGCCTGGCTGCTCGATTCACCATCTAGGAACAATCGAGAGTAGCATTAAGGTTTGAGAATTGGAGTCCGTCTGGATCAGATCATTGTACACACTCTACCTATACGATCCGTCCGTCTCATTCATGGGAATGAGGTTATTTTCCGGAAAATAAATCGTTATTGTATCATAGAGCAAAATGCAGAAAAGCGCCAACGAAGAGTATGAGGTTGACCATATCCTTGCAATTCTACACGAAGTTCGATGCTTTTCGTGTGTGCAGTCTATTATTAATTATTTCTATTCCACGTTCCATGATTTTGTGTATGTTCATATATTCGTTAAGAGATTTCGTATCACAAATAGCGTCAACACATAAAACCTTTTACTCGTATATCACACATTATGGCCAATTTTATTTGATTAAATATTTGACGACATAATTACCTTTACGACCCTTCCGAGTGACTCATGAACCTTGGTGCAAATGTTGGTACTAATGTGGAGGTGTGTAGACTTGTAAAACTAGCAGACAAACTTACTTTTCATTTTATAGTTAATATATATACGCCTTTCCCTGGCCCGGTCAAAGACTAGAAAACAGGTTGTTGGTTTTCATTTTCATTTTCATATATATGCCTTTGCTGGCAAGATGTAGTGCTGTTTCTGCTGGTATGGGCTAGAATACATTTGTTACTTTCATCGACCTGTCCCAGTCTCATCCTTGGCGTTGACAATATGAAAGTGACCGAGGTATGAGCGATGCTAGTAATACCGTTCCTTATGCAGCCATTCCGTGCTATGAATGGTGTGAAAATATCGCTCATAGTGTCAGTTGGTGCATGCACTTCAGTAGGCTTGGAAGACTAATAAGCGATAGGAAATTCTGGCCCAGCGAGGAAAGCAACGGGAAACTACCTCACCCCTCAATTCCCTAGTATGCCTCTTCGGTGACACATATACTATCTATGGCAACTGTTGGCAGAGCTGTGGAGGATCAAACTAGCCTTCCAGCTGAATACCCAACATACATATACAGTTAATCTACACAATTACACAGTGCACTTTTGTAACTTACAGTCAGTCATTCATTCAGTCAATCAAATTAGTCAGATAGTCTGGTAAGTGTTCTTAAATTTAAGTAAGGAAGATGTATCTCTGACACTGACAGGCAGGGAATTCCAAAGGCTGTAACCTATTACAACGAAAGAATTGTTATACGTAGAGGATCGGTAAACAGGAGTAGAATGGGAGGAGCCAGAGCTGGTATTACTACAGTGAAAGAAGGTCAAGCAATTAAGTTATATGTTTTATATTCTATTTCGTCGATTTATTTATTTATACATACATACATATGTCATCATTATAGACCCTTATGCCTTTCAGCGTTCGGTCTGCAAGCTTCTGTGAATTTACTAAACGTTGCCACAATCGTTTATTTGCAACTAGGGCTGTGGTTTCATTTACTTCTATACCCCTTATCTTTAAATCGTTAGAAACTGAGTTTAACCATCGTCGCCTTGGTCTACCTCTCTTTCTCTTACCCACCATAACAGAGTCGTTTATTCTCCTAGGTAACCTATCATCCTTCATCGCCTTATACGATCCCACCGCCGAACCGGTTTATGCGTACAGCTTCATCCATCGAGTTCGTTCCCAACATAGTCTTTATCTCCTCATTCCGAGTACTCTCCTGCCATCGATCCCAACTGTTTGTACCAGCAATCATTCTCGCTACTTTCATCTCTGTTACTTGTAACTTATGAATAAGATATTCTAAGTCCACCCAGCGTTCTCTCCCGTAAAGAAAGGTTGGTCTGAAAACAGACCGATGTAAAGATAGTTTCGTCTGGGAGCTAACTTCCTTCTTACAGAATACTGTTGATCGCAACTGCGAGCTCACTGCATTAGCTTTACTGCACCTTGATTCAATCTCACTTAAAACATTACTTTCCTGGGAGAACACACATCCTAAATACTTGAAAATATCTACCTGCTTCAGTTTAGTATCATCAATCTGACATTCAGTTTTGTTAAGTTTCTTACCTGCTGACATCAATTTAGTCTTCGAAAGGCTATTTTTCATACCATTCTCATTCCACCTGTTTTCAAGTTCCAAGTTATTAGACTGGAGGCTTTCGGCACAATCTGCAATTAAGACTAAGTCGTCACCACAGGGAAGACTGCTTACTACATTTCCACCTAACTGAATCCCTCCCTGCCACTTTATACAGTTTAGCAGATGTTCCACGTAAACTACAAACAACAAAGGTGAAAGATTACAGCCTTGTCTAAACCCTGTAGGTACCCTGAACCAAGGACTCATTCTACCATCAATTCTCGTTGCAGCTAAATTTTCAACATAAATGCCTGTAACTGATTTTGATAATCTACGCTTAATCCCATAGTCCCCCAGTAGGATGAACACCTTTTCCCTCGGCACCCTGTCATACGCATTTTCTAGATATACGAAACATAAACACAATTGTCTATTCCTCTCGTAGCATTTTTCAATTACCTGGCACATACTGTATATCTGATGCTGGCAGCCCCTCTGTGGTCTGAAACCACACTGGTTTTCATCCAACTTCCTCTCAACTACTGATCGCAACTTCCCTTCCAAGATGCCAGTGAATACTTTGCCTGGTATACTAATCAATGAGATACGTCGATACTTATTGCAATCCTTCCTGTTCCCTTGCTTATAGATAGATACAATTACTGCTTTCTCCAATCTGAAGGTACCTTACCAACACTTCACGCTAATCTTACTACTTTGTTTAGCCATTTCATCCCTGTTTTTCCACTATACTTCACCATTTCAGGTCTAATTCCATTAGTTCCTGCTGCTTTATGACAATGGAGTTTATTTACCATCCTTTCCACATCCTCAAGCGTAATTTCACCAACATCATTTTCTCCTCCCCACGAGCTCGGTAGTTCGCGACACCACCATGAAGATTTCCTTTTACGTTCAGAACATTTTCGAAATATTTTCTCCACCTGTCCTGTGATTCCATGTGATCTACTATGAGCTCACCTGAATTACCCAAATTACTTTTCATTTCGTTTTTCCTCCCCTTCCTAAAATTCTTTATTATTGTTCAGTTAGGTTTCCCTGTTGCTTGACCCAGCATTTCAAGGTTATTACCAAAATCTTCCCACGATCTATTTTTGGATTTAACAAGTATTTGTTTCGCTCTTTTTCTTTCATCTACGTCAATTCCCTGTATGCATCAGTCCTTGTTTGGAGCCATTTATGATACGCCTTCTTTTTACGTTCACAAGCTGCTCTCACTTTATCATTCCATCAAGATGTTCACTCTTTCCTGTCTTTACACATAGTTGTTCCTAGGCATTCTCTTGCTGTTTCAAGTACAGCATCCCTGTATGCCACCCATTCTCTTCCTATATTCTGAAACTGGTTACTGTCCACTGTTCGAAACTTCCCAGTAATCATATCCAGATACTTCTGTCTAATTTCCTTGTCTTGGAGATCTTCTACCCTTAATAGTTTGCAGGCATATTTCACTTTCTCTATGAAAGGCCTAGAGATACTTAGTTAACTAAAGATCAGATAGCGTTCTGTATCATAGAAAAAATGGGAAAACCCGTACATTCCCAACAGATTTCCTGAATTCGAAATCGTCAAGGTATATCCTATTATGGGTCTCGTACCCCTACCGTCCGATGTGTAGCGGTGAATAGCCTTGTGCTTGAAGATTGTATTTGTAACTGCTAAACCCATACTAGCACAGAAGTCCAGCAAACGCTCCCCATTGCTATTAGCTTTCATACCTTCCCCAACTTACCAATTCCCCTTTCGTGTCCTTCAGTTCTATTTCCAAGTCTAGCATTGAAATCGCCCATTAGCACTATCCTATCCTTGCTGTTCACCCTGACTACGATGTCACTCAGTGCTTCATAAAATTTGTCAAATTCATTCTCATCTGCACCCTCACACGGTGTGTACACTGAGAATAATTCTCGTCCTAATTCCTCCAACTGCCAAATCTACCCACATCATTCGCTCATGTACGTGCTTAACATAAACTATGTTGCGTGGAATAGTTAGTATTCCTGATGAACAGTCCTACCCCATATTCTGCCCTTCCGTTTTTAACACCCATCAAGTACACTTTATACTCTCCTATCTCTTCCTCGTTATCTCACCTTATCCGAATATCACTTACTCCTAGCACATCCAGATGCATCCTCTTTGCTCACTCAGCCAGTTCTACTTTATTTCTCCTACAAGCCCCATTAATATTGATAGCTCCCCATCGAATTCCATTTTGTTCGCCAGGTTGTTTCCAAGGAATTAATTAATTAATGCATTTATTTATTTATTTATTTATTTATTTATTTATTTATTTATTTAAACGCATAATAATAAACAAGGAATAGTAATACATGCATAAGTAAAGTTGCCATTTTAGTACAAGAAGCCATATTCAGTCCGAGATATCCAGTAGTATTTGTGTGTATGCTTACGATGCCCAGACAAATCTACGGAACAAAGAGATCTGATATTTTTTATATAGACGGGCACAGAATTTCACTAATGACGTATGGATGTGTCAAAGGGCAATTTTGGCACCAAGAAATGAAGCTGTCAACTTCATCAATTGAATCGGTTATTTGAGAAACCGCACATGTACATTTTCGGACAAAGTAGGTTTAATGCTTATATGTTATATGTATTCCCATCCTTCAGAGAGAAAGCACACATGTCCACCTCAGTATAAGGGTTTTACTGGGACCTTGAAAATTATCTCCTGGCCTATTTTTAATAGACAGGATATACCTGAGGAACTTGAATAAGAGCCATGACAAGACATTCTCTTGGGGTTATTATTAATAGAGAGGATATCCCTGAGGAACTGTAATAAGTAATATTATTAAGACTGACTATGCTGGAAAATGTTCTAAATTTTTTTTATGGGAGGGAAATTTAAATATGAAACTAATGTATTACTTCGGTTTTTATCCTCTTACCTTGAAAATCGCCGGCAACGTGCGACAATTGAAAATGTGAGTTCTGGATGGTGAAGTAAGACTCTCGGTGTCCCTCACGGTTCGTTCCGCGGACCACTGTTATTTATCGTCCAAATTAATGATATATCAAAGGGTCTTAAATTCTGAAAATTACAAGAGTACGCGGATGATGTACAGATTTACTATCAATAAAACCCGAGTGATATCGTTACTGCAATTACTAAAATAAATTCCGACCTTCAACATCTTATTGACTATGCGAATAAAGCCAGTTTATTAAAAAACCGAATAAAACTCAGGTTATTATTGTCGGTACTAGTAGAAACCTATATTCCCTCAAGCAACAGGACATTTTTCCAATAATTTTAAACAATACAATCATACCGTACTCTACTTCAGTGAATAATTTAGGAATTATTATGACTTAGACACTAAATTATACTCACTAGGTGATGAACACATATAATTACATAAATGCTCACATCCTTTGGAACGGTTCTGTAATGTATTCTTTGTTCGACTTCAAGTAAAACTAATTAACTCTCTGATACTACCTATATTTGACTATTGTGACACTGTGTTGACTGAAATAACCTGCCACAGTAACAAGAAACTGGACCGGAGCCTGAACAGCTGCTTAGCATCTGCGATATGATGTCATTATATTACCTTATTATAAGGAGCTGTCCTGAACTTCACATGTTATCACTTCTGCACAAAATACTTTCCACTAATACTCCCAACTACCTTTCTTCACATTTTTCTTACCTCTCAACCTATCACGACCGCAATAAAGTATCTCGCTCCTCTCTTGCAATACCTGAAAACCGCACTGCTTTTTACAACTGCTACATCATAATCTCTTCGTCCAGGTCATGGAAACCACCACTTGCGAACATTGGAGACAATCCTCTCTCATTGCAAGATTAGTGGCTTGCCGGGAACATTTGCTGAGTAGATCCCGCTGACTTGCTGGATAACTGTTGAGTGAATGAAAGAATGAATGAGATGAATGAATGGATTACAGTAGTTATGTCATGTAAGTGTACTTTATTTTGTGTTTTTTAAAATTAAGGACTATATTATTGTTAATAATAATTATTAATAAATATTATTAATTATTATTAATAATAATACTATTGCTATTAATATTATTTGTGTTATTTGTATTTTGAATTTTAAGTTATATAGGTGTGTACTCTTCTAGTGGTGAAGTGCAAGAAAGGGCCTCGAGCGCTAACTTCGCCACCAATAAATGTATTATCTATATTCTGTCTATCTAACTACATAATTTAAGTGTGATATGTAATGTGCTTAAATGTTTGTAAGCATTAAATATCCTCATGTTTTTATATTTTTGCTATCAAGAGTTTGTTTACTTGTGAAATCCCGTATGTCCAGTAACCTTCAGTCCTTTTATCAGTTCTTTTTCACAACTATTATTTTCAAAAGTGATCAGGGTCATTACAAAAGTATGATAAATAATAACTGGTATAGAAACCAGACACATATTACAAACATCAGAAGCTGTAGTTAGTTTTTTGCACTTTTTTAAAAACTACTATTAGTGGACATGAGTGCTTTCAAAAATGAACAATTCAAATACCCGGTGTTGTGTGCAAATTCACAAGTCTATGCACATGACATGTAATACAAAAAAAACGACAGAGATTTTGAGCAACGGATTCAAGTCACTTGGAGTACCCTCGAACATCTTGGAACGGACAATTGTGATACCGATTATCCTTCTCAGGAAAATGAATCATCCTTTCCTCTCCAACACAACACGACTCTCAGTTAAAAAACTGGTGCCGAATATTATTGAAGCCACCATCATAACTGGATTTGCCACGGGAGAAGTAGTATTCATTCCTCAGATTCAAATCACCCCTTCGGATATACCGTTTGAATTTATACATCTGCAGTTCCCCGATCGTTTGATTTTTACTACGTGCATCAACAAGGCACATGGAAAATCGCTTGATGTTGTAGGAATTGACCTCCGGAAACCATGCCTCTCCCATGGTCACCTGTACGTGGGTTGTTCAAGTGTTGGAAATATCCTCTATACACCTTAGCTCCGAATGGAAGGATACATGATATTTTTTATCCGGAAGCTCTATAAGGATAAATTAGTTGTTTATTTACTGTATATTGGTCTTCTATATTTAATATTTTTTGTGCCATTCACCAACACGGTACCTTAAGCATTGGAAGTAAAAAATGAAATAATATATTTCGTGTAATTTGTGTATGAATTATGCATGTTTATAAATGACGTGTTTTTATTATTATTTTAAACAAATAGTTTTAAAACATATAATGGTTGTATTAATTAACGCGGGTGAAGGTGCGGGTACATATACAGATATCAAAGAGCAATTATTGCTTCAAAAAATGAAGCTGACAACGTCATCAACAAGTAAGTTTTACAAGAGTTATTGGGTGTTCTACAAATGTACACGTCTATCAACACGACACGTAATGAAGATGAGGCTGTCAACTGCACGACAGAGCTTTTGAACAACTTTCTGTCACCTGGAGTACCCTCGAACATCTTGGAGCGGACGATTGTGGCACGGATTATCTTTCTGAGGAAAATGAATCCTCCTTGCCCCCACCCCAACGGAACAAGACTCTCAGTCCAGAAGCTGATGCGGAATATTGTTCACGCCACCATCATGACTGGATATGACGCGGTCGAAGTAGTATTCATTCCTCGGATTGAATTCATCCCTTCGGATATACCGTTTCAATTTAGACGTCTATAGTTCCCCGTTTGTTTCAGTTTCGCTATGTGCATCAACAAAGTACAAGGAAAATAGCTCAGAGTTGTAGGACTTGATCTTCGGGAACGGTGCTACTCCCATGGTCAACTGTACGTGGGTTGTTGAAGAGTAGGGAAGGCAAACATAATACACATCTTAGCTCCCAAAGGAAGAACACTTAATATAGTTTATCCAGAAGCTCTAAGAAGAAAAATAGTTCGTTTCTTGATTTTTGTACAATATGGTCTTTTATATTATTTTAATGTTATTTGTATCATCCATCGACCCGGTATCTTAAACACTGATTGTGACAATACAACTAAAAAAGTAATAATGTAATTCATGCTATTTGTGTAAAAACGATGTGTGTGTTAATGAATATAATGTTTTATATTTTGCTTTAAATAAGTGGTTTAAAACTTCTAACATCTAACTGTTGAACTAACAAGCGTGGGCGAAGCCGCGGGCACGTACTAGTAAACAAAGATAAATTAAACAGCTTTATCCGGGAATGTGGATGTTTTAAACAGTACTATCATTAATACTTTGTATGTTATCTCCTGCTGAATGTGCAAAACTTTAAACCTGTCGTGTATTTGTTCCCTTTATTTCCAAAGTAAACGCAGCTGAACATGTACGAGAGAACGAGAAATGAATGATTTTGCCATTTCCACTTTATTTTTAGTATTTCTTCCACGTGAATTCCAGTAGTTGAATACTACAGAACGCCATTAGCAATCAGACCAGAAACATGTAATTCTTTAAAAGTAGTACCGTACTCGACCATGGGTGCTTTCCATGTGCCTTTTATTATACGCTTCCTTGCGTTTTTACACAACTTCCTTACGGTGAAAAAAAGCGCCTTTTAAACAGACACTCGTCAAATACATTAATTAATTAAACAGCTTCATTAGGGAAATGGCACATTTAAAACTGTGCCATTGTGTTGATTTCCGGCCGCATAGTTTGGGGGTAACCAGCCTACCTCCTACCTGAAAATCCAAGGTTCGATTCCTGGACAGATCAGGGAATTTTTTCTGGATCTGAGGGCTAATTTGAGGTCCAATCAACCAGCGCGAGAAGAGCCGAGAAGCTATCTGATGGTGAGAAAGCGACCCAGACCTAGAAAGCCATTAATAGCTGTCGAGAGCATTTATCCCACTGATAACCGTCGTCTCGTAAGGTACATGCCTCCATGCTTAACAGCGGTCATTTGGTATACCAAGGCCGATCAGGGTTGTCGCGTCATGGGGTTTGTCTGTTAACTAGTTAATGTCTTGGATCTACTCCTTTTCATAGAAATACGGTCATAATTTGACTGACTAATTATAAGTAAAGGAACTCAGCCAGGACCCTGTGGTTGCCATTCACGTCTGTTCAGGGGTGAGTTCTCAAGAATGTATATGACGAAAGAATAGCAACCAGCCGCTTTCAATTGTAATTTGCTCTTATACCAAAATACAGAAAACTATTGGGTGAATATTTTGTAGGACTAGGGGCTTCGTTCCAGTGGATTGCGTGAGTATAGTTATGATCAGTATTTGCTGAATATGGGTGCTTGAATTCTGCATTGTACTGTGTGAAATTTAGGCTGTTGATCAGCTGAAGTTGGCATTATGAAAAAGGGGAAGATATGATTTACTTCTACGTCATATATTCTGCCGAGGATTCACAAGACAGATGTGTTGTCGATTGAAGGAAATAGAACAACGAGGATTTTACCTTTATAAACTGTAAATAATATTAAAGATGACACTTCCTTCAAATAACTGAGAACATAAGGCAGTGCAATTTTATCTCAATTCCACACATAAGACATAGGCCTATATTTGAAACCTCCATATAGTGTTGACACCAGGAAGAGCATCCGGTTGTAAAACATGGTCAAATCCACACGTTTGATACTTCTACTATTAAAAATTTTCAAACGTCAAACGAATTAAACGTACTGGAAAATGTATTTTCAACCCGTTACGTCTTATACTATTGTTTTAACGACTGCAGATTAGTACTTTAGATTGTAAGTTACTCCCTCAACTGACTAAAATCTGAAGCTACCGCACAGCAGTCATACCAGCGGTTCTTTATGGAACCGAATGATGCTACCTATGGCAAAGAAACATAAACAGGCACTTTACATAATGGAAATGAAGACTCGGCGAGACCATAGAAAGTCAAGATTCTCCCAATTATACATGAAGTGCGGGAATCACTCTACGATTATATGGGCATGTAATTCGCAGCACTGGCAACTCAGTTGCAAAGACCACTCTTTAAATGAACGTGGCCCGACTCCGTAGCTTAACGGTTAACGCTATTAGCTGCAGTCCTCGGAGGCTCAGGTTCGATTCCCGGTAATGCCAGAAATTTGAGAATGGCAGGAGTGCTGTTATGTGGCTAAAATGGTACACTCGACTCACCTCCAATCGGGCTGTGCCTGGAAAGAGCTGCACCACCTAGGGACGGAGACACGAGTTTATCATTCATCATGATCATCATCATCTACCACTGATCTGCATTTATCGTTGTTGCCAAGAAGGCATGTTCCCCTCAGTTGTTTACCAAGTCATTTTGATTTCTTCCCATAACGAATATCCACCCCAATTTGTCCTCTAGAGTTCCAATTTTATATATTATGAGCCTTCCTACTTTTAAAACCTCCACTCAAGATTATTCGTTTACTAACGTCATTCGACCCCATCTTTTCATCTGCCTCTGTGGATCAGCGGTAGAGTGTCGGCCTCCGGATCCCAAGATAGCGGGTTCAAACCCGGCAGAGATAGTCGGATTTTTGAAGGGCGGAAAAAAGTCCATTCGACACTCCATGTCGTACGATGTCGGCATGTAAAAGATCTCTGGTGACACATTTGGTGTTTACCAGACAAAATTCATTAAATCTCAGCCATAGACGCCCAAGAGAGTTTCGGTTTACTCGGCCTGCCATCTAGTGGGGGCCTAGAGTAAAACGGAACGTCGAAATTGACGAGCAGACAGCCAGATGGCGTCATAGTGAAATGTCTACACACGGTAGCTGAGGCCGTACGATTATTATTATTATTATTATTATTATTATTATTATTATTATTATTATTATTCCAGGGAGAGCTTGGCACATACCGTTTAGTCGAGCAGCTCGTCTCCTTACTAACTAGTGAACCGAGCCTGAAGACTGTAACACTTCCATAACACTCGTTTGTGAGAAAATAAGCAGAACAAATCATATTGCTTTCCTTGGGATTTACTTGAGTTCTCAAATCAAGTGATTACTGATGAGAGTCAGATAAACTTAAACCACATTCTAACTGGGGTCTTTCCTATAACTTACATGTCCTTTCTACATCCCTAATGCAATCCCTAAATACCCTCAAAACCATATGAATATATTACACCTAGGTACTTGCAGCAATCCCGATTGTTACAATGTTGTCTGGCAGGGTAGGTGAGGTGATGGTATACAATTTCGAATCACTACATTGCATGCAAAAAGCCCGGGTTAAATTCCAAACCTCTCCACAGTGCTCATATGGAGTGAGGGCATATGACGCTATTAATGGTGATTCGTCTGCCGGATGGGGACGTTAAGCCTTGACCAGACACCTTGGTGTTATTCAACAGGAGTAGGCTATGTGCTGGCACCGGATTTCACCCTCTCCCTTACTACTAATATATATAACGTCATTCATTTCATCTCATTATCTCCTCTAATGAGGTTGACGTCAGGAATGGCATCCAGTCATAAAAATCCCCCACGAAATATTCCTCTCACCTCATACCCGACCCCGTAGAGAAACGGGACAAAGGTTGGACAAACAAACAAACAAACAAACAAACAAACAAACAAACAAACAAACAAACAAACAAACAAACAAACAAACAAACAAACAAACAAACAAAACAACCAAACAAACAACAAACTAACTAACTCACAGCAATCCTCGTGCTCTTACAGAGCAGCTATTAACTCCATCAACACAATACCTAATTAAGTCCGCGCAGGTCTGAGTTTGCATTCGAGAAATAGTGGATTCGAACCCTACTGTCAGCAGCTCTGGAAATGGTTTTACGTTTATTCCCCATTTTCAATTAAGTCAATGGTCGCTTCCTTCAATCCCAGCCCTTTCCTATCCCATCGTCGCCATAAGACCTATCCGAGTCGATGCAAAGTAAATCAACTTGTCAAATGAAAAATAAGGAGCCTTCTCTCGGTGAAAGTTACAACGTGACTTTTCACCCCGATCTGCTCTCCATGTCACAAATTCGTCGATCTATTTTAGCAGTCGCTCACAATCCGAAAACATTTGTTGCTCTGTACGGTAGGCCAGTAAGATATTTCATAAGAACCCACATCTGTGTTATCTGAAGTATCTAAATTGTAATGATGCTTTATTCAAATGTGTGGAACACACCGAGGGAGCTTTAGGTTAACTGTCCTAGGACTGAATTGAAGGACTAAGAAGTGAAGAGAGGTACGCCGAGGCGCTTTCCTACCCCTTTTCTTTCTTCCTACATTGACCCGGCAACAACGGAAAATGCATTTACGTTTCCATGATATTCAATCATTTTTCTACCCGAATTCTATGTAATGCTATTATGTGACATTCCTCTCCGTGCTTTCGAGGCAGAAGGTTTAATATATTTATTGAATGCATCACCCAACAATAGATATATTTTCTTTCTGTAATGTTATGTCTTAAAGTTCTCCAGCTTCTTGGTTGAATGTTCGGTAGAGGCCTTCCGTTCAGAGGGTCCCGAGTTATGTCCCCGGCCGAATCGCGCATTTTAGTCGTGGCTATTTAACCATTGACTTGGGGACTGCGTCTTTATGTTTCTCCCAACGTAATACACTTCATAATTACGTAACATACCACAGAAACACACACCATTGAATATATCCCTCCACGTACTGTTGGTATCAGGGAGAGTATCCGGCCAAAAAATAGGGCCATATCCTCATGTGCGACTAAGTTCTCACCCTCAACTCCACTAGTGCGAGGGGAAAGCGGTAAAAATTAAGAATCATAAAGATAAGAATTGTGTTTCCAATGTTATATTTTAATAGTAATAATATTATTGTCTTTACGTCCACCTAACTATTTTTACGATTTTCGGAAACACCACGGTGTCAGAATTTAGTCCCGCAGGAGCTCTTTTACGGATACCAGTCAATTTATCGACACGAGGTTGACGTATTTGAGCACCTTCAAATACCACCGGACTAAGCCAGGATCGAACCTACCAAGTTGGGGTTAGAAGTCCAGCGCCTCAACCGCCTGAGCCACACATCCCGGCCGTTATACTTTGAAATAGCGTGCTGCAGGAAGATATTTATTTACCGACTCTACCTTTGGCGAAACCGAACTCCTTCAGCCTCTGTCAGACTTTCTTGATGGAGGCAATCATACGATTTCTTTAAGACCATGCAAAGTACAAATACATTTTTAGCCGAATGCTCATAATTTTTCTAGTTGTCCGTTGTGACTCACGCTTGAAAGAGATTCTTCTTGATACTCGTTCAGAACGAACTCTGCCAGACGCTGGATTTGTTTCATTAGATTCGTTTACATCAGATTCAGTGAATACTATGTTGACAGATAGCGGTCGGCTTGTAAGACGTGACATCAAAATATTCAGTGGACTTAATTGGAGCTTTATGGATAAGAATGGATTCCTGATACTTTAATTCTGGTCACACACTCCATAGAATCCAAGAGGAACCCACAATGCTCCTCCTCTGAATGATATCCGCCAAAAGTTAGACGTCTACTAAAATGTAAGACATTTACTACTTCAGTCCAGAGAAAAAACAAGCCAGAAAGCTTTGAGTTTTGCTGACCTTATTTAGCAATCATAGCTATGGAATCTATAGTTTTACGTGGAATGTAAACCACAGTACCATGGCCTTTCATTTCGTAACACTTTCGAACAGTAACCAGGATTGGAACAAGGGCTTTATTGGAGAGAAGTCAGTGTCCGTTTCACTTGTCCGTTTAGAACACTTTTTCTTTCTTTCTGATAAAGAATACATATCGAGACCTGCCAAGTGTGGTTTCTGCGCAACAATAATGCTATAAAAGTGTATTTTGTTGAAGTCGCATCAAATTCGTCTGATATCAAAAGACTCCGGGGCGACAGACCAGTTATTCATCATGCCAGAATGCACCGACAAGAAGTTCTTCTCCTCAATCTGTTTACCCTCCAGGGTCGGTTTTTCCCTCGGACTCAGCGAGGGATCCCACCTCTTCCGCCTCAAGGGCATTGTTCTGGAGCTTCAGACTTTGGGTCGGATATACAACTGGGGAGAATGACCAGTACCTCGCCCAGGTGGCCTCAGTTGCTATACTGAACAGGGGCCTTGTGGAGGGATGGGAAGATTGGATGGGACAGGCAAGGAAGAAGGAAGGAAGCGGCTGTGGCCTTAAGTTAGGTACCATCCCGGCACATGCCTGGAGGAGAAGTGGGAAAGCATGGAAAACCACTTCTAGGATGGCTGAGGTGGAAATCGAACCCACCTCTACTCAGTTGACCTCCCGAGGCTGAGTGGACCCCGTTTCAGCCCTCGTGCCACTTTTCAAATTTCGCGGCAGAGCCGGGAATCGAACCCGGACCTCTGTGGGTGGCAGCTAATCACACTAACCACTACACCACAAAGGCGGACACCGACAAGAAGTTAACGCATTTAATTAGGGCACGAAATGCCACTGAATTCAGTCTGGATAGAAGCTGCCATATTTGGAAGAAAAGAACAACTGAGTCCTTTCAATGAGGTGAGGCAAGAGACGTTAGTATCTCCAGATCCCAAGAAAGGAAAATCCTTTCAGAGGCCTCAGAAAATAAAAATATCCCTTGTTCAGTACACTCACCTCGAATAATAATAATAATAATAATAATAATGATAATAATAATAATAATAATAATAATAATAATAATAATAATAATAATAATAGCAGCCTCTGTGGATCAGTGGTAGAATTTTGTCCTCCGGATACCAAGATAGCGGGTTCAAACCTGACACGGGTAATCGGATATTTGAAGGGCGGAAAAAAGTCCATTCTACACGCCATGTCGTACGATGTCGGCATGTAAAAGATCTCTGGTGACACTTTTGGTGTTTACCAGACTAAATTCATTAAATCGCAACCAGAGATGCCCAAGAGAGTTTCGGTTTACTCGATCTGCCATCTAGTAGGCCTAGAGTAAAATGTAACGTCGAAATTCACGAGCAGACAGCCAGATGGCGTCAAATTGTCTACACACTGTAGCTGAGGCCATACGATTATATAATAATAATAATAATAATAATAATAATAATAATAATAATAATAATAATAATAATAATAATAATAATAATAATAATAACAATAATGATAATAATAATAATAATAATAATAATAATAATAATAATAATAATAATAATAATAATAATAATAATAATAATATTATATTACATTTATGAAAAGAATCTTAGAATATTTTTGTACAACAATAAAACTACACCAAAATATAAATTAAAAACCATTTATGATTGTTATCATCCAAATTTATTCTATCCTTTCTAGAACAAATTTCATTCATTCCAAGTATCAAATGCCAAGGGATTAAGCTCGGCCGTGATTGCTTTTTTAATTAATTCATTTAATTTCTTTCTTTCTTAATCTGCCCTCCAGGGTTGCTTTTCCCTCGGACTCAGCGAGGGATCCCACCTCTACCGCATCAAGGGCAGTGTCCTGGAGCTTCAGACTCTGGGTCGGGGATACAACTGGGCAGAATGACCAGTACCACGCCCAGGCGGCCTCACCTGCTATACTGAATACGGGCCTAGCGGGAGGGATGGGAGGTTAGGAAGGGATAGACAAGGAAGAGGAAAGGAAGCGGCCGTGGCCTTAAGTTAGGTACCATCCCGGCATTTGCCTCGAGGAGAAGTGGGAAACCACGGAAAACCACTTCTAGGATGGCTGAGGTGGGAATCGAACCCACTTCTACTCAGTTGAACTCCCGAGGCTGAGTGGACCCCGTTCCAACCCTCGTACCACTTTTGAAATTTCGTGGCAGAGCCGGGAATCGAACCCGGACCTCCGGGGGTGGCAGCTAATCACACTAACCACTACACCATAGACGCGGACTATTTCATTTAATTTATGTATTAAAGCTCACAATTTTGCGGAAAATAAAATTACAAGTACACATCTCTATTAACTAAGTAAATAATGTGCAAAAGATAAGATGCACTTCAGTTCATGCAGTAGTCTATGATACCTTTTCCTCGAGTAATACACTCAAGAACGCGGTAACGTTCTCAGTTTCTACACAGAGCTCACAGCCACAAGTCGAAATTGGATCGTGGTGTAACTGTGTCGCGGGAGGCAAATCAAACCTGTATCTTAATTTCTGTAGGGGTAAAGTACACGGGGGGGGGGGGGGGGCTTCGAGGGCCCTGGGACCGCTACGGTAGCTGTGAAGGCCCTTCAGGAACTCTGAAAGTGGTGACAAAAGGGGCTCTGGTTAAGACGCAGCAGGTCGTTACGCTACTTAGGTTCCAAAATGGGTAAATATTTAAATAAATGCAATGTAAATGTTAATCTTATACCAGTTGTATAGTGTTACTTTAAGTAATTCCACATACTGTATATGAGTTGACTATGTTTGTAAGTACAGGAGATGTTATAAGTAGAATTTTGTAAACAATACGGTATAAATTTATTAAGGATGAGCTGTGTATTTAATAGAAAAAATTGTTAGCGTACATAGTATAATACTGTATTCTAGGAAAATTGTCTTCTTCTCTTGTTAATTTAAAATTTAGTGCTTGACAATAATGTATTTTGGTGTACCATTTGCCACCGAGGTAGACATTTCATTTGCAAATAAAGTGATTTTAAGTTTGATTTGATTCTCCATTAAGAAAGGCTTCCGAGCGAGCTCATATACCAAACTTAAGCGGGTTTATTTTTTAACTTAAAACAATAATCACCACCTCTATATTTTATGCCGGCCGCGTGGTGAAGTGGTAGCGTGCCTGTCTTTTACCCGGAGGCCCCGGGTTCGATTCCCGGCCAGGTCAGGGATTTTTACCTGGACCTGAGGGCTGGTTCGATGTCCACTCAGCCTGCATGATTAGAATTGAGAAGCTATCTGACGGTGAGATAGCGGCCCCGGTCTAGAAAACCAAGGATAACGGCCGAGAGGATTCGTCGTGCTGACGACACGACACCTCGTAATCTGCAGGCCTTTGGGCTGAGCAGCGGTCGCTTGGTAGGCCAAGGCCCTTCAAGGGCTGTAGTGCCGTGGGGTTTGGTTTGGTTGTTTTTTGGTTTTTCTGTATTTTTATATTGTACAACTCTTTACAACGTGTTTATAATAATGACAGCTATTACTATTTTATTCTAATAGACAATTATTATTCTCCCTAACAGTGTTTAAAATGGATAAATAGCGTAACTTGTTATGAAAAAATAGGCTTGTCTTCCCACTATGAAAATATATTACTTATTAATTTATTTTATTAAGCCCATCTGTTGATCATGATCACAGTGGAAATCACAACCAACGAAAGCGAGAGTGGTAAGAATAATATTTAATTTTATTTTACTACAGAATTTAAAAGTTTCTCGCACAAAATTCTGTTCGTGTAAATGTTGAGGTGTATTACAATAATGATCTTGGGAAGTACCGAAGTGTGTGTAAAAGAGGAAAATCGCTGGCTCAAATGACACCTCACACAGTAATGTCTCTAAAACAGAAGACATAAAAAATCTCCTGCAGAACTACTTTGTCTCAACATGGCAAGATCATCCATCACTGCAGTTTCATAAAACTATAAAATTAGCAAATGAAGCAGCTTTTACTGGTTACGAGAGTTCCAACACTGTCTCTGAAGTCTGCATCAATAGTCCGCGTGAAATGCCTGACGTTGTATTATACGTAAGAGCAAATTGAAGACTTAACACAACATTACTTACTTAGTATGTGTGAACAGTACCTACCTTAATAGCGATTCTATTAATATAAGTGGCTATTATTGCTATTCATTTTCTTTTACTGTGGTCAAGATCTAAGTGAACTACAAACGTTTAGTGAGAGAAATTCTATTTTGTATTCTCCTCAGCTTTGTGCTGTTCTTCTTCATATATTATTATCCCATGTATGCTGAAATGTGTTTTTAATTGCAATTAAGAAAAGTAACTACAATGTCAATTTATTTTCATAAAATTGGCTTTTTCACAAGGGTTTGGAATTTAAATTGAATTCAGTTTTAGAAAAAAGTATAAAATTTTACAAAATTGCAACAAAAACGGCAAAGTCAAAATTTTACATTAACAAAAGAGATGGGTTCATTATGAGACAGATTTCTCAAAGAGCAGAACTTAAATATTAAACCATTAAGGATATAACTATGAAAAATCTTTTCTGACTGTCATTGCTTTTTCTCTACAGGTTTTTCATCCATACTGAAAAATATGCCTTCAGCGACTTGGCCGGCTTTGATACTAGATGCCTCTTTTTTTGCAGTGGTTTAATGTCGCACTAACACATGAAAGGTTTTCGGTGACGGAATAATGAGAAATGTCTAGGATTGGGAAGGTAGTGGTCGTGGCCCTGGTGTGAAACACGGTTAATCATCTTCAGGGCTGCCGACATTGGAATTCTAACCCACCACCTCCTGAATGCAACCTCACAAATACGCGACCCTAAGCGCACGGCCAGCTCTCTCAGTGAAGTTATATATAACAATGGTTTATGATAGGCCTAAACTATGTCCATGGCAGAGCACACACATACTCAATAAGCGTGCTGATAACACCATCCGTGTATCACTTTTCTCTGAAGAGAACCTGTTCTACCCTAATAATAAAAATAAACTAAATATAATTACCGTAAACACCGATCTTATTACCAGTAAAGCTTATTATTGTTAAAATTAATTTTTAAGAATGTGTTTACATTATTGAGAATATGAAAGTCGTCACTTTTCTCTACTTCTGTATGTAGATGATTCGTGGATTTTTTGTCCTAATCGTAAGGGCACATTTTATCAGGGAACTATTGTAAATCATCTTCGATAACAGTAAAATTAGCACTTATTTGGTCTACACGTACGCAGACTGACTCGTAATAATTAATCAACCATTTATAAACGAACTTTATATACAAATATAGGCCGTCTTGGGAAACATTCACTCAACGCTGGCAATAATCTGTAACGTAATTAGTATTCTTCATGCTGACGTATTTTCTTCTCGAGTTGTAGGGAATAAAGACTTACATGAGCCTGGTTTTAAGAACGTTAAGTTCAATTTTTCAAACTAAGGAAATGGTAGGGCCTATATTTTATATGTCCCTACCTTCCAAATCATTCTAAAATAATCCTTCATCCCTTTTTCTCTGAAGAATCCCTATACTGAGGGAGAAATCTATCAACCTTACAACTTTAACTTTCTGTTTTTCAGTTCGTTTTGCTTCGCACCGACACAGATAGGTCTTATGGTGACTGCTATATGAAAGGGCTAGGAGTGAGAAGGAAACGACCGAGGCCTTAATTAAGGTACAGTCTCAACATTTGTCAGGTATCAAGTTGAGAACCTCGAAAAATATCTTCAAAGCTAACGAACGTTGGTTTGGAACCTAATATCCGTGCGCGTAGAGGCGCGCGGCTGTGAGCTTGCATCCGGGAGATAGTAGGTTCGAATCCCACTATCGGCAGCCCTGAAGATGGTTTTCCGTGGTTTCCCATTTTCACACCAGGCAAATGCTGGAGCTGTACCTTAATTAAGGCCACGGCCGCTTCCTTTCAACTCCCAGGCCTTTCCTATCTCATCGTCGCCATAAGACCTATCTGTGTCGGTGTGACGTAAAGCCCCTAGCAAAAAAAAAAAAAAAAAGAAATAAAAACGAACCTAATATCTCCCGAATTCAAGCTGATAGCAACGTGATCGTAACCACGCTGCCATTTGCTTGGTCAACATTAAAACTCTGAGATACATATTGGTCAAGGTAATACGGTCATCATTAAAGCTCTCAGATCTCGAATATATCTGTTAAATTAACGCTGAATAGTTATCGTAATATAAGAAACGTAAAACTTAGCAGAAGGCAGTAGAGTAGCGTCCACGTTTGCTCACTTTTGCCGTGACAGAGATGTGAGTAGAAATCATTTTGTCGTCACTATGCATGTACTTGTTATTTCTATTTACTATCAGATACTAATTTTTTTCAGACACAAAGCGTTTCATTAACGACATATTCACCATCTAGCGGCTATGGATGGAACTCAATACACAGCGCATGGAAGAAATCTGCTTGCTTCTTGTAAGTGCATTAGTTTGCTAACTGCTGGACTGAGGGCCTGTACTGCGACAGCCAGATAAATGTGCGGTTTAAATTTATGTGGCAGTTTGCACATTTATCTGGTAGTTCGGTTGAAAAAACCTACTACGACTTCCGTTTATGTGCGAACTGGGAGAATATTCCCAAGATTAGCTATGCCGAAGTTAGAGAGGCAGTTAACTTCTTGGACTTTGCTCTTATCGCGGACGCTGCTAGAAGAACTAAGATGGCTTCACACCGTGAAGAATCCGCATCAACATGATGCTATACGAAAAATAAGTAGTTACAATATAATCTATGTATACTGTATATTTATAAAATATATTCAACTTCCTGTTCGGTTATCAGAGAGTTTTTAAAGACTTCGTGAGCAAGCAGGTTGTTGCAATTAACTATATGATTTGCACTCAAGCACCTTAATAACAAGCTTCTTGATAGTCTTTACGGAGTCATCGCTTAAATTCCGCCACGCTGTTATGATTATTATTATTATTATTATTATTATTTTTATTATTATTATTGTTACCGTGGTTTGTGGATCAGCAGAGGTGAAAGAAGGTGCCGGGGTGAATGGATCTAAGTACTTTGTCAAGAAAGAATTTAAACTGAAATGGAAGGTTATATTTTCGAAAAGCCACAAGTTAACAAATTCTCACTTCGTGAGATAACAATTACATAGCAAATTAAAAACAAGATTTAGGGAAAAATTTCAAGATTTTGAATCTTTTACACATTTCGGCTACAAGCCCTTAGTTTTACAATTTTTGAGTTCCTAGCTCAAAACCCAAATTTGTTTCAAGGGCAGCAATCCCCGAATAACATGGAGCACTTGCTCCCACTTTGCAATGTCAAGCCTCCCAGAGGCATCCAAACAACACTAGAAAAGAGCAGACACGCTCTCAGTTTTTCAAGGCAATACGATACTTTACAATAAATTACCATCAAGGCACAACTTACAAAAATGAAACAGGGGTATCTCGTACCCAGCCTGCAGGGCCTTCGTGTACAAGAAATAACAGGAAATAAATGGCCCGAAAATGAAAGGAGGTGAACCCTTGCACTCCTCTATGTAGCTTCTTTAAAAGGCACTAGGTCGATGAAACAGGGGCCATTCCCAAACTATGGAGGTGACTCGTAGAAAAATTTAAGACATTACAGAAAGGAAGTAAACCAGTTACCAAACGTAGTCACCTCAAACCAATATGAAGGGGAGCTAGAGAGGGTAAATCACTCTCTATGCCCGAATTACAGTTGCAGATTTTACTTACGTTTTTACATAAGCGGGCAGAAAATTACATATTTAGGAAATTAGGTTACATTGTAAAGGCTTAGGACCTTTTCCGCGGTTAAACTGCTGAGCTAGCAAGAAATAAAGATGTTAAACGGCCATTACCTTCCTGAAGACCTGCTGCCTAATGAAAGAGGCGCTTCCCGCCTCCTGCTTTACGTCCACACACTTAGTTAGATGTTGATCGAGTGGCCGAGAGACGAGAAAATCAACAGTTTATAAACCCTCGGGGAAGTTCGAGACCTTTCATGAATAATTAAGCCACACCCTCTCTCTTTTATTGGGTCGCTTAAAGTTACACATCAAATCGAAGAAGAAACCTGTGATTGGTAGGAAATTAATTACAGAAATTCTTGATTGGTTAAAATCAAAAGAGGCGGAAAGAAAGATAAATATTGCCAACCCATAACTGAATGAAAGAACAAACTTATGAATACAAAATTTCTTCAAATAAAGTTCCTTCACTTCGCACCAGGGTGCATGATGATAGCTTTTTAAATAGAGACATCTATGAGAGAGTGTCCACACTTCTTGAGAAACAGAAAACAAAACAAGCTGAAATTCACATAGTACTGGCAACTTCATAATCACAAAATTAAGGTAGTGACATCTTCTGAGAAAATGTTTAATTTGGTCCAGTTTTAAGTTCCGAGTTTCTCCTGTAGAGGAGGTTTTATTGGCGCAAGATTTAAAAGTACGGCGTAGGGATGCACTTCCCGAAACCATTATTATTATTATTATTATTATTATTATTATTATTATTATTATTATTATTATTATTATTATTATTATTATTATTATTATTATTATTATTACTGGTTCAAGTCCTATTAGTTGAATTTTTCTTTACCTTCTAAATGTTAGTGGGCACGGTACTAGAGGTGATGTATACATTTCCTGATCAGTAGAATGCGTGCCAAAAGTTTGCGTTCTGTTCAAAAATTCTCTCATATGGAGTAAGAATATATGACGAATAAGAACTTAACTTTCGTAGCAAAGAGCATCTTCGTTATTAGTACTAGAAAAAAAAGTCATATTTTATGGTTTGGAATTATTTGATAAGATAAATGAGCTGAATGTTACCTTTTGCGTCCATGTACCATTTTACACCTTTTTATTTTCTACAACAATTTTCTATGTTTCGTTATATATTTAATTTTAAATTTTCTTGAAATGTGAGATTTTCGTCCTAATCCTCTTACTGACTGGAACTTGGTAGTTGATCGGCAAGGTGAAATCCAACTTACGGGATACCTAAAGGACCTGGATATAGTTGAGGAATGTGTATACTTGGGGTCTGTCATCAATGACACGGGAAGCTGTGATAAAGAGGTAAAAAGACGTATTGTCTTAGGTCGTGCCGCAATGGTTAAACTTACTAAGATCTGGCAGAACCGGGCAATGTCAAAAGCCACGAAGATGCGCTTGGTAGAATCACTAGTGTTCTCCGTCTTTTGTACGGCTGTGAGACCTGGACCGTGAATGCTAAAGACAAAAAGCGCATTGATGCCTTTGAAATGTGGTGTTGGCGGAGAATGCTACGTGTATCCTGGACAGAAAAAATAACTAATGTTTCCATTCGGGACGAACTCTGCATCAAGAAACGCCTATCTTCCCGTGTGAGTGAACGTTACCTTCAGTTCCTTGGCCACATTTTAAGACGAGATGGAGAGAACTTGGGAAAGGTAATTTTACAAGGCAAAATTGAAGGCAGTAGACCACGAGGAAGAACAGCAAGCAGATGGATAGATCAGGCGAAGAAGAACACTGGGCTACCACTTCAGGTCATATTAACGAAATGTGAAAACCGCTCGGGATGGAGACATCTTGTCAAGGTTGTAACAAGGAAATGATGGAGTTATGAGGTCACGACGCTCAGTAATGAGCACAAAGACTAATGATGATGAAGAGTCTAATATTGGACTGTAGTAATACAATTTCAAAATAAATAGCGCTAAACAAACGAAAACCCCCGGTAACAGGTATACCACCAAGCTAACTTTCACTACATTTTCAGTAACCTTATTTCCAATGCAATAAAAATTCTACTACATCTTCCGCATAACAAAGCCGTATTTAAAAGCCGTTATTAGTGTGCAAGAATATATTTAACTTCCAGTTTGCAAAACTACAGCCTACGTATCTGGCTGTTCAACGTATCTAACAGTCGTAGTACAAGCCCTCAGTGACTCATACAATAGAGTGATGGGTTTCTGAGCCTAAGGTGGCGGCTTCTATTCTGGCTCAGTCTGGCGGTATTAGAAGGTGCTCAAATATTCCAGCCTCCTGCAGGACAAAACTCCGGCCACTCTGCATCTCTGCAAACCCTTAAAAATGGTTAGTAGTACTAAATACCTAAGGGCCTGTACTACGACTGTCAGATAAACAGCCAGATACGTAGGCTGCAGTTTTGGAAACTAGAAGTTAAATATTTTCTTGCGTACTACCAACGGATTTTAACGACGGTATTGTAATGCGGAAGATGTAGTAATATTTGTATTGGGTTGGTAATAAGATTACTGAAAATATAGTGAAATTTAGCGCATTGGTATACGTGTTCCCTGGTGTTTTCGTTTGTTTAGCGCTATTCCTTTTGAAATTGTATTACTAGAATCCAATATCAGACACTTATTAAGCTATAATGTGGAAGTCCAGGTCAAAAACAGAATTAGGACTGAGATATACACATACGAAGAAATGTTAAAATCAATTAACTGTATAAAAAAACTGAAACTGTTATAGAAAATAAAAAGATTGAAAATGTAACCTGAACGCAAATGTTAAGATTCAGGTTATGTATATTTTTTGTCTAGTACTATTTACGAGGTTGCATGGGCGCCCGCAAGGGGGGGGCAAGGGGGGCACTTGCCCCCCCCCCTGGAATTCTAAAGATGTTGATGTTCAACTGTTTAATATCATACCAGATTATTTCATAAACTGAAATTACTGACAAGTCATCTAGCATATGTTATAACTGGAAGTTTCTGTAAACAATTTAATGTTGCTGACGTTATATTGGTTTTTATATTCAAGAAAATTTTTAATGTGCCCCCCACCCCCCTGGAAAAGATCCTGCGGGCGCCCATGCGAGGTTGCGCGTTACGACGAAAGTAAAGTTTATATTCGTAATTAATGCCACTGATGCAGCGTGGGATCATTTTTATTATTAATTCAATTTATTGTTTGATCATTGAATAAGTAGTTAGTTTCTTTCCTTTCAATACAATGTGAGAATAGTAACTGGCAAGCATTTATCTCACTTTAGCGTAAATACTTTTGTAGCAAGTTGTTATGAAGTAAAAGAAATATAACCTCCTTAGCATCCTCATTCGATGGACGAATCGCCATGAGCAACGTCGTATACCTTTACTCCATATGTGCGTCGCGGATAGATTTGGAATAGAAACCCCGCTTTTGACACGCATTTTAATGATTAGGAAATGTGTACTATCACCTCTAGTGCCCTACCGACTACAATTTACAAGGTAAAAAAATGTTAGGCTATTGGGACTCGAACCAAATTAAAACTGCTTAGCAGCAAGCTTCGCTGCCCTAACGACCACGGCTACCCATGACACTTTCCTGCTTGTGTACTACTCAACGAGCTGATATACTCAGTAGCAACAACTCACTAGTTTGGGAAATATTTAAGAATTCTGTCATAGCTGGACAGGAAGCATGACATACTTTATAAATATATACATAATTAAATTGTAGCAACTTAATTTCGCATAGCATCATGCAGATATAGATTCATATTCATGAGTAGCCATCTTGATTCTTTACACTAGCGTCCCCGATAAGAACTAAGTGCCAGATAAGAGCGTTAACAGCCTCTCCAACTTCGGCATAGCTATACTCGAGAATATTTTCCCAGATTGCACATAAACGAAAGTCGTAGTACGCGGTTTCAACCGAACTTCCAGATAAATGTCCAAACTGTGAAATAAATTTATACCGCACTTTTATCTGGCTGTCGTAGTACAGGCCCTAAGTATATTATTTAATTATTCTGCTAGCCGAACCAGTTCGTATCGCGTAGTGTGGTAAACTCCGGAATATAACGCTTGTGTCGTATCCATGTCGCTGTAGTGTCGAATATCCAGCGTATTTCTATAGTTGTCGGTTGGCAAAGTGCGAGATGATCCTAAGAAATATAATTTCCAATAGGGCATTAAAAGTCTTTATCCTACTATTGTGGCTATATTATTGGCATGTGTCCACACAGTCGTTAGGTTCACGTGCCTTTAATGCAAAAGTACGACTCTATCGATACCGTTAATAGTATTATTGTCGTTGTTGCTGTTGTTAACTTGTTAGTACGACTGTATCGATACCGTTAATATTATTGTTGTTGTTTTCAACTTGCTATCAGTGGATCACAGAGGGAAAGAAACGTAAGGCGTAAATGGCTGGACAAAGCACAAATCAAAGATTAAATTTTGACAACAATAATTACTGAATTTTCTTTTCTTTGAAAACTTATCAAAAGGCAACAACAACGGATGTTTAACAACGGAATTAACAAACAACTTTATAATTAGAAGGTTCATAACCGGGAATAAGGACTCTAAGTGTGAAAACAGAACCAACATGTCTTATAAATTTACAATTCTTTGGCATTTATTGGTGAGGCAGTAGCCTTGGCACAAGAGGTTTCTCAACAGAGGGAATACAGGATAATACTTGTTCATAAGAGAAAGGAGCCGAAGCTTCCATAACAAATTACCAAGAGGGGAATCGAACACTCAACTTCCACTTCTGCTCCTAAAAGCTTGAACAGCTTTCACACTCGCTACACTTATTACGTAGGGGAACCACACCCGAAAAGTCGATCGAAAGATCTTGGAAATACAGGAGCCGAAGCACATACTAATCGGCCAAGAAAGAAGAAAACAAAGGTTAAAAGAAAGGCCGAGAACAAAAACGGAATGGAGGCTGAACCCATTCAAGAACTCCAAGTGCACAACTAATGATAAAACCTAGTAGGGATTAAAGCCCAATGACAGGAAACATAAGCCATGCTACTTGGTGAGTAACGAAGGAAAAGTTTAAGTCCGAAACCAGGGTAGAAAATTTAGAAATTTAAAGTCACCAGAAAACAAAGTGAATTCGGAAAACAAGGGTACACACTCGTGCGTCCTTACATTTTACAAAGTCCCTATGAGGGGTTATTACATTAAGTCCATAGACTGCCTAGAAAACCTAGACACAAAGAAGAAAACTCTACATTTAATTTAGAGGAAACGCAGATCGACCCAACTGGTACATGCTAAGGGGAACGCTGGAATATTTATTTTGTCACATGTAGATAAATTTCATGTAGTTAGATGATAGTTATGCTTTACCTTATGCCAGCCCCAGCCCCTGCAACCGGCTCCCGAAGGAGATCTCCTAAATTAACGTAGCACTCTCAAAGTCCCGATGAAGGATGACACTTAAGGTTCAAACTGTCTAACTGTTCTACAACAATGATGTGATTAAACTGTTTGATTGGTGGAACATTACGTCATTAGGCAGAAATCTGATTGGTTGATCAAAGCTATAGGTAGTGCTGACAACTCGAAAACAATTGAAGGTGATTAGAATATAAAACCTTAAAACATGAACAGTAATAATCAAGTTAATTACACTTCCATCCATTAGGTGGCACATAGGATCACCAGCAGAGACATCTAGTTAAGATACATTGAGCTTATTTTTCATGGTAGAATTCAGAGAGATTTTGTTAGATTATGCTACTGTCAATGATGCGGTGGGAATTCAAACTCAGGGAGAGGTCTTACTGTCTTATGTCGCAATTATTATTATTATTATTATTATTATGTATTATTATTATTAAAGCGTCTTTATTGTGGCAAAGTTACGGCTCCCGGCCCTTTCCTACACTTAACCACTTCATGTATATGCAATGTAATTTTTACATAAAATTTAAACATGTGAAAATTTTACAACCTAAAGTATAACTAAAGCAACTAAAGTATCACTAACTAAACTAAGGTGAGTAAAGTATAACTAAATTATATACATTATATATATATACATATATATATTATATACATTATATATATTATATTATTGTTATTTATCATCATCATGGGAACATAATAGACGAAGACGAAGGGGGTTCTCGCCAAGGCAGTCGCAGTTCGAATTCTGGCCAAGGCATGTGAAAAGCCACGTCTCAGACGCTCGGACTGCACGTAAAACTTGAGGTGCCGTTGCTATGATCACGATATTGATAGAGTCGTAAAACTTATTTCTAGTTTGCGTCGTCATTAAGCGTTCCCCGGTCCTGAAGACCATGCGCAGGTTTAACAACTTGCCTCCATCTCTGCCGACCTGGCTTTTCTCTCTTTCAATTTCCACTGACGCTCAATTGGTTTTGGTCTTTTTCCAGCTCATCTCACAATCGCAGCCTTGGTCTATCAAAGGGACGCGTGTTTTTTGTGTGTTATTCTCTCCATCACAGCTCTGAGTATTGCCTTTTCGGGCATCCCCGATACTTGACCAGCCCACTGGAGGCATCAGCTTCTCAGGATGCTATATGATCTGGCATTATTATTATTATTATTATTATTATTATTATTATTATTATTATTATTATTATTATTATTATTATTATTACATTACTTGTTTCCGCGGAGCAGAGAGGGGAAAGAAGCGTAAGGGGTGAATTCCTGCACAAGGACTAACCAGAATTTAAGTGCAGCTAACAAGATCACATTTGAGGTTTATTCTTTTCTTTCACTATTTTGAACAATATTAAACAATAATTGCAGTTGGTAAGGAATCTTAAGTTATTCACACAAGAGCTCAGCTACTCTAGAATTTAGAGATATTAATCCGAAAAATTTACATATGAGGAGTTGGAAGGCTCAAAATATTTACAATAGAGTAATGAATTAAATATAACTCGCTTTCAGTAGCACAGTCGGAATCGTTGACTCGCAGGTCTTCAGAAACTTAGCAAGGGGGAGGTAACCCCTTCTGGAATTTATACAGTTGAAACAACTACACAGAAGCCTTAGCTTCCCCAAGATTTACAATACGCAGGGTATCTAACCCCAAGAGTTTGTTTTACATCAGAGTACAGTATGCGCCATGTGGCCTATGAATCTTGAACCATCACAGTAGAAATCAGTAGTACACTGCTGTACAATTACCCCTGCACAACTAATATGAAGAAAAGTACACAAGATTTATACAGGCATATCGCCCACGCTACTCGGCCGAAAGTACACAGAAAAATGGAGGCGAAGTTTAAGCACTCCAAAATAATTTAAGATCCGTAGGTGGGCATTCGGCCCTATGATATAGAGGCTAATCACGTACTACAGGTGACTAAGTATTAGAAGGTAGAAGCCAAAACCGAAAGAAAATTAATATGGTTCAAAAACTTAGTCAACCTACATAAATTTAGAGGAAGGTTAATGAGGGTACTACTCGTGCTTCCTTACGTTTCAACTATTTCCCCAGGAGAAATTAAAATATATAAATCTAAAGACGAAATTTACATTGGTTCTTTAAAGAGAAAGCCATACATTTAATTTGAGAACGGAGCCGGCGACCTAGCATTTACACACTAAACGGGGTGTAGAAATGTTCCCTAGCTTCTCACGCAGTAATTTCCTTAATAAAATAGACTGCCATACCTCGTTTATTTATGATGGCATTATGCCGAAACCCCGCCCCTTTGTCTCCCGAAGAAGATTTCTTCTCCCCTTAGTTTCTAGTGCATACGTTAAAGCTACCGCAAGATCAGACAGACTATCCTAAAAGCTCACGTCTTAA
Source organism: Anabrus simplex (assembly GCF_040414725.1). Classification (NCBI taxonomy): domain Eukaryota; kingdom Metazoa; phylum Arthropoda; class Insecta; order Orthoptera; family Tettigoniidae; genus Anabrus; species Anabrus simplex. The sequence goes on along the minus strand of NC_090265.1, from coordinate 1,022,247,987 downwards.
ATAAGGGTTTCGGCGGAACCATCTAAACCTATTAGTGCAAACTCTTTTCACTGGATGAAATGAAATTCATATCAGATATTCTGATAGTTGAATTAGCTTGATATCATGCCTCTAGAGGGACGGATTAAATAACTTGCAGTTTAGGTAACTTCAGATAATTAAAATGCAAGATCAACAGTATGAATAACATCTAAATACAAACATTCTCCCTTACAAGTAATTATATCTGAACTCTAGATTAGGTAAAAGTTTTGATGTCGGAGACATCTAGTCATCAAATAGAAAAGCTGCTACGATTTCCTCAAGTTCACATTTATTCTAGAGATGGATGCACAGTCGTAGAATACAAGGTTTAAAATTATCAGGGAGGCCTTACTCATGTCAAAATTATTACTATTATTCTTATTCTTATTGGCTGTAGTTCTACCCATTGAAATTCTTAAATATTTCAACCGGAATAAGTAGCTCAGATGGCAGAGCATTGGCTTTCTGAGGCCAGGTTGGCGGGTCCAATTCTGGCTTTGTACGGTACTATTTCTAATTGGCCGAATACACCAGCCTCATGTTGGTAAATTTAGTGCGACATGAAAGAAATTCTGCGGGACAAAACTTCGGCACCTCGGATTCTTCGTAAACAGTCAATGTAGTTAGTGAGACATAAAACAAATAATAATGTTATATTATTCTTTAAAGTTTCAATCAGTGTTGTAGTTGAGATCACAATCACGCCTTTAAAATGGTAATATATACTGTACATTATATATGTATATCATGATGGAATACCCTTCATATCTCACATAGGCTATTATACTGACTGATCCCACTGCAGTCTGTAATTAAAACCCAGTTATTGCTATAACCGAATTCCTTACATGAAAAATACAAACAAACCACACAGTGCTGCACCTCTGCTGGGCATTGTCCTTTCAAGCGACCTCTGTCCAGCAAGAAGGCCTGCAGATTACGAGGAAATGCGAAATGCGGCGCATCATCTCGGCTGGTATTCTTGGCTTTCTACTGTAGACCCGGGCCGCTATCTCACCGTCATACACCTTCTCAATTGGTCTCACGAAATCTAAGTGGACCTAATATCAGAACTCTGATCCAGTGAGAATAAAATTCGGGACGCCGGGTAATTGGAAGACAACTCCTTGAAAGTGAGGCCGGCTTATTTCCTTACTTCAGTAAATGATACAATAATTGAACTGGAAGTCATGCGATTGAATAATTATTCCAGCAGCGATTGTCTAATATTTACCTCAGTATTTCGTAATTATTTGGAACAGATTTATAGCCTTTTAAAATTATTTCCAGTCAGAATTACTGTTACTTCTGGGATTAACGGCACTGGTTTATACTTGCTAGTCGCTAATCCCTCCAAAACTATGTTACAATCACATTTATTATTGTTTATTATAATTCTGTCTAAGGAGAGTCGGAATGTACGTACAAAACTATCGAAGTTAAAATCACCTATTTTATGTCCCTTTCCCCTAGAAATATCTCTCCTGTTTTTTCGCCTATTTCAAGTTCCCATATTTTCTACTGTCGACTCTGTTAAAGTAACTTGAAAGCTTTTTAGTCTGTCGAAAACACCAGTTGTAACACATGCAAACCTACAACCTGTTTTCCAGTCAATGACCGGGTCAGGGATGGAATGAAGCTCCCATCTTGCGGCGAAGATAGGAATTATGCCGGCTGCCGATGCCTGTCGCACTCCTCTGGGGCAATGATTAATTAGTGATAGATGAAATTAAATAATACTGGAGAGTGTTGCTGGAATGAAAGATGACAGGGAAAACCGGAGTACCCGGAGAAAAACCCGTCCCGCTTCCGCTTTGTCCAGCACAAATCTCACATGGAGTGACCGGGATTTGAACCACGGAACTCAGCGGTGAGAGGCCGACGCGTTGCCGTCTGAGCCACGGAGGCTACCAATTGTAACACATATAACACTATAATATATCTTTTGATAGACTGAAAATCTTTAAAGTTACACAAACCTATATATTAAGTTCACTAAACCAAGATTGACTGTCCGTTATAGTTTGATTATTTATGATCTCCTTTTACACACAGCATTTTATGAAAGTTCTTTTCTTTAGTTTTACCGGGTGAGTTGTTCGCGCGGTTTGGGGAGCGCAGCTGTAAGCTTGCATCCGGGAGATAGCGTGTTTGAACCCCACTGTCTGCAGCTCTGAAGATGTTTTTCTGTGGTTTTCTATTTTTCACACCAGCGAAATGCTGGGGCTGTACCTTAATGAAGACCAAGGCCGCTTACTTCCCACTCCTAGGTCTTTCCTATCCCATCGTCGCCATAAGACATTTCTGTGTCGTTGCGACGTAAAACATTTTTTTAAAGTTTAGTTTCATTTTATCATTAAGTGTTGTTGAAAATTACCCGTCGAATATTTTAAAGATATAGGCACACGTCACAATCTTAAAGACCGTCCTCAAACTAATTCGTTATGAATATTCTCCTAAACCAAACATAATAAAACTTCCTTTACAAATTCTTGGAAATAACAGTTTTCTATGCCAGTTAGTTTCGGAAATGCAGGGTTTTCGAGACATGGCAAGGCGTGTCCGCAAAGTACCTTTAGGGATCCAACCGTTTAATCCCCTCCAAATTCCCCTTCTTAATACCAAGATGCAAAGGTCAATGTTTAGTTGAGAAATATCCCATTCGTATATGAGCTGCCGGTACATAGATGAACTCGCTATTGTCCAAACACTTATAGCATGGATAGTAGTTTCTGTATTCCAGAGTCGTGAAAGTCTGCCGCCCTCCTCTTCACTTCAGCTACGTCTTGACATATTCCTTCAACTCATCACCGTCGTTAATGGTAGTCGGACAAGATGTTTCTTCAGGTAAAGAAATAAATATCTTAGGGGACAAGATCACAAATGCTTACCGCTCATGTGTTCGTCCAGAATATTGGTCCTGTCTCCAGAGAATTGTCCATTCATAATGTTTCCACAACTAACAATAACTTGCCGATGTATGTCCAATGGGTGCTCAATTTCGTGATAGAAAATGGGCCTATGACGTAGCACACCTCACATTTGGTTGGATTCTCCATCGGCACAGCGATTTCATACACCTGTTATTCGAAAATGACAACTTCTGGATGAACCCGATACGAAAGTTAAAGGATCGCGATCGACGCCAGCGTAGCCACTATTTTCCAGACACGCATCGTAGGTTAAGAGTGGGGCCGATGACCTAGATGTTAGATCACTTTAATCAACAATCATAATCATCTAGTTAAGGATGTATTTATGTTACTATAATTTAGTACAAATCAAAACGTGCTTCTAGAACGAGTTTCTTAACAACTGATTCACCAGTTTTATAAGATAATCCATAATTATTTTTCACAATGAAATCTTTAAGTACCAAAATATTGGATTCTTAGATAATTTTTACACCCCCGTAGCTCGTCACAAGTCTCGACGAAATTTCATTGAAACTATTGAGCGTGAAAATTCCGGGCGATAAATAACAGATTCAATACAAAGCATTTTGATACACACAGGCTGATAGTCGTTCTGCATGCAAAATTCATTGCGTATCACTCTGTAAGCGGATCCATCCAATCAGTTGTCAGTCATACAGCAGTTACCGCAACCGATTCATCCCCAGTCATGTGTGAAACTTGACTGTAGTGCTTTGCAATGCTCAACATGGATTATAATTCGTAAGGCCCTTTATGCTTATAATTGTTCGTATGCATATCAATTCTGTTACAGTGATAACATACTTTAAATTAGTATAATTTGCGATGGTAATCATTGCTTTAAGGGGAAGTGGCTGCTTTTAGTAAGAGCTATCAGAAACGACTTTCAGATATGGGGATATCTGCCAGACGGCCTCGAACGAAGTTCCTTTTGACAGCAATAATGAAGACAGCTCGCTTAGAATGGGTCAAGGAAAATGCCCAGTGGACGGGATAAATGTGGGGTTAAGTCATCTTCTCAGATGAGTCAAAATTTAATCTCAGTGGAAATGATGGGAAAATATTTGTTCGTTGTCGGAGTGGGGAAGAATGTCTGTCTGAATGTCTGGACACAATAGTGCATATCCCCGAGAGTGTGATGGTCTGCGGTTGCTTTCAAGTCAAGGAGTGGGTGCATTACATATTGTTGAAGGAACAGTAAATGCTGATGCATACATATACATTTTTAGAGTACGTTTATTGCCAAGAATCGTGGAGCAGTTTACATCAACAGAAAACTGCTTAATCCAGGATGATTCTGCACCATGCCACAGGGCCACGAAGGTAAGTTATCCTCTGGGTCACCTAATTTATGTTTTAATCTAATAAATGATAAAAAGTAAATCACCATTTCCGCCATAGGTTAGATGTTTCCTCGAAGATCAAACAATTTCTACCCTCACATGGCCAAGAAACAGCCCAGATCTCAATGTCATAGAGAGCTGTTGGAAAATGATCGACAAAATGATTGCTGAACACAGCAGAAACCAAAAAATAAAAAGAGATGACAGAAGCCACCCGTAGAGTGTGATTCCGCGATATTTCAGATGACCAAATGACGAATTTGGAACTTCCGATGCCCAGGCGATGCGATGCCTTGATAAAAGCGAGGAGTGGCAGCACAAAATATGAATCCAGCTATATTAATAATGGATAAGACCTGTTTAAATTGTGTGAAGAACTCTACTATTAATTGAAACATTTTCACTTTAAAATAACATAATAATTAATAAGTTGTAGTATATAAGGTGTTTCTCTCTGTAATATTGTGAACGTTTACATTTACCAAACTTTTACCAGAAATATATGTAGTGTATGTCAAATATTTACCTTTAGAGATAAAATAATTCAGGATGTACTTGGGTGCTGAAATACTATTAAAAGTTCAAATATCGGAATATTAAGAATGTATATCGAGAGTAAAAAATAAATAATTGTAAATGATGCAATAAATATTTCCAGTAGTAACGTCGCACTAAGACATCGAAGATTTTCAGCGATGTAAGATGTAATGATGGGAAAGGGCAAGGATTGTTTAGGTAGCGGCCGTGGCTTTAAATAAGGTACAGCTCCAGAATTCGCCTGGTGTGAAAATGGGAAACTAACTACGTCTCGACTATCGAAGAATTGAAAAACGCCTTTACTTGCTCCGATGTTGTAGACCTATTTGTTATTCGAAATAATAATTTATTTATAAGCCATCAACATCTAAAAATCTATTGCAATACTAAACAGCCGCACTAATACAGTACATAATCGAGTAGAGTTACCACATTTCTTCATTTCCTCCGTAATTGTTAGCATTAGCGTACACTACCCAGTATGATTTATAAACAACGTACAGCAATCATTTACTATTAAACACGCGGTACCTAATGCGATACCGGAATCGATAATAAGAGTGTCGTCCAGAACGAGAACTATAGCACAACAATTAATGTGCATATAACTTTATATACGTGACCTACGACGACAATTTCTTGAAGAGAGTCTTAGGTACGCCTGAAGATATGTCATTCGGTTCATAAAAAATGAACGTAATTTTAAAGCAATATACGAGCTCACTCTATGTTTGCTGTTGTAAGAAAAGTCCTTAATCTTAACACTGCCTTATTTCTTGTATGAAGTAGATGACATTATTAGTTGAGAAGTGGCTATTTGATTATGTTTAAATGTGAACCTCAAAAGTGAAAGGGAAATATTTATTCTGAGTCCTCCATACCATATGAATCAGTTTTGACTGAATATAAAATTTATCAGATGTGAAGATTATTTTTTATAATTTTAGAAGGTATCTTTTTATTGAGTATAGAATGAATATTATCCATATTCCATCCAGATGGTATTAACTGCGGTCTTTTTCTCACTTTTCTTCTCTCAGATGAACTTTAATTTGTGCTAATGTCATGACGGTCATGCATTTAAAGGATACTGTAGAGAGTCATAGTAGTGAAATGATGATCTATGTCCGTCCATATTTAACCACAGTATGCATCTGTTACATGTGAGGAGTCTGTTCGGTGTTCATTGACTAATAGCATTCTAGTAAATTATGGCAAGTCACTGCGCAGTAAACAACCCCATCCCGTTTATCCCTAAGGTATTATGTTCAGTAGAATGTGTTAACCTCTACTATCTAACGTACGACGTTGGCCATAAGGTATAACAAACTCAAAGCGTGCATCACATTCGGAATTATTCACGACTGTCCTTATGAGATTTCGCATTGAGCTCAGACATCCTGAACAAGTTTACTCAGCAGGTATCAGCAATGACATTTATTATTAGTAAGTGAAATTAAAATATCTTTTAATTCCTCTCATGTCATTGAGTCGATTACTGTAGTATCCGGCATGTAAAGTGAATTAAGTGATTATTTCCATTCTTCAGTTTCAACAACCTTCAAATCGTATACCATATCACTGGAGCAGTAAAAGTTCATAGTCCGTGAGCTGTTGAGTCCAATATGCTTTTTTTTTGTTGCTATTTTGCTTTACGTCGCACCGACACAGATACGGCGACGATGGGATAGGAAAGGCCTAGGAATTGGAAGGAAGCGGCCGTGGCCTTAAGTAAGGTACAGCTCCGGCATTTGCCTGGTGTGAAAATGGGAAACCACGGAAAACCATCTTCAGGGCTGCCGACAGTGGGGCTCGAACCCACAATCTCCCGATTACTGGATACTGGCCGCACTTAAGCGACTAAGTCCAATATGAAGGCACTGATTGGACTAATTACGTAGACGACATAACTGAGTTTTTGAAAAGTCGTCTTAAATGCCCCAGATTGTTATTCTTCATTATTAGCTGCTCCCTACAAGCGAACGCAGGCGTGCACACAAACACACACAGAGAGAGAGAGAGAGAGAGAGAGAGAGAGACAGACAGACAGACAGAAGTACTGGTGGGATTTTACGAAAACCGATTGCGTAAGACGACATTTATTTTGTCAAAATGTACAACAAAGAATGATTTGTCTACTCTCTCTGGGTTGATTTAGAAGAACGTGTGTTTAGACCTCGTGTTGAATCTTCAGCCGAAATATTGGACATATCCATCAGGAGTTCCACTATTAGCTGTCATAGATTAAAAAGTATACTGAAAATGGCAAGTGAGATGCTGTAGTTTCCTTTTACATTCCTCCATACGTTGCTATTACGTATCTGTTTGTCAAGCCCATTGATGTGCATATACTAACCGATTCTATAAGCTACACCTTCACACCATTAATGTGAGGATGTTTGACAAGTTGTACTTGTGTTGTCTGAGTCATCAGTCAATAGACTGGTTTGATGCAGTCCTCCATGCCACCCTATCCTTGTACTTAGAAGAAAATATTCATCAGAACCGCAATGTACAGACTGTGTAAGGAATTGTGTCCCTTGTTTCACTCATACTTACGTTGCCAAGGCCAATGGTGCCAATGATACAGGCAAATGTATGTAAAAATCTTATTCAAATTCATACCAGAATTAATTACACGTTGGTAATGCGTACTTTAAGAAACAGATCAAGATCCAAGGAAGGAAATCTTATTGTGCAAAGCAGCATAGATTCATACTCGAATATCAAAAGGTGTCTGATATGATCTTAAACAATTTAAATCTTAAAATGTAAAAAAGCTGTAATGATATTAGAAGAATTTTCATTCAAATCTTCAAGAACATCTGCTGTGTGATGCTACCCTTGCGTTGAACATCATGATGGAACCTCGCATTCATAGGCTATAAGTTACAAGTTGCGAGCCCTGAGATAGCCCTCTAGTTAATTCTATACGAAAAGAGTATGTTAGCTATCTTGCATAGTAGCCCTTGTCTCGAAAGTTAGGCTGATAAAACTAATAGGTCATATGTTACACGTTGTGAGCCCCTGAGGAAGCCCTCTAGTTAAGTCTAAACGAATAGAGTATGTTAGCTATCTTGCATAGTAGCCCTTGTCTCGAAAGTTAGGCTGATAAAACTAATAGGTCATATGTTACACGTTGTGAGCCCCTGAGGTAGTTCTGTAGCGTTAGGCCTAAGAGTAACTTCATCATAGTAGCGAGAGCTGTTGTCACGTCACCGCTAACAAGCTTTGACCTGTAGCTTAAGACCCCGAGTTCTCTCAACTCAGGTGTCTCGCGTCAAAACACATTGTCGGCATTCCTTCACTACACCAGATCGGAAAATTCAGCTTAGTTCGCAAAGTCTTTTTTCTGCTGAGATGTAGATGTTTCCACATTTACTGTTGGCAGTACACCTTCATCGTACGCACATTTCAATCCGTATGATGATATATGAATTGCTCTTAAGCTCTTTAGTTTTGAGTTCATGTCAACCCCACGCTCGAATCCTTGGGAGTAGCATTTACTCTGGGCAACCACACCTCGGGCGGAAGTGTTCCCTACAAGAGTTGGCCAAGGAGATTAGATAGACGACAGGTTACCACACATCATGCCTAGACTCAGCTAAAGATGCTGAGTTCGCCAATGCAGACACAACAACAGCACAGTTTGCTCGGCTCCTACCTAAGACATGGCTGTCCCTGGAGGAGCTTTACTCTGCTAGGCCTCTACCTGAGGGCAAGGGTGTCGCTGGAGGAACTGTACTCTGCTCGACCCCACCATAAGAGCCCATATATACTCAAGAGTCGCTGTGCCGAGACTTAAGTTAGAAAGGGCATCCGGTTAGGAAGATAGAAGCTCGAATTAGGCCAATACGTAAAAAGCCCTAGCACAGCCTAAGTCGGGTTAGTGCCATAAGAGTCCATGTATACGCAAGAGCCCCTGCGGCCGCCACGTTGAGCATTAGTCCCTAGGCGATTTCCTTAAGTACTACCCTATGCCAGCTTTCTCTGTAAGATCCTATATGATGAAACTAATAGGTCACAGACCTGTAGGCTCTGTAGCGTTAGGCATATAAGAACAGTGTATCATCATTAGCTCCTGGTCCATCTCCATAGGGGCCCTAGCGCTAGGAAGTTGCACACGGCCGCCATCTTGCGCATTCGCCCCTGGTCCAACTCTGTCTTTTTCTACCTTCATGCACATACGTACTTACCTACATACACACTGGGAATGCCTTGGCTGGCTGGAATGAGTGTTAATACTGCACTATATCTTCTAGTATGGGCAAGAATAGATGTTTTTCTTTCATTCACTTGTCTCGGTCATATCCTTGGTTTTCACAATATGAAAGTGACTGAGGTATGAGCGATCCTTACGCAGCCGTTCCTGTTATAAATGGTGTGGTAATGTTGCTCACGGGGTTGGCTGTGCATTTCAGTGGGCTTGGTAGACTGATTTATTAATAGCTATTTCTAGCTGAGTGAGGAAAGCAACGGGAACCGCCTCACTCCTCATTTCCATACTATGTCTTTTCACTGATGCCTAGGCGCCGTGCCGATTAGATCAGACAGTAGAGCGCTGGGGTTCTGAGCTCGAGTTGGCGGGTTCGACCCCGGCTTGGTCCGGTGGTATTTGAAGGTGCTAAAAATGCAAGCCTCGTGTTGGTAGATTTACTGGAACGTAAAAAGAATTCCAAAGGGACAGCATTTCGGCACCTCGCCGTCTACGAAAACCATAAAACCAATAATATTATTATTGTTGTCTAGACCATCTATGCCAGCCGATGGCAGAGTTGTTGAGGTTGTAACCAGCCTTCGGGCTGAACTCAACATACTATATTGGGACTACTGTAGTTCAAAAATCCCACCTGTATTTTAGAGCACCGAGCAAGTGACTGTGCGTTTTGAGTCACGTAGCTATCAGCTTGCACTCGGAAGACAGTGTGTTCGAACCCCGCGTCGGCAGCCCTGAAAATGGTTTTCCGTGGTTTGCTCATTTTTACACCAGGCAAATGCTGGGGTTAAACCTTAATTAAGGCCACAGTCGCTTCCTTCCCACTCCTTGCACTTTCTATCCCATCGTTGCCATAAGTCCAATCTATGTCTTGCGAAGTAGAGCAAATTGTTAATCTGAAAGCTGATTAATGTATATAGTGTGGAATGAAAACTCATTTTGCAAATAAACCTCAAATAAACCTCTTGGTCACGTCCTTGGGCATGAAGTATACAAATTGTCTCAGAATGTAATGAGAGGGAAGATTGAGGGAAGGAAACGAAGAGGCAGAAAAATGACTTCCTGGATCTCTAGCATACTATACTATATATCTCTGAATATAAAACAACTCATTTAGTACGTTTTACATCATAAATTTATTGAATTCGAAAGACAGCTAAATAGTGTGCGACGTACTTCAATTATCACGACATAATAATAATAATAATAATAATAATAATAATAATAATAATAATATTAATAATAATAATAATAATAATAATAATAATAATAATAATAATAATAATAATCGGATGGCCAATGCCATTTGTGTAGGCATTTTGAATTGACGTCATTTTGGTTGCCTGTAGATCACTTTCGACGCTGGTGGGTGGCCTATAACTGTACTTCGCACGGCTCTACTTCTCGTAAATTGACGTTTTGGCAGATTTTGGCTCTGTCGAATTGTTATGTGCTGAAGCATAGACATCCAACCAATCCCAATCTGCCATTCATATCGATTTATATCGGCAGTGCACGATCTCGAAACCCAGTTGCCAACTCTGATATTTACATTCGCCACGTGGTTAACCTATCTCGCTCAGCGTGTATGGTATTCAGTACGTTTCGCGATAATTTGCATTGTCCTTCAGTCTTTAGTGTGCTTTTTATATTGTTGGAGGGTTCTTGTGACTCTGAGATCAGTGGAGTGTTCCCTTTGTAGGACATAACGACAACCTCCTTCCTGTGCCAGTCATTAGAGGTGAATGATGTGTTATTTCCTCATTCTCTCTTATTCTTAATAATATTTTCTCTTATTAGTGTCAGATATTGTTAGTAAGTGTAGTTTTTGTGAATTTGTTTTCAATCCACATTCATTAGTTTTTCTGAGTACGGTATTACATTTTGCAAGGGCTGTTTACCGCGGTCGTATGGCATCAGCTGATCTCGCGGGCGTAGCGCGCTGGCAGCAGAGGTAAGGCGATGCTCATTTGTTTTGCTAAACTTCAATTTAGAAGTAAGGACGTGCGGACTATAGGATATAATTACTGTCGTAGGATAGCACCGAATATGTCAGCAGGGATCATTGGAATGCCGTAATCATACGACATGGAGTTCAGAATAGACTATTGTCCACCGAGCTCGATAGCTGCAGTCGCTTAAGTGCGGCCAGTATCCAGTATTCGGGAGATAGTAGGTTCGAACCCCACTGTCGGCAGCCCTGAAAATGGTTTTCCGTGGTTTCCCATTTTCACACCAGGCAAATGCTGGGGCTGTACTTTAATTAAGGGCACTGCCGCTTCCTTCTCACTCCTAGCCCTTTCCTGTCCCATCGTCGCCATAAGACATATCTGTGTCGGTGCGACGTAAAGCAAAAAAAAAAAAAGACTATTGTCCGATCTTAAACAATCTGACTACCTCCGTGAGATTTGAACCTCCGATTAGGGGATCAACAGAGAGAGCCAAAGTGTAATATGTAACATCTATCCAGCATTCCGCGTGACCCTACACAATCTAGAATGAAGAAACATAGGTAGTCTGCAACGTATGAATCATAGAATACCTGAAAATTGCAAAACAAATGGTAAATTTGTTAATGTGGTATCTTTAAATGTTATTGCACATTAAGGAAGTGCTGGACAATTTACTTAAAATGAATTCTATTACATACTACAAAAATCTAATCACCCGAATATTTCTCACTTACTCTTCATTAAATGATTAAGCTATATTTCGATTCCGGTCAACGGACAAGGGAAGTGGATACTTGAACTGACGCTCCGCTATACGCCCGGTCGATGTTAACACAAAATTCTTAATGAAAACGTTTTTTCAGAGAGCTAACGTCATAGTCAGGTCGATTGATAGCAGAGCAAGCGGATTCAATGTACATCCGCAAGAACCATTATTACTGTCAGACAAAGTAAGGCATAAGGTAGTATGTTATACTTTACTCACCTTAATCACGTTCCTATGAATCAATTGAAAATACTCATTAAAACAAGTAAAACAGAATATCTTGGTCACGTCCTTGGGCATGAAATATAAATCAATTGCCTCAGCATGTTATGAGAGGGAATATCGAGAGAAGGAATAGAAGAGGCAGGAGAAGGACTTCGTGGATCGAATATGGGAGCTCATACAGGGCTAGAAATTGAATTGTCTACCATAATAGACAGGTCTGAATTTAGAATAAAGCAACGCATTAGAGCTGCTTAGGACAAAATCACATGTGCCATAATGGGCACTAAACTTTGTTGAGGAGATGGTGTAAGTAGAAGGAGAAAGAGGAGGAGAAGAATAGAATGAAACTGGACTGATGTTTCAGATATGTCAACATACAGCCTCACAAATCTAATGACACTGGGATTGGATAAGAGCATATTATGTTAATCGAGGAAGGTTGGACAGATGAGAGGTGGTGTCTGAAAGCAATGATAGACGCAATATCCTAATGTGGTGTAAAATCTTGAGGGACGAAATAGAATCGAGGGCCTCTCAGCGGGTTGAAATTCGAATAGATTCAGAGACGTAAATTAAATATATTAGCTTTCGTACTTCTGCAGAATTTACCTTACAGCCAAAGCTGTAACGTCCCATATTATATTCCAGAACGCCGTCATACAAAAAGTTAACATAACTTTTCAACCTCCGGGAATTACGTTCTCACGTTTTCAGAACGATATTTCTCTCTTGTAGCGAATACGTGCCTAGAAATTGAATTTCTGCCTCTGCTAAGGAAAATCTCGTGCTCTTATAATAACTGGATAACTGAACGGTCAGCGTACTGGCCTTCGGTTCGGAGAGTCCCGGGTTCGATTCCCGGCTGGGTCGGGGATTTTAACCTTAATTGGTTAATTCCAATGGCACGGGGGCTGGGTGTATGTGTTGTCTTCATCATCATTTCATCCTCATCACGAGGCGCAGGTCGCCTACGGGTGTCAACTCGAAAGACCTGCACCTGGCGGGCCGAACATGTCTTCGGGCACTCCCGGCACTAAAAGCCATACGCCATTTCATTTTTTCATTCAAGTATTGAAATCTCTATCGTATATTATCTAACACTGCAACTACTACTACTACTACTACTAATACTAATAATAATAATCAAAAGTAATAATTCAAACTTTTCTCTAGTTTATCCCAGTTATTTCTCTTAGGCGATTTTTTGTGTACCTTTTGTGGTGCCTTTTGTGTTAAGGCTGGGCGTTTTCCAGGTGCCAGCCTAGAATATATCGGGATTAGGACTTCGGTTGTCCAGAAGGAAAGCAATCAGCTACGTCTCACAAATGGCGATGGAACGAGAAGAATCAACGAGGTTGTCTTTAAACCACGTGACAGTAATTGCTTCACTCTCGATTCGACTATCACATTCGATACCCATTTTCAACAACCTCGAGAAGTGGATGAAGAGCCGAAAGGGAAATACATGCCTGCCATCCCATGCTAAATGGTGAGGTACACGCTAGAAGATATCGAGGTCATTGAACTCATTCAGGTATCTAGAGGAACTATTACCAAACTGATGGATTTAACGATATGATGCTTCGGCGAACGGAATTAGTAATAATAATAATAATAATAATAATAATAATAATAATAATAATAATAATAATAATAATATATTATATTTCAAATTTCTACCTCATACTTCACTTTTATCTGAGACTCAGTACATGAAAATCAAAAATATGTTGCATAATTTATGTCTGTCTGCGCGGTTTTTTGTGTGAAAATCACGGAAAAACGGCTGGATGAATTATTTATGCTCAGGGATACCCGGAGTATGCAGTAGGCTATAATTATAGTATTTAGTCAGTATACAGTTGCTTAGCAATATTACTGTACGTTGTCAAAACAGGAAGTTTCAGATCCCTAAATTAATATTAGCACTATCGAAAAAATGTACATTATAAAAGTTGTGTAAAATATAATTTCTTATTTTTCATGTTCAGTGCATTTTTACCATACGAGAAGTAACAGTGGAGATGTTCGCGATTATTTCGTTTACCCAAACTTTCATGAGACTTCAGAATTAATTGTTTCATCTAAATAAAACCTGAACATAACAAAAGTTATACAAACAAAAACGAACCCACTAATTGACATTGGCCTAACAAGCAACCGAAGGCCAGCAGATTACGAGGTGATGCGTGATCCGCGCGACGATTCTCCCTGCCGTTATGCTTGGAAATCGAACCAGCCCTCATATCCAGGTAAAAATCCCTGACTTAGCCGGGAATCGAATATGGGGCCTCCGGATGAGAAGCAGCACACTACTCCTAGACCGCGGGGCCGGCTAACAGTGTTATAAAACCAAACCTATGGCAGTACAGCCCTTGAAGGGCCTTGGCCTACCAAGCGACCGCTGCTCAGCCCGAAGACCTGCATATTACGAGGTGTAGTGTGGTCAGCACGCGAATCCTCTCGGCCGTTATTCTTGGCATTCTAGATCGGGGCCGCTATCTCACAGTCAGTTAGCTCCTCAGTTCTAATCACTTAGGCTGTGTGGACCTCGAACCAGCCCTCAGGTCGAGGTAAAAATCCCTGACCTGGCCGGGAATCGAACCCGGGGCCTCCGGGTAAGAGGCGACACGCTACCCCTACACCACGGGGCCGGCTAACAGTGTTATAGAAGGCATAATTTTCGATCATTTAGGCCTTTGACATTTTCAATGCATAGGTTAAGATAACAGGTATGTTCACAAATTTAATTTTTTGGTGTGAAGTCCATCATCACAAAACATCGCTGACGAGGAATTATTGTTTAGTTGTAATAGTAACAAGTTAAATAGCGATGATCGTCATTGTTCTTGTAAATATTTTTATAAAGTACAAAACCACATGATCATTAGACGATACTAATCAGGAAGAAAATGAAGATAACCATCGAAATGAGAAGGAAGACGCGAAGAAAAATAATACGACGAAAGCGAGTCACGAAGGAAGGTCGAAAGACTTTCTTGACCTCGGTTGCCTTAAAATCGCCAAGCCCATAAAACGATCAATAACAATATTACACAGACTGTTTTAAATTGAGATATGCCCTCTCTTCGGTTTTCCTAGGACTAGGGAGTCTTTAATTTTCACGCCCTTCGTGGCCCTGGTCTTTCTTTGGCCGATACCTTCATTTTTCGAAACTGACCGGCCCCTTTCATATTTTCCCTCTGATTAGTATTAATAGAGGCCTATTAAAAGAATAATCACCAGCTCACCATCTCTTTTCGGTTGCCGCTGATCTCTGCTATATGATGTTACCGCTGTAACTGCTCTATCGACCGGGATACTTGGCCGTGCTTGCATCCTGGATATACTGGATTCGAACTCCACTGTCGGCAGCCCTGAAGATGGTTTTCCGTGGTTTCCTATTTTCACACCAGGCAAATGCTGGGGCTGTACCTTATTTAAGGCCACGGCTGCTTCCTTCCCATTCTTAGCCGTTTCCTCTCCCATCGCCGCCTTGAGACCTATCTGTGTCTGTGCGACGTAAAACAATTTAAAAAATACTATTCTATCGCTAGTAATCTATAAATACAAAGTCATGTTTGATGACAGTACAATGTAAATAACTTCAATTCGATTCAATTCATAGAGTCACACTCAAGAGCCGAAATGTCCTTCTGTTCACAAACCTCTCGGACATGACTGATTGATTAATGACGTCAGTAACATTATACAGAGCTAAACAGTAAAGCACATCTCACCAAAAGCACTTACGTGCGTATGGAAGGTTCGTCGTTTCAGGCGACGCAGTAATTCCAATCGCTATATACAGTAGCTCAGTAGTTTATATTACTTCAATGTTACGAAGGCATGCAATATTAAAGTAGCCACATTTGGATGTATCTGAGGTGGCAGCACTATTAACAAATGATACCTCGCTAAGGTGGCTTATGCATTCCATAAAAAATATATCACATTCCACATACAAATTCACTTCCCAGATAAAACATGTCTAATATTGTACTTACCACAATTTTTGGGATTGCAGGTTGTAAGCACAAGTAACACGAAGGAAGTATATTTGTGGTACTTCATAATCGTCACTTAGGTTATTTAAGACGATCATATACTGAAAAATTATTTATTACTGCTATTGACATTGTGCCTAGATCATTTTACTGAAAATCACTTTGAAGAGAAGAAATCAAGTTGTGTTCGAAATTCAGGTCCTAAGAATACTTAATCGGTTATCACTTAACGTCCTAAATTTTCAAACTAGCAAAGAATGTCAAAATTTTAAGTTTCAATTCTGTGTGTGGCGTAAGTCAAGTATCATTGTGGGTACTATCAACACTTGGTTGGTTGACGATGTGGGGAGCTAATGACCACCCCAGCGATACTCGTGTGGTATTGGAAAACCACATTTAAAAAAAAATTAGAACTGCTACCGGAGTGTTCAGTTCCACTATCCCCCGAAAGCAAGCTTTCACCTACATTAATCGAACTGCGCGGATAACTCGCTCAGTAATGTCTATAAAATGTTAGGAATTGCATGGAGTCTCGTTCATCCTGAGGAGTAAGTAAAGTAAATATTTCTCTCCGCCCCGAGGTGGTGCAACTATTTTAAAAACACACTCCCAATGGAGGCGAACTGTATGTACAATTTCATACACATTCCAGCCGTACTGCCTTTCTTAAATCTCTGACAGTACCGGGAATCGAACACGAGCCACCGAGGAAGCCGGCTAATTGTGCTAACCGTTATGCTACGGAGGTTAACATCGTGATGATTGAAAACTCTTCATCCTTATTTCTGCGTCCATATTCAAATCTAGTTGAAATGATTATGTCTTTGGCATGTCAGCAATCTTAATGCGAAGTGATCATTACCGCCATGTTTAGGAAACTATATTTTCTTTCCATAAATATATTCGGACAACAAATATGCTCTACTTTTTAAACAGAGTATACTGGGTTTCATTTCTGATCTTACGGTGCGTATCTATACTCCGTCCCGGAGGTACTGGGTTTGATCTCCAGTTCCTCCAAGTGAATACGTGAAGGATAGTATAGAGTACACTCAGCTTCATGAACAAAATTTTAAGGTGGAATGAAATCCCAACCTCAACCATTCTCGAAGTGATTTACCTTCGTTTCCCCACATTTTTTAACTCAAGACCACGGCCAGTCCTTTATAATTTCTTTTCTGATTTACCGGACGAGTTGGGCGTGCGGTTAGGGGCGCGTGACTGTGAGCTTGCATCCGAGAGATAGTGGGTTCGAACCCCACTGTCGGCAGCCCTGAAGATGGTTTTCCGTAGTTTCCCATTTTCACACCAGGCAAATGCCGGGGCTGTACCTTAATTAAGGCCACGATCGCTTCCTTCCCAATCCTAGGGCTTCCCTATCCCATCGTCGCCATAAGACCTATCTGTGTCGATGCGACGTAAAGCAAATTGAAAAAAAAACTTTTCTGATTTCTGAAGACCTCTCTTCGATCAAACGGGTGTGGCTCCCGGGCGAATGTCCATTGCACCCTCCTCAGTTATAGTGTGACCAGCTCCCGAGACACTTAGCGGTGGTATGGTGGTATTGGCGTGTTACCAGATACTGATTGGGGTAGGATCGAACGAACTTGTGGGGTTTGTGATAAGATTAGTAAAAATGACTTCATATGTGTTTTACGGATACTAAACAAAATTTGTGACAAGTTCTTAAAAAAATTCAGCGGAAGTATAATTTAAGTTTAATTTTAATCTTAATGTAACTGACGAACTTCCTTTGTACTAGGTGTCGTGATAACTAATGCATTTGTCATCGATAATGAGGGAACAATGTACAGCCACTTTGGTAAGCTTTCATTGGTTATATCAGCTAGCAGTTGAATATACATTCGTTCATCCGTTAGTATTTAAGGAGTTTCGGAGGCTTTCATGTACAACTTGTATGAAAGTAGTTATGCTAAGGTACTCAGCTGGAAGAACCTTTCTTATTCACATTATATTTTTGGGACTAATTGAGTCTGTTAGTTAACTGGGACGTATTAATCACTGTTTCATGTTATTGAGACAATCGAGCACGAATTTCGAATTCACATCAAAATAAATAAACTGTTTACGTAGTTTTAAATCCATGCAATCCTGAGTAAGAAAGTTAGTAAGTGAAAGTAAACAAGTTACGTTCTCTATTACTTTGTTAGAAAGAGAATATTAAGCAAGTCCCAAAACCTCATTCCAGAATAGGCTTCTCTTCAGCATGGTAAATAATAAAGCAGTAAAGCTTGTTAAATAAAATTGAAGGAAAAGCGAGCTTATTAAATATGTAAGCTTCTTATTCAGACAGTATATAAAACTGGACTGCCTACTTACTTGCAAGTATTGATTAACTGACGAAAACTTCGATTATAATAGGACAAACATTTGAACAATTATTATTAAAATAATAAAATAAGGAAAGAAAACCAATTTTATGTCGTTATTATTAAAAAAATTGCAAACAAATTAAGACCTCATACTTGCTTAATTAGTTTTCCACAATATTTAATGTATTCAGACGTGTATAAGACTTGTCAACAATGCAACGTAAAATAAGACATGTATTAATTTATGATTAAGTTTGAAATATTATCATATTGAGTATTGATCACGATATCAAGAGCCCTGTACAAATAAATGAACAATTAAATAAAATTCCCTCTTTACTACGCTCACAACCTTCGTAAATTTATTTATTGCACTTAATATAATAGTATTATTGGTTTTGCACCCCAAAAATTATTTTTAAGTTTTCGGAGCCTATTGTAACTGTAGCTGTGTGTACTGTATTTATCCTGATATACTATACATTCTTTAGTTCCTTTGGTAATCCCAACCCATTTTATCATAGAAATTAAGCATCCGTGCATTCCGTATCGAATTTACCCAGAAAAATAATGGTAATATAATCGTAACGCATTACAACTTACAATTACCATTACACTACAATTCACCTGACTTTCTGTTTCATGATCAATGAGATTGGGAGTGTAGAGAGGTTCCATGCAACAGGTTGCAAATGAGACATTCAAACATAAACTGTGTTATTACCGAGTTCCTTTATCACGCCGACACACGCAAGCACGACAAGCAGTTTTACTGAGACCAGGCGTTCGACTTGTTTAGAGACGGCCGTTCTGCTTGCTACTGACGAGCGCCCCGACGCGCTGCGATGCCTGTGTCCATGCGCTCTCTCTATCCGTGTCCCATGCATCTAACCCCTTCCAATATTGATTACAATACCACATTCCTTAACATGAAGTAAACAATGTAAGCGGAAGATTTCGAAAAATAAAATGTTATTTCAATCTTATCTTGGGGAACTTATTGTTATTCTTGTGTTTGGGAACTATAAACATTCCCCTCAGAGAATTCCCCCTTGTATGACTATAGTCGTGGTTCTGTGTAGGCATCCATATCCAGCGTTGCTATAGCTTACGTGTATCAGTATCCTCTGTCTAACTTTGTAGTCTGAATTTTGTCTCAACATCGTTTTTTTCCTTTCATTTTTACGCTTGTGTTGATGGCATTAACATTGTTCAAAGAGAAGTAAAACGATATAATTGTCGTCTTCTTCTTCTTAATCTGTTTACCCTCCAGGGTTGGTTTTTCCTTCGGACACACCGAGGGATCCCACCTCTACCGCCTCAAGGGCAATGTCCTGGAGTTCAGACTTTGGGTCGGGGATACAACTGGCGAGGATGACCAGTACCTCGCCCAGGCAGCCTCACCTGCTATGCTGAACAGGGGCCTTGGTGGGGGATGGGAAGATCGGAAGGGATAGACAAAGAAGAGGGAAGGAAGCAGCCGTGGCCTTAAGTTAGGTACCATCCCGGCATTTGCCTGGAGGAGAAGTGTGAAACCACGAAAAACCACTTCCAGGATGGCTGAGGTGGGAATCGAATCCACCTCTACTCAGTTGACCTCCCGAGGCTGAGTGGACCCCGTTCCAACCCTCGGACCACTTTTCAAATTTCTTGGCAGAGCCGGGAATCGAACCTGGGCCTCCGGGGGTCTCAGCTAATCACACTAACCACTACACCACAGAGCCGGACATTATCCATTATTGATATGTTAAATAGTTTGGTAGTGTAACGCTGGCACTATTAGCTGCGTTATTCCTTTTTATTGAGTGCAAGTATTACACAACTGAATCTAAGTACCATATCACAAACACTTATCGTTCCATTAGTCGTTTAGTTTATTTTAGGGCCGATGACCTTCGATGTTAGTCCCCTTTAAACGCAAGCAAGCAGTTTATTTTATCTCTGGCTCACACCAAGTCAGGGGCTGTCTGGCCGAGGCGGTAAAGGCGTGCTCGTTTCGCCCGGAAAGACGTGGGTTCGAATCCCCGTCAGGAAGTCGTAAAATTTAAGAAACGAGATTTCCACTTCCGGAGGTGCACATGGCTCTGAGGTTCACTCAGCCTACACCGAACATGAGTAACAGGTTAGTTCCTGGGGGCAAAGGCGGTCGGGTGTAGAGCTAACCACTCTACCCCATCAAGTGCCGAGGTTATGGATAGTGGAAGCCTTTACCTTCCACCACTCCCAGGGCCTTCATGGCCTGTACGGAGATGACTTTGCTTTGCTTTCACACAATGTCACTAGCGCACACATGAAAATAGAGAACTACACTAGTAGTCAGTAGTAGTGCAGGGGTGATTGTAATAAAATTTAACATAGCACTACTTAATTAAAATGCATACAAATATTTCGTGAGCCTTCGTGGCTCAGACGGCAGCGCTAGATACCGTGGTTCAAATCCCGGTGACTCCATGTGAGATTTGTGCTGGACAAAGCGGAGGCGGGACAGGTTTTTCTCCGGGTACTCCGGTTTTCCCGGTCATCTTTCATTCCAGCAACACTCTCCATTATCATTTCATAGCATTTATAATTCATTAACAAATCACCTTGGGAGTGGTGACCCCATTGTAATAACAGCCTATATATGTTTCATTCATTACATCCCTGACCCGGTCAATGACTGGAAAACAGGTTGTAGGTTTTTATTTTCCCTAATATTTCTAAAATATGTCTTCCATGCACTTGTTTTTCACTAGTTTCCTCCGTTCCTTGCAGAGGTGGTCCAAAACTCCTGGAAACGTTTCTGGGTGATCCTGGTTATAATTCGCATACTCCCTTTTGATACAGTCAGCATGAAGCTCAAGGATGTCCAATATACCCTCTAAGATGTTTCTTTAGATTAGACGTCAACCTCCGAACAGTATTACCACAATCAGCAACACGATGCACCAGCGCATCTTTACGAGTACACTCTACACACGTATCATATGCAGTTTGTCCATATCTTAATTGTATCACCCATTGCCACAACTTCAATTGACACGACTATACATTGCAACTCACCACTCTAAAGGAATACACTAATTGTGCACATTTTCCCAAAGTAGTTTCCATTTCCTCGCACGATAACCTTCTATATTGATAAAGATGGGAGTTGCCTCTTTTATTTCCATTCGCAATGCCCGAATATAATTTTGAACCCGAAAGGGATACTGAACAGACCATTCCTTCTTCCTGTGTTCACCATTTTCCCATAGGTGTACACCACACTATTAACAGATTCAGCTAACTGCTAGGGGCAAGTTCAGCATACGAATTCCTATTCTTCCATGTTATCCTGTCAGATCGCCGATAATTTAATAACCGTCTTCGATATAGAAACAGAGAAGATTACCGCTATGTACGCTGCCGTTTCGATGTCGTCGAGCTGTATCATCTGTATTTTGGTCCTGGTTTAGCTGCATCCAGAGATCGAGATCTTCTTGAACACCCTCCGCATTTGGTCGATTTTCCTACTCGAACGCTCATTTTATAGTGTTCTTTCGCGTAAATTCTGTTGCTACATTGTTATCCGATCTAATTCACAGTTACTGCAGTATATTACGAACACTTACACAACATGCCGTACACTACATGCTTGAAAGTACAATACTTCGAAACAGTATTCACACTGCCTCAAGTGTGCCTCTTCGTGGCGCGTCACGAACGACACTTTTCGGTATTCCGAGACTCGAGTTCAACCCCGGTTCTGCCAGAAATTTAAGACTGATAGGAGAGCTGCTATTTTGGTAAAAAGGTATATTCAGCTCTCTCCCATTGGAAGTATGCTTGAAAAGTGTTGCACCTCCTCTAACAACACGAAGACGCGAGTTAACTTTTTAACATTTAAAAATGACGCTCAAAACGTGAATGAAGAATTAAAATTACTAAAACTTAAAATGTATACTAAAATTCGCGAGGCCGGGTTCAGTGGCTCAGACGGTTGAGGCGCTGGCCTTCTGACTCCAACTTGGCAGGTTCGGTCCTGGCTCAGTCCGGTGGTATTTGAAGGTGCTCAAACACGTCAGCCTCGTGTCGGTAGATTTACTGGCACGTAAAAGAACTCCTCCGGGACTAAATTCCGGCACCTCGGCGTCTCCGAAAACCGTAAAAGAGTATTTAGTGGGACGTAAAGCAAATAACATTATTATTATTATTAAAATTCGTGAGTGCAGCCCCTCGTAGACAGAGAAGGGCGGCTAGTGTCATCTGAATAATGTACTGATTGTAATTGTACTGCAGGAACGTATTATGTGTTGTGTTCGAGATGCAGATAGTACACTGGAATTAGCTAACCGAGATTAAAATCCTACAGCCACAACAGGAATTGAATCTAGACCCCCTCAGACAAAATGCTAGCGGCCCATGGCTCAATAATTGAATTGGACTTTTAACTCTACTCGTACTATTTGCGTCTAACAAGAAGACGCGGCAGCTTGTAGGTACGGCACGATTAACACATACTACACTCTTAGCTACAAGCATTAGTCGTGACAGAGAATGCTAGCTCCTGCACTTGCTTTATTAAACTGTTCATTGTGCAGCCATAGTCTGCAGTAAATGTGTAACTAAGCACAATTGCATTGCCACTTTGAAACTCCACGACACAATTTCAGTTCGCATGTGTCATCGTGGATGGAACCGATGTTTATTGTCAGGCCTTGAGAAATGAGAGAAGCGCATGCGCGGCGACAGCCATTGTTACCCCTCGCACCTCAGACGACTATAGTAGGTAAAAGAGGAAGAGATACGAGCTTCCGAAGGATGAAGGTATCAGCAAATGTTAGGAAAAGGACACAAAGGCATTAAACATGTAAGAATCCCAAGGCGTACAAAATTGAATACCTTTGTGATAAGAAGAAAAGAGGATGTGAGTAAGGGAAATCGGACATTGAAAATTCCGGAGTGCTGGGCTGATTAGCTCAAACGGTAGAGCGCTGGCCTCTGAGCGAAACTTCACAAATTCGATCCTGCTCAATCCGCTGGTATTTAAAGGTGCTCAAATACATCAATGTCGTGCCGGTAGATTTACCGGCATTTAAAGACAAACGTTCCGGCACATCAGCGTCTTCGGAAATCATACAATTTTAGAATTATTGGAATCCAGTAGCAAGTTAGTGAAATCAATGTCAAACTCAGCAAAAGACACTTGGGCTCCACATCTTGCTCCTAAGTTGAAAGTCTGTGGGTTCATTTTCGTTAAGCAGCAGTCTAACCCAGTTACATTTTCGGTGATTATATAACTTTTGTTTTGTTCTTTTAATCTCAGTCTTTCCGTATCTCTTCCTTCATGGCTTTCCACACCCCTAATCCTACGACCTGATTCCTTGAGCGGCTTAAAACTTTCGGTATTCGATCTCGAATTACTGTATCTAGGAATTGATAGTGACGTCTTGCTTCCCCTAAATGAAATGAGGTATGGCTTTTAGTGCCGGGAGTGTCCGAGGACAAGTTGCACTCGCCAGATGCAGGTCTTTTGATTTGACACCCGTAGGCGACCTGCGCATCGTGATGAAGATGAAATGATGTTGAAGAGAACACATACACCTAGCCCCTGTGCCAGCGAAATTAACCAATTAAGGTTAAAATTTCCGAACATGCCGGGAATCGAACCCGGGATCCCTGTGACCAAAGGCCAGCACACTAACCATTTAGCCATGGAGCCGAACCTGCTCCCGCTGAGGACAACAGTTAACAGCCCTATTTTATGGCCAAACACCCTCTCTGAGTCCTTTCCTATGTTAAGGATGTATTCACTTTTGTGCATGTCTCTGATGTTATGTGTATGAAGAAGTCTTGGGACAAAGACAAACGCTCAGTCAGAGAAATTAACCAGATCTGGTCCGGCTGAGAATTGAACTCGGGACTTTCCAACTATTTTGCAGTGTCCGGAGAGCCGAGGAGTCGGAATTTTGTCCTGCTGAAGGATTTTACGTGCCACTAAATCGAGGCTGAACTATTTGAAAACATTCAAATACTACAGGACTGAGTTGAGATCGAATCGGCGAATGCGGGCTCAGACTGTTTGAGGTACTCACACCACCCCACAAAAATAATACAAATCACTACGATATCTGGTAATGTCTGTTATCTTCTAGGATTTTTAATACCAAGCGAATTGGCTACACGGTTTGAACATCGTTTTTCCCGTGGTTTCCCGTTTTCACACCAGGCTAATGCTGGCTCTGTACTTTAAATAAAGCCACATCACTTCCTTCCCATACTAGCCTTTTCCATCATCTCCATAAGATCTCTTGTTTGGAACGACGTAAAATACACTGACTGACAGTGACAATGCAACACCAAGGAGGAGTGGTTCGAAAGGGATGAAAGTTGGGGAAAAACAGAGACGGCACGGATGAATAATTGATGTTTATTTCAAACCGATATGCAGGTTACACAATGCGCACGGCATCGACTCAGTAGGATGTAGGACCACCACGAGCGGCGATGCACGCAGAAACACGTCGAGGTACAGAGTCAATAAGAGTGCGGATGGTGTCCTGAGGGATGGTTCTCCATTCTCTGTCAACCATTTGCCACAGTTGGTCGTCCGTACGAGGCTGGGGCAAAGTTTGCAAACGGCGTCCAATGAGATCCCACACGTGTTCGATTGGTGAGAGATCCGGAGAGTACGCTGGCCACGGAAGCATCTGTACACCTCGTAGAGCCTGTTGGGAGATGCGAGCAGTGTGTGGGCGGGCATTATCCTGCTGAAACAGAGCATTGGGCAGCCCCTGAAGGTACGGGAGTGCCACCGGCCGCAGCACATGCTGCACGTAGCGGTGGGCATTTAACGTGCCTTGAATACGCACTAGAGGTGACGTGGAATCATACGCAATAGCGCCCCAAACCATGATGCCGCGTTGTCTAGCGGTAGGTCGCTCCACAGTTACTGCCGGATTTGACCTTTCTCCACGCCGACGCCACACGCGTCTGCGGTGACTATCACTGACAGAACAGAAGCGTGACTCATCGGAGAACACGACGTTCCGCCATTCCCTCATCCAAGTCGCTCTAGCCCGGCACCATGCCAGGCGTGCACGTCTATGTTGTGGAGTCAATGGTAGTCTTCTGAGTGGACGCCGGGAGTGCAGGCCTCCTTCAACCAATCGACGGGAAATTGTTCTGGTCGATATTGGAACAGCCAGGGTGTCTTGCACATGCTGAAGAATGGCGGTTGACGTGGCGTGCGGGGCTGCCACCGCTTGGCGGCGGATGCGCCGATCCTCGCGTGCTGACGTCACTCGGGCTGCGCCTGGACCCCTCGCACGTGCCACATGTCCCTGCGCCAACCATCTTCGCCACAGGCGCTGCACCGTGGACACATCCCTATGGGTATCGGCTGCGATTTGACGAAGCGACCAACCTGCCCTTCTCAGCCCGATCACCATACCCCTCGTAAAACCGTCTGTCTGCTGGAAATGCCTCCGTTGACGGCGGCCTGGCATTCTTAGCTATACACGTGTCCTGTGGCACACGACAACACGTTCTACAATGACTGTCGGCTGAGAAATCATGGTACGAAGTGGGCCATTCGCCAACGCCGTGTCCCATTTATCGTTCGCTACGTGCGCAGCACAGCGGCGCATTTCACATCATGAGCATACCTCAGTGACGTCAGTCTACCTTGCAATTGGCATAAAGTTCTGACCACTCCTTCTTGGTGTTGCATTTGCTCTGTCAGTCAGTGTATGTAGCAAAACAGAACAAAAGAAATTAATACATTTTTGAGTGTTAACAGTGAAGGAAAATCTACCCCAGCACTTGTCCATAGTTTGAATGGAAAACTGTGGAAATTAATTCCAGTTGGGCATGCATTTCTCTTGTACCCATCATCCGCGAGGTCTAGGTGACATAATGTCTGTTGTTAATGTTTGTTTTGCCGCTTCAACATAAATCTTAGGACAACGACGGGGTCGGAAAGAGCTCTAGGACTGACAAGAAAGCAACCGTAGCCTTAATTAAGGTACAGTTCCAGCACTAACCTGGCGTGATTATGGGAAACTACAGATAAAGACTTTTAGGGCTGCCCAGAGTGGTGTTCGCAGCCATTTTCTCACGAATACATGATAACTGCTACGTGATACAAACCACGTAGCTTACTTGCTCAGTACTTGGGAAAGTAATAAAACAAAGGTGCATTGTAAAAGTACAGGGTAACTCAAAAGGAATATCCACCTCATATTTCTCCAGATTCGTTAAAGGTATTGTCATTTTTTTTTTTCGTATTCTCGGAAGATATTAAGGAGATCGTGAAAAAATAAACTCCTCTTTTTTCTGCAATTATTAATAACGATTTTACTGCTACCAACTTTGTTGTTGACGGGGTACGGAACATTCTGGAAAAGGTAACAAAAATGGAAATGTTGGGAATAATATGGTGGTTAATGCGGGTACACATGAATAAAGGATAAAAACAAAATATAAATTAAAATAAATGTTTACTATATCCTAAAAAATGGGATTGTCACATCTTATAAAAGATTGTTTAGAGACAAGGGAAGTGAGATATTTATAGAGACAAACTGATAACAAAATCCAGTTGTATACGATTGTTAAGTTATTGAAGAGAGATCTGGAACACCCGCGAAGAATTGGAAAAGTATTTATCATTATTAAGTGATTATGGGGAGGTAAATTGTTGGAAGGAAAACAGATGATACATGCTAGCGTACCTAAGCCAACCCACACAGTATCACTTTCTTGAAATCTAGAGGATTTAGGTAAGTGGACTCTAATTTTAGCATATAATGAATTTACCGTCTTAATCTAATTAGTCTGCATGTTTTTAGACAGTTAATACCAATATTCATTTTAGATGCCGGACGTGGTATGAAGGAAATGTGAAGACTACTGTAGAGAACTTCGCTTTGGGGGAAAGGTGGAGTCATGTTTCCGAGGAATCAGATGGACCTCTATAGCATGTCCGAGAAGTTTCATTTCTTAAAATATTTCTAACACTATTTTCAGGCTATTCTTTCGGTGTTCAATCTCTAAACCTCAAGTGTTAAATTTAGGTTAGTGATGTTTTCTTGACACTTTGTTGTTCATTTGTGCTTCCACTGTATTGTTTCATTTAAGGCATGCGATATAAAGTTTTTCTAGCAAACTGCATGTATCAAAGCATAAGAAAAGATCGGAACAAACAATATCCTCCCTCTAATATATGGATTCCGAGGCTATGGGAGATGGGTATTTTCTTATCTCACTAACATTTTTGTTTTAAATGAAACTAAACAGGTTTCATTCACGAATATCCAGTAATCGGGTGATAGTGGGTTCGAGCCCCACTCTAGGCAGCCCTGAAGATGGTTTTCCGTGGTTTCCCATGTTCACACCAGGCAAATGCCGGGGCTGTACCTTAATTAAGGCCACGGCCGCTTCCTTCCACTTCCTAGGCCTTTCCTATCCCATCGTTGCCATAAGATATATCTGTGTCGGTGCGACGTAAAGCAAATAGAAAAAAAAAAAAAAAAAAAAAAAAAGGCATTCACGAATACAGCAGTGTTAAGTTAGACTACGCCCGTCTTATTTATGAATGCACATCCGGTGGAAAGGTATGACTCTCAACGTATTGTTATATATGTGGTATGTTTTGTTCAGTTGGGGACGATTGTATTTATATGCCATCTCACTTCATACACAATTGAAATCCTCTCTTTCTCCTGTGGGACTTGTAGAATGCTTTAAACATTTATTGTTCTGTCAATTGCGCAACAGAACAAATGATCCCACCACTCCCGTTTCCACCGTTAAATTCAAATCGCGTAATCATGGAATGCATCATTCTGTATTTATGTACGAAGGTATGATACACATAATTACAATCTCCCTTTGTGTACTAGTGGTAGAGAATTCATCCCCGGCCCCCAAGACGGTGGTTTCAAACCCGGCATATGTAATCGGATGTTTGAAGGCCGGAAATAATCAATTCGGCACTCCATTTTGTAAGTTGTTGGCATGTAAATTATATCTGGTAACACATTCGGTGTATACTCGAAAGAACTAATTAAAACTCAGACATAGATCGCCCAATGGAGGTTCTGTTTACGCTGCCACCTGATGGAGTAAAACGTAACGTCGAAGTTGAAACACAGCAGCTTAAATGGCGTCAAATTAAAATACCTGCATGAGGTAGTCAGCCTCTGGGATTTAACAATAAAACCTAACTACGGCCGCCTCCAACTGAATGAAAAAAGCACTACCTGTTTTTCAATACGTTGTGAGTCATATATTCCTACCATGGGCTTCTGCTGCTGAGAAACATTCAACATACCCGCCACGTTTGAGAAAATATTTTGAACACTAATTAGCTCCCGAAGGAATTACTGTACGTTAGAAATGAATTCACAGCCGAATTTACCTAATTTAACACTTATGTGTTTGGGGATGAAACGTGTATGATTTCATTTAAGGAAACTAACTTAGTACCTAAATCACACTTTATTAAGAACTCCACTGAAAAAGAGAGCAGTTTGTTTTACAAGGTTTTAATACATTATATTCTCTTCTTCTTCTTCCTCTTCTCCTTCACGTGCCATGTCACGTCCTATGGACGTTGGCGGTCGTCGAAGCAAAAGATCTCCTGTCTTCCTGTTGATCTTCCGTTCATTCCTTGATGTCATCAAGTCAGACTCTTCTCTTGCGACCGATACCACGTTTGCCCTCAACTTGTCCTTGAAGTATTAGCTACAGTTGACTTGTTCCCTCTCATCTTATGCCCGAATGCGTCATGTGGCGCTGCTTAATCAAAGGCTTAAGTTCACGGCCTTCTTTAAGAATTGCCGTATTCGTACCCTTTGCGTCCACAGTATACGAAGAATTCTTTGATGGATCCACATTTCGAAATTTTCCAGTCGCCTTGTGGTGTTAGATTTAAAAGTCCACGTCTCAGTACTATATAACAGCGCTGACCAACCGTAATCCTTAACCATCTGTTGATGTTCATTCAGATTGGTGTTATCATGATAGAACATTACTTTCATCTTGTTGATAATAATAATAATAATAATAATAATAATAATAATAATAATAATAATAATAATAATAATAATAATGTTATTTGCTTTACATCCCACTAACTAATTCTTCGGTTTTCGGAGACGCCGAGGTGCTTATGCCGTGTCAGGAAAAGTAAGGTAAATTTCTTTATGTTCGGCAGAGAACTTTGCTCTGCGTCTTTAGAAGAAAATCTCGACTGTTCACGAGAAAGGTTTCAAAAGTAATGAAATGGCGTATGGCTTTTAGTGCCGGGAGTGTCCGAGGACATGTTCGGCTCGCCAGGTGCAGGTCTTTCGATTTGAATCCCGTTGGCGACCTTCGCGTCATGATGAGGATGAAATGATGATGAAGACGACATATAGACGGAGCCCCCGTGCCAGAGAAATTAACCAATTGTGGTTAAAATTCCCGACCCTGCTGGGAATCGAACCCGGGAGTCCTGTGACCAAAGGCTAGCACGCTAACCATTTAGCCATGGAGCCGGACGGCTTCTCAAGTATGAGGTTTGAATAAAGATGTAGGCGGAGGTAGTTCGCGCCAGATAGCGCTCGAGTAGTACCGCGTAAGCGCAAGGCGATCGTCTTATGTTTCTCCCAGTCAGCTGCGAGAAATGTATAGATTGTGACAGAGTTTTCTAAGCTAAAGCCGATTATATCGTCTCGAATTTGACTCCAAGACTATATTAGTTGTATAGGTATATCTTCTAGTATATTATGGACGATTTTCAGCGTTTAAGCGTTGAACAGCTGCAAATTTTGCTACGGACCAGAGGCGCTACAACTAGCGGGAGGAAGAAAGAATTAGTATAGCAGTAATTAAAAAATACTGAGACGCTTTATTATCCAAATAATGAATAGGAGTCAGCATGCCATCTCTTAAAGATTACAATTACTTGAGTATTGTGCATTGATAAATATACCTCCACAAGACTTAAATCATAAATAGATATGTAAATACGCACTTTCTCCCCTGATTAGTGTCATATAGAGGATGGCTGCCTAGTTGTACTTCTTCTTAAAACAATAATCACCAACGCCACCTCCTCCTCCACCATCACCACCACCACCCTTGCTTATAGACTTGGATTCATGTATTTTTTAGGTTGACGACTTAAATGAAACTGCAGATGCAGCCTTGTCCACCACCAAAGGCATGTGAATTTCTTGAGTTTCCCAGTGCCGGTTCGTTTCAAGATTTGACCATCTGCCATAAGGTGAAGATCACTATCACAAATGTGCATTTGATGAATTATTTCGTATTTATAAAATCGGAAATAGATGGAGCACCTGTTTCTAACTACAAATAATTGCGTAATACTGGATACAGACTTTTCAGTGAAAAGTGTATTTTGTTTATAAAATGTTTATTTCAATCGGGTGAAATTCTGATATGCAGTGCTGTGAAATCCGAGTATACAAAACATAAGACCTATAATGTGAAGCTTATTTTTGGAGTACCTGGTGAAATTATAGGAGGGAAATGTGAATGTATTGCTGGAGCAGACCTCAAGACATGTTGTAAGCATATTGCTGTTGTAGGATATACATTAGAGCACTTCTCCAAGACTGGTATTATTCAATGTTCAGAAACATGCACCCAGAATTTAAAAACATTTCGCCATCTCCCTACCAAACGGTTGAGGCCAGTTAGCCCTATGAAGGTGGAATGTTTGCCTTTGGAACAAATTTTCCAGGAATCCTGCCATAATGTCCGGCCATTGTCAGGAGTTAATCAGCCTGTATCTCAGCAATATGTTGAAGGTATTGTGAAAAGTTCCCAACGTAAGGTTGCTTTTTCTTTTGCTCTCAAAAAAGAAGAGGCTAGCTGCTTTGATGTCACTAATGAGCACCATTATGGTGTGGATCCATGTGCGACTCAAGCTGAAAATCTTGTAGGAGTCAATGATGGGGAAAGGAAGAAAATTGAGGAAAATAGTAGACAACAATCCAAGCAAAGTCCTATGGTTCAAAAAGAGGAAATATCATCTGACAGCAAGTAATTTTGGGAAAATCTGTCACTCAAAATCTCCGAAAGCCATAGCTAGAGCCTTATTCAAGGGAAGTTTGTTTTGCTCCAGTGATATGAAATGGAGACTTAAAATGGCAGACTCAGCAAGGGACAGGTATTCCTAGCTAACAGGCCACGTAGTCCAAAAATGTGGCCTCATTATTCATCCTACCAGACATTACCTAGCAGCATCTTGTGATGGATTAATTGGACAGGACAGAGTCTTGGAACTTAAAGGGTTGCCAAGTAATGAAAATGAAGCAGTTTCAATCAAATGTGTTCCATACTTGGGATAGAACAGTGGTGCAGTGATACTCAAGAAATATCACAACCATTACTTCCAAGTGCAAGGCCAGCTGTTTGTTACAGGTAGACATTATTGTAGTTCTCGAAGAGTTTAATTGTTTGTGGTTAATTCCTGTGGTTTGCTGTTTTGTGCAAGAGTACTGAAATCGTCACACTTGAACACAGATGATTTATGAGGAGTGACGACGGGAATGGAGTACCAATTTTTGGTTCTGTAATGTCCCAAAAGCGCTTCCGATACCTCCTCAGAGCTTTTCGCTTTGACGTTGAAAGGGATCGTCTCATTAGAATTGCTGGTGATAAACTTTCTCCAATGTGCGAGTTTTTTGAACATATCGTAGCGAAGTGTCAAGCAAACTTCAGTGTTGCGGAATATACCACAATCGATGAAATGATGTGGGGAGTTCTTGGCAAGTGTCCCTTCCGCCAATATATGCGAAATAAACCAGCTAAGTATGGCTGAAACCTGTTTTCCTTTGTTGACGCTCGCACTTTCTACGTACTGAACATGGAGGTGTACTTGGGGAAACAACCACAAGGTCAGTACAATCAAATCATACATACTTCTGCTGAAGGTGTAATGAGGTTTGTAGCACCTATTTCAGGAAGTGAACGTAATGCCACCCACGGCAACTGGTTCTCAAGTGTTCCACTAGCTCAGAACCTAACAATTGTTGGTACCATTAAGAAAAATAAGACACAGGTTCCTGTTTGCCTTGTGAAAAGTACGGGGAGTGAGATACATTCTTCCATTTTTGGCTTTGGCAAGAACCTTACAACCCTAGTATCCTACATACCAAAGAAAGGAGAGGTTGTCTTCTTACTTTGAACGATGCACCACAGTAAATTTATTGATCTTAGCACAGGTGATGCAAAGAAACTAGAGAGCACTACGTTCTGCAATTTAACGAAAGGTGGGGTTGACGTAGTCGATGAAATGTCGGGAACATACTCTATGGGTAGAAAAACAAACAGGTGGCCCCTTACTGGATTTTTTCACCTTATGTCCGTGACAGCTAATCAATGCACTAGTTATTTATGCCTGGAACAACAAAGATAAGCATCTCGTGAGGAGGAAGTTCTTGAAAGAAGTCGCCAAGGGATTGGTTAGTCCTTACATGAGGACCTGTCTGCTGGCTGGAAATCTAACCGTCAGCTAAGGACGGAAATTCTGCTCACTCTGAAAGAAAAGGATCCACTCCATGAAGATACTGAAGAAGCTGACGGTGCCAGAAAAGGAAAAAGATGTGCACTTCGCTCGAGGACTGGCAACAAAACGCATCAGACGTATACGATCTGTAAGAACTTTGTATGTGGAAACCATGACAAACTAACTTCCGTAGACTGTCTGAAAAATACCTGAACCAGAGATTGAATTTGTAAGTGTTTTTTTGTTAATTCTAGATAGCGGTTCTCAATTCATGACTTGATTTTGTCATTTACTAGTGTCTATTAATTTTATTATGTTTAAGCGTACCAAAAGTTTGTGTGAAAATCTTTGAAAAATTAAATATTATGCCTGCTAAAAAATTAACTTTAAAACTTCCTACATGTTCTCAGAAAGCAACAGTGTAAACATATTTATGAATTTTACCAATATTCCAGGAAAGAATACTAACCTTTGTAAGACATGCAATTAAGTTGAAGTTTTGCATTAGCTTTTTAAAAATATATTTGTAGTTTTATAAAAAGAGCATAAATAAAGGAACGGTTGTTTTTATGTTCAAGATAATAGTATTAATTGATGTACAATCAGAGTTTAAAACATACACATCCTGACGAAATAAATAAAATAAAAATATGTGGGTCATTGTGACCCACCGCGACCTCTTTAAAATCACCGTGTGTGCGACCGCTGCTGTGTTAAATGGTTTCTCTTTGACACCCATGCACTGAGTTATCGCTTCAGGATTTATTGATCGTACGTGGTATGACAGGGTGTAAATTACGTTTCACTAAAATAAACAATATTTCTTCTCTCAGACCTACACTTGAAACTTTGTTAGCTGAAATGTAATATCAGATCTCTCAACAAATATGGCTCCCATAGATTCCGGTTGCTTGGAATGAAGTCCACCTTCTTTTACTAGAAACCTAGTGATATATCACAAACCCTTAATTGCCTATTGTATCTGGAAGAGATTTTTCCCCACTAATTGTAGGAATGCACTGATTGGAAATGTCCCTTCGCTCCATAACTTATTTAGAAAGCTATTTTAATTGTTCACTTCTTGTTCGGCGCTTTTTGGATGAGTGGTAGAGTGTCGATCTTCGGATCTCAAGATCCCGCGTTCAAATACGGAAGAGGTAGTTAGATGTTTCATTGGTGGAAGAAAGTCCTTTTTCCACACTGTTTCGGCATATAAATGATCTCCGGTGACATATTTGGTTTTTACCCGGCAAAATTAATTAAAACTCCTCCATAGAGTGTCCAAAGCGCACCGCTTCTCTGCATCTGGTAGAGCAAAATTGAACGCCGCAGTTAACACGCAGGTGGGCTTCCAATAAATTCACCTGCATACACCCCCGCGTCGGTGGATAAGGCCTAACATATCCCACTCTGTTGAGTTTAGTGCAAGGCCTCAGATGAAACGCTGGTTTTATAGAACGAACGCCTGAAAAGCCTTGCATATAATACTTAATTAGTTTCTCAATTAGCAGCTTTGTTAGCTGCCTGGTTAGACTTATTAGGGATATTTAATACTTCTTGTTAAAGAGAATAGGCTATTGTTCCGTTATTGTTCC
Source organism: Anabrus simplex (assembly GCF_040414725.1). Taxonomy (NCBI): domain Eukaryota; kingdom Metazoa; phylum Arthropoda; class Insecta; order Orthoptera; family Tettigoniidae; genus Anabrus; species Anabrus simplex. The sequence continues at coordinate 1,022,213,568 of NC_090265.1, read as the reverse complement.
ACCTGAACCAGTGTAACATAGTATCTGAATTAAAGAATGAGGGAAATGAATTATTTACAAAACATTCTTACAGTCCCCAAGGCCGCAGACTTGGTTTGGCTGAACACAGAGATTTAGACCCTGACGCCCGCCATGCCTCATGATCAACCACATTGGTCATTATTCAAACATCCCAAGCTACCATACTCAATCACTTTAATCAGAAGGATATTTTCTATATCTCTTCACACCGTTAATTTAATTACTTTGTCAAAGTAATAAACTCAGCGATGTCCTTGTGAGAGCACTTCACGGCATGTCTGATATGATCGGCAGTTAAACTGAACGAAAAAAGCCAAGGAGTACGAGTGAATACAAGTATCGGGGTCAAAATCACCCCCGTACAGGTCATGAAGGCCCTTGGAGGAGTGGAAGGTAAAGGCTTCCACCATTGTTCACCTCGGCACGTGATGGGGTAGAGTGGTTAGCTCTACGCCCGGCCGCCTTTTCCCCCAGGAATTAACCTGGTACTCATTTTTGGTGTAGGCTGAGTGAACCTCAGGGCCATATGCACCTCCGAAAGTGGAAATCTCGTTTCTTAAATTTTACGACTTCCTGACGGGGATTCGAGCCCACGTCCTTCCGAGCCAACCGAGCAGGCCTTTACCGCCTCGGCCAGGCAGCCCCTAGTACAAGCATCGGGAACACATTAATCACGTTACATCTTGCAAGCTGCCTATAGTTCATTCCATGCTAAGAAAACAGTATTGCTCTTATGACAACAGAGTTGGCCTTATGGAACGTCTATGCTCAACAGCATCGCGGGTAAACGGTAGCGCATAAATTAGTGAAATCCAGTATTTAAATTCAATACAAAAAGAGGAAGAAACTAAGCATTTTTTTTTTACTAAAGGGGACATGGGAGTGGTTTCCAGGGGCTATTTTTGGTTTTTACGGAATCAGAGGTAAACTACGGAGCATTAAAGGCCTCACAATTGAAGTGCAAGGCAAATTGTGGGGGGGGGGGGAGTGGAAATAAAACAATAATAATTTTTATGGGCTCGAGGGCTGAGGGATGCATTTCATTGCATTTAATAAATTTCCCCTGGCAACGCGAGGTACTACTGTTCTGTCGTATCGCTCACAAAAACAATAGTAAAAATTAAATGCGGTCGTGAAAAAATTGGTGAAATTAAAATGCGCTTAGGAAAGAACAGCTAAATAATAAAATAAGCACAAATAAAACACACGGCAATATTTTAAACATTTTTTCACGTTGGATTTCTGTACCATCTATGGCCGATATAATTTTGTCAGAACAAACGAGATTCCAGCTAGAATTTGAAACATTAACACTCTAAGATATGCACACGAGTAGTGGAGCAACAACAATTCCGAATCATGACGTATCGCTGCATACCACAACACCAGAATTTTCAAGAACAATTTATATACAGTACGAAAATAATAGAACGCACACAAATACTGTGCAATACACAACCAACTCTCACTCACCACAAGACAAGTACGCACTGATTTAAAACCAAAATCACACACGCAACAAATTAATTCTGTAGATGACTTCACTACAGAAATGAGCTGCCGGCGATTCACAGAGTGAAGGACTACACGATGCTTGTACCAGAGCAACACAGAAGGAAAGTGAAGAAAGTTTATTTATTTATTTTATTTTTTTATTTTTATTTTTTGCTATTTGCTTTACGTCGCACCGACACAGATATGTCTTATGGCGACGATGGGAAAGGAAAGGCCTAGGAACTGGAAGGAATCGGCCGTGGCCTTAATTAAGGTACAGCCCCGGCATTTGCCTGGTGTGAAAATGGGAAACCACGGAAAACCATCTTCAGGGCTGCCGACAGTGGGAGTCAAACCCACTATCTCCCGATTACTGGATACTTCACGCACTTAAGCGACTGCAGCTATCGAGCTCGGTAAATGAAGAAAGACAACGAAGTGATGGCTGTTCCTGCCATTGTGCTTCCTCCCTACTAATGTATTTATGAAAAAGCAAATATTATGTAGTTATTTTAATAACTCAGGGCAAAAATACCTCATCATTTCTATCTGTCTTTCATAATACATCACAAAGTACGGTATAATATCCCTTAATCACCAGAAATTATGAGTGTCTCAGAAGGGGTCCATAAGAGCAATACTGTTTTCATAACGTGGAATGGGCTATAGTTGGGCTGCAGTTGTCTAGACGGTGTGCTGATTTTAAGTGCCGTGGGTAACGAAAAGGAACGTAAACACGTGCCATTTTTCTTATTGTATAAGGTCAATTTCAAGAATATCATTTAAAATAATATCTGATGCAAGACCAAAGCTGAATGTATTTAAGATAGGCACGAGGTGATGTACAAACTTTGGCATAAAGATATCGGAAATAAAATATTCAACTCACGACTAATGGTCAGTGTTTCACTCAAGCAAAAAGCTTCGCGATAGATTCACTCCTACCAACGTTCAGGAAGGTTTTGTTAGCAGACTGAGAAAGCAAGCTGTATTATGTTCTTTGTTCTTCCATTCATACTACGGTGAGTGGAGCTGGTATCGGTCATTGTTAACTAAAGGGAAAAATGATCTCTTCATCAGCCTCAGCTTCCTGGGGAGCACCAATGGCCTTACACTGGCGTGTAAAATTTTTCCAAACCGAGGAAATAGAAGGAACACATGATGACATATCACGATAATATGGAAGATGAGAATCACCTGTCACTTTATGTTTCTGAACATGGAGCAGTATGAAACCTCGTGTGTGCCTTAACTACAACAGCTGTATCATCAAATAGTGTGCCGTGAAAACCCCAGTTTGTTTCACGAGTTAGGATATAAGCACACTCACCTACTCAGACCACTATACCTCGCTACTAGTATCCTATATATAGTGTAGAAATCTACATGGCTACTACTTAACGACCTCACATTAGATTTCTGTACCATCTATAGCCGATATAATTTTGTCAGAACAAACGAGATTCAAGATAGATTTTTAAACACTAACACAGTAAAATATGCGCCCGCATTTCTCACATCAAATATGCTCTTCTTTATCGTAGAAGGTGATTAAAAGTGGTTAACTCCAGGGGCTTTGATCTTGAGAACGTCGTTTGACGACCACAGGTCCGGTAGCTGAGCCTTACATCGCTTCCTCTTACTAATAGCAGACTCCTTAATTTCCTCTTTCCTATCTGAACTTTCTTGGTTAAATATTGATGTCTTCCATCAACGACAGTGGTAAGCTTGCGAGACCCAGGTTTGCTTTCTATTTCGCGCCCATGTGGCCCTTCCCATTTTAGCGGATGTCTTCATTTTCTTCAGCAGTCAGACCTATTGCATATCTTCCGCTGATTAACACGGTATGTGGCAAAACAGACCACACTAAAATTATTGCTCATCTGCTGTCCACGTTTCCAGAGCAACGATTGTATCTAATAGTTCTACACATTCTTAATTCAGAGCTATATTGATTTCTGCAATTATGGATCTCACAACAGAGGAGAAGGTGTTTATTCTGGAACATTATTTTCCGGTCACACGGAGTGGGGCGTCAGATTAGGCCCAGTTTGCTTCACGTCCTTGGAGCAATTTAATAAGGAGTTACCAAATAACAGAGCAACGTCTGTTGTTGTTGACAAGTTCAGTCTTATGTAAACGAATGGGGACAAAAGGGCATCCAACAACTGCCAAGACTCACGAGAATCATGGACGACTTCTGCTGCACAGAATCAAAATTTAACCCTCAAAGAGTCGCTCGGGATGTTCACAAGACTCCACGTAAATTTGTTTAGCTGAATATTGGGATCGAGTTCATTTAGCCTGCTGTAATCGCTTATATCCCTCAAAGTGCACTATTGAGATGAGCAAAAGATTTAACACGTATCATTTACCTAATAATGGATCCCCCTGTGGGTGAGGGTGGTATCCTCTGCCTGTCGTAAGAGGTGACTAAAAGTGGCCCCAGGGGCTCTCAACTTGGGAGCGTGGGTTGGCGACCACGGGGCACTTAGCTGAGTTCTGGCGTTAGTTCCACTTTATTGTGCCAGGCTCCTCACTTTCATCTATCCTCTCTGGCCTCCCTTGGTCAATTCTTTCATTTTTCGAAGTGTTGGACCCCTTCCATTTTTTTCCTCTCTGATTAGTGTAATATAGTTGATGGTTGCCTAGTTGTTCTTCATCTTGAAACAATAACCACCACCACTACCTAAGAATGGAAAGGAAACTGAGTTGGGACAGGATCAATTTCGCTTCAGAAGAAATGTAGGAACACGTAAATCAATTCTGAATTCACGTCTGATCTTAGAGGACCGAATTAAGAGGGGAACGCCCACGCACATGGCTTTCGTAGATCTGGAAAAGGCATTCGATAGTGTTGACTAGACAAGCTATTTGAGATTCTAAAGATGATCCCCATCAGATACTGAGAAACAAGAATTATCCACAGCATGTACAATACTCAGTCTGAAGTATTAAGTATCGAGGGTTTTGAAAAAAACCGAGCTCGAGAGCTGCAGTCGCTTAAGTGCGGCCAGTATCCAGTAATTAGGAGATAGTGGGTTCGAGCCCCACTGTCGGAAGCCCTGAAGGTGGTTTTCCGTGGTTTCCCATTTTCACACCAGGCAAATGCCGGGGCTGTACTTTAATTAAGGACACGGCCGCTTTCTTCTACTTCCTAGGCCTTTCCTATCCCATCGTCGCCATAAGACATATCTGTGTCGGTGCGACGTAAAGAAAAAAAAAAGAAGGTTTTGAAAAAGAAGCAAAAATCCTCAAAAGAGGTATGCAAGGCTTCAGTTTATCACCCCCTCCTTTTCAATGTTTAAATAGAACAGGCGGTAAAGTAAGTCATAGAGAAACTTGGAAAGGGATTCACAATCCCAGCAGAGGAAATGAAAACCTTGAATTTTTCCGATTATATTGTTATTTTATCTGAGTCTGCAGAAGGTACGGAGAAATTAATTAATGGTTTGGACAGAATCTTGGAGAAGGAGTACAAATAAAAGTAATTGATTGCAGTCAATTGAAGTCAGCTGATACAGAAAATATTAGATTAGCAAATGAAGTCCTAAAAGTAGATGAATATTGTTATTCGGGTAGTAAAGTAACTAACGATGGAAAAAGTAAGGAAGACATAATACAAGCTTCTGAAATGTGGTGTTACAGAAGAAGGTAAAGAATGTCGTATGGCTTTTAGTGCCAGGATATGTCAGAGGACTTCGGCTCACCAGTTGAAGGTCTTTCGATTGACTCCCGTGGGCAACCTGCGCGTCATGATGAGGATGAAATGATGATGAAGACGACACGTACACCCAGTATCCGTGCCACGGGAATTAACCAATTATGGTTAAAATTCCAGACTATGCCGGGAATCGAACCCGGGACCCCTGTGACCAAAGGCCAGTACGCTAACAATTTAGCCATGGAGCCGGACACAGAAGAAGGTGATCTTGGTAGATAGAATCACAAATGAAGAGATAGAATCGAATTGGTGAGAGAAGGTCGATTTGGGTAAATTTGACGAGAAGAAGAGGTATTATTATGAGACACATATTAAGACACCCAGGAATTGTTCAGTCGGTTTTTTAAGGAAGTGTAGGTGGTAAGAACGGTAGGGGTAGTTCAAGATACGAATATAAGAAGCAGATTAGAACAGATGTAGGATAGGGAAGATACGTAGGAATGAAAAGACTAGCAAAGATAGGGTGGCGTGAAGTTCTGCATCAAACCAGTCCATGGGATGGTGATTAGAACAACAACAACAACAACAACATCAGCAACAAAAACAACATAATTAACGACGATGAAGTCAAATACTGACCTAAATGACCTAAAAAGTAAGTTTTCATTGCTTCATTAAAATCTTATTTCCTTTCTTCATTTGCAGATTTCCTTCGTTTCAAACAGCTTTCCTTAGAAATGAAATGTAACAGAGATTTTACAGATAGCAGACGAATTTCATCCCTTTCACCATATCTTGTGAGCTTTTCTAAAGGTAGGTGAGACATATTACTTCAAAGAGTGCGGTAAACTTCCACTGATCTTACAGGATGAAAGTAAATGGAGATCCAACAGGTGTCTAACCCAGTGATCGTTCTCATTCCGTCTGGTTCAGCTCACACTTCCTCTCATTCCCCTTTTTCCATGCTTTAGAGGAATAGGTACGGGAGTTTCTGTAGCCTTTTTATTTTGTCACTATACAAAACTATTTAGCATAGTTTCCTTTTTATAATTGATATTTGTATCAAGCCTGTCATCCTACGACAGATAGAACAAGAAAAATGTTTTTAAAACGATTTTCTAGGCTAGGGCGAAGGTTTTGATGACAAAAGGCGATATGTTTCTGCTGCATCTAGAATAAACCAATTCCGAAGTGATCAAACAAATGCAGTAACTGCAGATGTCTAAATTGAAATGGTATAGGCCTATACTAAGAGATCATTTGAATCCGAGGAATGAATAATACATCCGCGGCATAACCAGTCATCATGAGCGCTTCAAAAACATTCGGCATCAGTTTCTTGACTATCATATTCCGTTGCAGAGGGAAGGAGGATTCATATTCCTAAGAAGGATAATCGGTGCCACAAGCGTCCACTCCAAGATGTTCGAGGGTACACCAGGTGACTCTAGTTGTTCAGAAGCTCTGTCGTGAAGTTGACAGCCTAATCTATATTGGAAATTTATAGAACGCCGGGTAATTCTTGTAAATGTCGCTTGTTGACGACGTTGACTACATTTCTTGGAGGAAGAATTTCCCTTTGACACAGTCATGCGTGAAATGTAGTACGCACCTATGAAAAAAAATTCAGATCTCTGCGTGTCGTAGATTTGGCTGGGCATCGCTCACAAAGAGACAGACAAAGACTTCCAGTATCTCCCGAATACAAGCTCACATTTGCGCGTCCCTAACCATAAGGCCAACTCGCTCGGTAGAATAATGAGTTTTTAACCTATCGCAGGTTCCTTTCGTTTTAAGGATTTCGGTCATAAATGCTCATTTATGTCGACGGTATTCTTATTGTAATTTAACCACAACAGCCAAGCAGGGTAACGCTCTTGATCCGATTTCGTGGTCAGGTCGTATGACACTGTATGGCGATTCTCTTTATATACCTTTTGAACTACCCTACAATCAGGCGATCGTGATGTTGGCCTCGCGCCGCAACATGGATGAAGTGGTGGTATTAGTAATCTATGCTTTCGGCTTATTGTGTTGAATTTTGCACCACTGTTTCTATGATGCATATTTTCAACATTTTTATTCGAGAGACACGCCCCCTTGCTTATGTGACACTGGAAATATGGCGGACCTTCGTACAATAAGGTTCAGCCAGGCAGCGCTTCCGCCTCTCTATGTTATTTCTAGCTCGTTGCATGCACTACAGGAAGATATGCTTCATTTCATTCTCTCTTCCATTTTGTGAGAGAGAGTTTACATGCCATTTTGACTGTCTCTAACTGGTTCATACAAGTGGTTTGGTAATAACACGTAGAGCAGTTCAGTGAGAAATTCACACACGTATAGAGAAAGATACCACAGCCTTTCAAATTGTGCTATAATTTGTGAATTTTCTACTTGCTGTAGTTTCTTAGATGTTACACTTTTCGTTACATATTGTTGTAACTTTTGTTACCTTTTGAGAGTACCTGTGTAACAACCTGTGCCCGTTGGTGAAGGCGTAGGATTTGTCTGCGGTGTCCCCTGCCTGTCGTAAGACGCCATTAAGAGGGGTAATTCTAGGCTCCAAACTTGAGACCGTGGAGCCCGTAGCCATGTCTGACATTGCTTCCATGGACTTCTATCACCTTCACCACGTTCATCTTTCTATCGAGCCTCACTTAGTCAACCCTTGTAGTCTTCCAATCCAGACAGTTGTGAGACCTAGTCGAACTTTTAATTTTCATAGCTCTCTGAACACAGGATGTTCAAATGCCCATTTCTTACTTTGATCCGACCCCAACGTTGTTAGGTTTGTGAGACCTAGGAAGTGTACTTCACTCGGCTTTATGATCGAATGCGCTACATGACACTAACCTTGTATAGAAGGATGTATTGAATAATTACGTGTTTCTGCCGTGGTTAACAGTGTGCTGTGCTGTGTATGTAATTTGAAAATCTGAAACAGAACCCCATGAACTAAATAATACTATTATTGATTTTATGTCACTATAACTACTGTTAACTTACGAAGTTTGTCCCGAAGCAGTTTTTTTTATGTGCCAGTTAATCTACCGCCTGGAGGCTTCGTACCTGAGCACATTGAAATATCGCTTCTATTGTCTGAGGTAATCAGCACGATTCGCAATTAAAGGCTGTTACGCTGGTACTCAGTCATGAACTGCCCATCTTTACAGTATTATTTAACCGTACATTTATTATTATTATTATTTGATTTTTATGCACTGCTCATGTCGTGGTCTTTCTCTTGTATTGTAATCTATTAACACGTCCTATAATGCAATGTATCACAAATCACTTTATTTATTTGTTTGTTTAATTTATTCATTTATTTAATTTATTTATGTATTTATTTTTTATTTACCATACCGTTATTTATGCATCATTTTCACCTTTTGGCCTCTCACGCTTTCTCAAAGACCACAAAGACCATATTTGCGAACACAGCAACTTCTCCAGATCGTGTGTACGGTAGGTTCAGAGAAAATAAGCGTTTTTTACCTACATTTTTCATGTCGTTGTGAAAACACATCTTTAGATCTCGCCGTTCCATGTATTTGGCCGTGCATCGCACACATACAGACAAACACTTCCGGATATCACGAACTGACTGAACATGGCTCCTCGTGTCTGGGTCTGAAAAATGGCTTCGTAGACCATGGATTTAAAATGGCTCCTTGACTTGAAACACCTACCTTATGTACGTTGCCTAGCGACAGTGAATCTGCGCATTTAATCTTGGTGACAACACGTTGAATTGTCATATCCCTAAACGCGTTTTCCAATGTTTTCTCGTTCATAACTCACCAATGAAAGAGAAAATGAAAATTCCAGCTTCTGGGTGCATTCGGGCTCACCTTCCATCCACCTATGTTAAAAATTTCAGATCTCTGCTTGCTGTAGATTTAGCTGGGCATCGAGCACAAGAAGACAGACAGACAGACAGACAGACAGACAGACAGACAGACACTTCATTTTATTATTATAGATAACGTCAGTTTTAGTGTTCCTACAGCAGACTTAGTTGTTTAGTAATAGTCAAGGTAGAATAAACAATAAACACACACTGTTCCAACGCAATCGAATAACATTTCAGTGTCGTTTTCGTTGCCATGTACGGAACAAAGAAGTCATAAAGCTATATGTTATTCATTAGCAATGGAAAAATGCAGGGATCAAATTCATAGATGAACCTAACAGAGGCAAAGGACGACATGTCTAAGTTGTGGAAACATTTCCGCAGTGTAATGATTTTTTACGAAGATATCGTTAATCCTTAATAATTGTGTCGCACTGGTACTGTGATATTTTGAAGAAAATCTGAATGTCAGTGACCTAACAAACTTTACGTCCCTTAAAAATCTAGGTGTTTGCCACTGAGCTCTACTTAAGAGCACATACATAATAACTCATACCTAATAATTCGTGGTAGCGAGCTCGATAGCTGCAGTCGCTTAAGTGCGGCTAGTATCCAGTATTCTGGAGATAGCGGGTTCGAACCCCACTGTCGGCAGCCCTGAAGATGGTTTTCCGTGGTTTCCCATTTTCACACCAAGCAAATGCTGTGGCTGTATCTTAATTAAAGTCACGGACGCTTCCTTCCAACTCCTAGCCCTCTCCTATCCCATCGTCGCCATAAGACCTATCTGTGTCGGTGCGACGTAAAGCAACTAGCAAAAAAATTATATATATGAAAAATTTGTGGATTTGTAATATCTGCCATTACTTTATTACCTTGGAAAAAGAGATGCCGCGCTACATGTCATTATAAGCTCAAAGCAAGTTTGTAGCGAGTTAGCGAGGCATTCGAAATTGACGTACAGTAATAGTTTTAAGTGTTGATGTGAACTCTAATTTAAACTTGCGGTAAAATAGTGCAAGTGTTGTGTTTGACTTCATGAACTTAGTTTGCAAATTAAGCAAGGCAATATGGCAACTCGATTTTATTTCTTTCAATTTGCTTGTGGAGCCTTCTGAGTGATATACTGAATCAGCTTGTCAGGAACTTATTCCGCTGAATATACCCTGGGACTCACTCTCAGGCGGTTGTGTAACTTAAAGGTTGATGGTTCGGTATCCACCACTGTTGACTCATAAACAACCTTAAAATGTTCATAGAGTAGGTTATTTCCCGCAATAATAATAATAATAATAATAATAATAATAATAATAATAATAATAATAATAATAATAATAATAATAATAATAATAATAATAATAATAATAAAAACTCGTGGGGGAAATTTCAGAACACTTTAGAAGTAAGACTCTGAGACAAAAATGTGGCTTCTCTCCATTACCCTTTAACCGTGTCCTACAAAATATATCTATAAGAATGGCACACACAGAAATTAGTCCTCAAAAATAATCAACCATTATTATTATTATTATTATTATTATTATTATTATTATTTGCTTTACGTCGCAACGATACAGATAGGTCTTACGGCGACGATGGGATAGGAAAGGCCTAGGTGTGGGAAGAAATCTGGCGTGGCATTAATTAAGGTACAGCCCCAGCATTTGCCTGGTGTAAAAATGGGAAATCACGGAAAACCATCTTCAGGGCTGCCGTCAGTGGGGTTAGAACCTACTGTCTCCCGGATGCAAGCTCACAGCCCCGTGTCCCTAACCGCACGGCCAAACTCGCCCGGTACCATTATTATTAGGCATAAGATATTTGGAGACATTGCCTAGCATTTTCAGACTACCTGCTGTTAACTCGTGTAATTCCCACAGTCGTAAAGTAGATCGAACTCCTGAAAGAAAACAATGATGAGCAAGACGGTCTCCGGGTGTGCCCAACCCCTTGTTCCGTTTCACTACGGGGCCGGCTATGAAGTGAAAAGTATCTTCGTAATGATTTTTTTCACATCCGGATGCCCTTCCTGACATCATCCTCATCAGATGAGTTAATGAGATGAAATGAATGAGTGATATATGATAGTAGGTAGAGAGAGGGCAAAACCCGGTGTCGACACATACCGTACCCCAACCGAATAGCACTAAGGGGAGTGCTCGAGGCTTAACGTCTCCATCTGATGGACGAATCACCATCCAAACCAAACCAAATCCCACGGCACTACAGCCCTTGAAGGGCCTTGGCCTACCAAGCGACCGCTGCTCAGCCCGAAGGCCTGCAGATTGCGAGGTGTCGTGTGGTCAGCACGACGAATCCTCTCGGCCGTTATTCTTGGCTTTCGAGACCGGGGCTGCTATCTCACCGTCAGATAGCTCTTCAATTCTAATCACGTAGGCTGAGTGGACCTCGAACCAGCCCTCAGGTCCAGGTAATCCCTGACCTGGCCGGGAATCGAACCCGGGGCCTCCGAGTAAGAGGCAGGCACGCTACCCCTACACCACGGGCATCGACAGCGTAATATACCCTCATTCCACATGAATGCTGCGGAGAGGTCTGGAATTAAATCCAGGCTTTTGGCTCGCAATCTAACGATTAGCATTTGCAGACCACCACCTCTTGTGCCCTGCCAGAAAATATTTTGATGGCGGAAATATTTTCAACCAACGTGACTCGAATCGGCTAAGCACGGTTTCAGGCCTTGTAGACTTCACATCGTAACGGTCATGACGACATGGTGGGACGAGATCCATTTTCAGGCAACACTCCATAAAACGGAATAGATTACCTGCAACAAACAAATAACAACATTAATGGTAAAACGTGTTCTACAATTTCAATATCTTGCTGAAATCATTCAGAAAAACGGAATCGAAATAAAAGCCAAGCAATTCAGATACCTAGTACTGGAAACATCATACCCACTGCTCAAAAATATCTAAAACAAACAAAGCAATTGCAGACACACACATTTATGTCAATACAATACACAATATCTTTACGGAGCTGAACCACTGAACTTTCATCTTAGCTAAAAATAAGTGTGGTAGAAAGGAAGTTTTTTAAAAGTAGGAGTGTTACGCAGTACCACGTGATTGATAAGGAATGAGAGATCTTTTAAAAAGTAATTATGATCAGTGGAGACATAATACATAAACAGCTTACGGGATGGGAGTGTGAAAACATGTATGTTTACATTTTAAGGTGGTATGGCAAATATCCACTATATTATAACGGAGAAATAAGGGGATTAAGGAAGAAGTGCAGGTTGGAAAGAAGGAGAGTTAGGAAAGGATGTGAAAGTAAGGAGAAATTTAAGGAACTTAACAGGAAATTGAAGAGCCTCCGTGGCTCAGACGGCAGCGCGTCGGCCTCTCACCGCTGGATACCGTGGTTCAAATCCCGGTCACTCTATGTGAGATTTGTGCTAGACAAAGCGGAGGCGGGACAGGTTTTTCTCCGGGTACTCCGGTTTTCCCTGTCATCTTTCATTCCAGCAACACTCGCCATTATCATTTCATAGCATTTATCACTCATTAATAAATCACCTTGGGAGTGACGATCCCATTGTAATAACAGCCTATATATGTTTCATTCATTCCATCCCTGACCCGGTCAATGACTGGAAAACAGGTTGTAGGTTTTCATTTTTCAACAGGAAATTGAATTCGTTTTAGCGAAAGTTGGAAGGGGATGTACAGGTACTTAAAGGCAGAAATTGGTTCCACGAAATAAATTCCAGGAACTATTAATGACCAGTTAAGGTACAGCCCTTACATTTGCCTGCTGTGAAAATGGGAAACTACGTAAAACTATGTTCAGAGCTGCCGACAGTAGAGTTTGAAACCAGTAGTGCCATATCTGAAGTACTTAGTGTATTACGGTTTGCACGAAGGAGCTTTACTACGTCAATAGAAAGTTGCAATTCTGGCCCCAGTGTACAAAAGAAAGGGAGATAAACATAAAATGGATAATTACGGGCCAGTTAGCTTTACATGTGTAACATGTAAGCCTTGGGAAAGAATTCTTTCGGATTACATTTGACAAGTTTGCAAAGTTACTAACTGGTTTGAAAGAAAGCAGTCCGCGTTTGGAAAGTTCATTCATGTGAGGCTCGACTTGTAGAATTTCAGAAAGATAAAGCATGTTAGATTCAGGAGGTCAAATGGACTGTATTGCTATTGACCTATCCAAGGCCTTTGACATGGTAGATCATGGGAGATTGTTGACGGCTACTGGAGTATAGAAAGAGTGACTGAATGGATGTCTAAATTTCCCGAAAATAGAACTCAGATATTTAGAGTGGGTGAAGCGTTATCTGATGCTGTAATGATTAAGGTGGGGGAGTGGTTGAGGGGAGCAAGGCAGAGTTATTGGACCGCTGTGTTTTCTCATACATACAGTATAAATGATATGTGTAAGGGACTGGTTTCACAGATAAGGCCTTTTGCGGATGACGTTATTCTGTATAAAGTAATAAATAAGGCACAGGAGCGACTACAAGCAGACATCGACAAGGTTGTGAGATGCAGAGCAGGCAAAGTCATGATGGTTAACGGGATGGAAAGTCATAACAAAGAGGAGAAGTCCCCTCAGATTAAATTACTGTGCTGATGGGATGAGAGTAACTCGTGCGGATCATTGTAAGTACCTAGATGTTAATACAAAGGAAGATTCTCATTGGGGTAATCACATAAACGGGATTGCAAATAACGGTTACAGACCTCTTCATATGGTTATGAGGGTATTAAGGAGTTGGAGTAAAGACGTCAAAGACAGGGCGTATTTGACACTGGTAAGTCCCATATTAGAGTATGGTTCTAGTGTATGGAGCCTTACCAGGATTACTTGATAGGAGAACTGGGAGATATTTAATGAAAATCAGCACGATTTGTTCTGTGTTGTTTCCCACAAAATAGTGTTGCCAAAATTTTGCTAACTTTAGGCTAGGAAGATTGGGAGTAAGGAGACGAGCTGCTCGACTAAGTGTTGTCAGTGGAGAGGTGGCGAGGAATGAAATCAGTAGGCGAATAAGCTTGAGTGAGTTTTTACAGTGAGAACGATCCTAAAATGAAGATTAAGTTGGAAATAAAGACAAACTGGGGCAAATATTCGTTTATAGGAAAAGGAATTAAGGAGTGGAATAATTTAACTAGGGAGATGTTTGCTAAATTTACAAGTTTTTGAGATCATTTAAGAAAAGTCTATGTAAAGAACTGATAGGTAATCTGGCACCTGAGCGACTGTCCTAAATGCAGGTCAATGGAGATAGATAGATAGATAGATAGATAGTTAGATAGATAGATTGATTGATTGATTGATTGATTGATTGATTGATTGATCGATCGATTGATTGATTGATTGATTGATTGATTGATTGATTGATTGATTGATTGATTGATTGATTGATTGATTGATTGATTGATTGATTGAAAATTGAGAAAAATTAAAGTAAATTGATCATAAAAACTACCAGCCTAAAACTCACCGGCAAACAAACCAGACTCAGAAACAAACAGGAAATGAGTCAGGAAATTCGGACGCAGATTAAAACCGAGAAGGCCTACTAAAAACTTGGACTAAATATAAAAAAAAGAAGTCCATTGGTAAGAATTAAATAAATATAGACACAGTGAAAGTTGAGAAAAAGAGATCTATGTAATTTGCGTAATGTTAAATAGGTAATTTGCAACTAATAATAACAACTTTCGTAATATACATTTGAATATCTATGTTGTAAAGAAATATGCAGACGTTTAAGTTGCTTGGATTTTCATCCTTCAGTGAATGAATTTCGACAGCCTCTAGGAATTTTAAGCATTTCATTTTGTTCTTATCACATAGAATTTTCAATATCCATGATAATATGATATCTGTTGTGTACGTGATCACAAAAGTCTAAAGGTTTATTTCATCTTATTGCATTCCTCTGTTCCTTGTATCTAATACGAAAGTTCCTACTGTATGAGGAAC
Organism: Anabrus simplex; assembly: GCF_040414725.1. Classification (NCBI taxonomy): domain Eukaryota; kingdom Metazoa; phylum Arthropoda; class Insecta; order Orthoptera; family Tettigoniidae; genus Anabrus; species Anabrus simplex. Next base: position 1,022,198,557 of record NC_090265.1, on the reverse strand, counting down.
CCAAGTAATTACTTTTGAACTCTCTTAAGACCGATACTAGCTGACAGGGTGTTAAACATTAGCGTTCATCGACACACGCTAAATAAAATTTTACTGTGGTAGTTTAATGGTTGCATCAAGCAAGGTTGCTTTCCTAATACACGTCTTGACCTTTTGAATATACCTCTAAATGTATAATATCGGTGTTTATCCAGAACAGTTGTTCAATCTGATTCCCTTTATTTCTACACCAGACACAAATGCAAACTTTCCAGAGGCAAATATATAGATAGTAATACTAGAATATGCAGCATGGCAATATAAATAAAGATAATAATTATAACACTAACAATAATGCAGTAATGATATTGAAAGGAAGTGCAGTAAAGAAATTATAACTAGCAAGTACATTTCTACGAATAAGTTTTTATAAAATATGCTCATTCACGCACTCATTTACTCCTCGCTCATCATACAAGTCAGCTGGAAGGACTCCTCAAGTAATTACGACAATCCATCTTAAATATTCTACGACAATGCATAAATCTAAAGTTGACAGGGAAGATATTCCACAGCCTTGAAGTAGTGACTACAAAGGAGCGGTTGTGAGACCTGGATTGACTAAGAGATGTATTTAAAGAGCAGCATAGTAGATCATAGTAGTAGCAAGGGTATTTGGAGTTTGTTGAAAGGTACTTAGGTACCGTACACCTGAATTTAGAACTCGATGCAGAAGGGTCAGCTTGTGAAGAATGTGGCGCTCGTACTCATGAAGCTATAATAAAGCTATAATAAAGTGAAATGTGTAGATAATATCGCAGCTTAAGTATAAATCTTATACAGCTGTTTAATACCCATTCGGGCATCTTATTACTGCCTTCAGATATGTCCGTAAGTACAGTTGTAACGTTCCAGACGTTACAGTGTAATTATGTTAATTTTATTATGTGTAATTAATTCAGAAATTTAACGTCATGATATTTATTTTGGTATGTAATTGTATTATAATTCATGTTTAATCATTTGCTCACTATCATTTCATTACTTTGTAACTACGACTTGTAAACGAGGGCTGAATATTCTAATATTCACTTAGATTCTTGCGACATTTGTTTAAAATTAACTTGCAGTAGATTTCCGCTATCTTGCCACATCACCGAGGAGGGAGAAAGGACAAATTTAGACACCAAGTTCTGGGAAAGCGAGCACGTGTTCACGCGTCCTCACGTAAGCTACCGTATTTCGACCAGAATTATTCAAACGGGTCAACGCCTGTATTTTGAAAGGAGCGTCATATTGCCATGGATACTGAGAGAATGGACCAATAGAAGAACAGTTAATATCAGAGTTAAGACCCGTCAACTCTAATATCTGGAGTGGGGAGAGACATGTCATCTGATTGGACCACGTGTAGCGACCTGTAATTAGCGCCAGTGAAGGTTATAAAAGGGCGTGCTGGAGCTCTTGGCTGGATCTTGCATCTTGGAACTTGGATCTTCTACGTGACCTGCTACTTGTTATTCTTCGTTTGATTCTGCATTCGTATTCTACATTAATTTACCACGACGTGGTACTTAGAAATTCCGAATGAGGGGTGTATAGCCACTCTCATCAGGAAGTACGTACAGCTCGGCTACAAGACCGGTTGAACCAGTCTAAGTCAATAGGTAGTATTAATCTAGATAGAAATGAAATTTCAGAGAATATTTTCAGTAAAGTTGGAAGGATTCTTAATTGAGTATCCTCTCCAAATAACCCAAGGTGGTTCTGATAACTATGACTTAGGGCTTATCTCCAATATACGGGATAAAGCATAATAGGGAGTGTTAGTTTTGAAGTCATTTTCCAATTAGTGGGAAGTGCAATTTGCAAGGCAGGAATGGTACTTAGCTGCAGATGAAGAGATCTCAAAGACGACCGATGATGTTCCCGCTACAAGGATGGAAGCTTCCCAAGGACCAGCAGAACAAGACTAAATGGTGAGCAAGCGAGTTAAAGATATTGCAAGTTTTCGCGAAGTAGAGTCATTCAATTTTCTGTTAAATTCATTTTTTAATTTAAATTCAGTTCTCGTTAAACCGTCGTCATTTATATTAAATATAATAAATAGTATTTTTCTAGTTCACTTTAATCAATCTGCCTTAATTAGCCTTTTTGATTTTTAATTCTCCTGCTTAATGATTAGTGCACTATCACCCCACCCCTGTGATAAGAGTCCGTCCAAGCTTGATTATAAATTTTTATCTTTAAGTCCTCAACTTAAAGATTGGCGCCCTTAGCTTGAATGGTTGCATTTCTCGTTTGATGATTGTTCTCCGAGAGGGGAAGTCACATAAATGCCGCTCCAACGTGTGGCGAGAAAATCATTAAGTACGGAGCAGTTAATGACAGTAACGATATTAGAATTCGTATTATGGGCAAAATTTGGATATCCACGTTGCATTAGGAGTGTTTGATTGTGGGAAGGGTCATGGCTGATCAGACGAAAGAGGAGAGGATGTTGCGCAGTGGACGGGCGATAAAAGGCAATAACGTATTGAGTTCAGAGGAAGAGTTGTGTAGTCTAGTAGAGGAAATTGAAGATAGAAGTGTAAGTAGTATGGAGAGTGAAGGCAAGCAGAAAGAAGTCAGTATGGAGTCAGATGATAGTAGGATGGGGGGCGAAGCGGAAGTGAACACTAACAATGAAAGTAATAATAATGATCAGTTAATGGGAATGATGCAATTAATGTTAAGTAAGATAGAGGACAGTAAAAATGAGCTTAAAGGTGAATTAGAACAAACTAACACTAAAATTGAGAATATTAAATATGAACTTAAAGAACAGTTAGAGCAAACTAAAGCTGAATTAAGCAGGGAGATGAGGGAAAATAAGGAGGAAGCGAATCGGAGAATGGACGAACACAGTAGGCAGTTACGCGATCTGGTGGTAAAAAATGAACATTTTAATAAGCGATTAGAGGACCAGAAAAGTGAATATGAACGGCGAGGGAAAGAGGTAGAAGAAAAGTTTGCGGGGCAGAGAAGTGAATTCCTGGAATTAATGGGGAAGGAAAACAACTCTACTAGGGAGGAAGTAATGAGGCAGGTCACTAGTATTGATAAGAGAGTTGAGACTCAAGGAGGGGAAATACGGATATTTAAAGACCACGTCCAACAAGAGATTGACACGGTAAAGCTTAGAATAGAAGATGAGACCCGGGCAAGTGAAGAAAGGTTTGCGATAGCTGAAGAGAATAAGATTGAAATTAGGACATTGAAAGAGAAACAGGTTAATTTGGAGAGAGAAATTGATAGGAGAGACAGAGATGTAGAATGCCGGATGGAGAAAGCAGAAAATAAGTTAAAACAGGTGGCAAAGGATAAACAGGTTTTCACGGGAAGGCAATGTCTAGGAAATAGCTACATTAGGGAAATAGAACTACCTAAATTTAATGGGAAACAAACGAACCCGCTAGATTTCCTTAAGATGATAGAAAAACGATTTGAAAAGCGTCTAGAGGAAGGGTCTATGGACTGGGAAGACGTTATGGAAAATATTGACCATGCTTTTGTAGGAGAAACTCGGTCTTGGTTCATGGTATATAGGCAGACGATGACGAACCTGAAAGAATTCAGAAATAAGTTTAGAGAGAAATTCTGGAATGAAGCGATACAAGCTCGGGAGAGAGAAAGGGTGGTATTTGGGAGGTACAAACAGCATGAAGGAGTTACTATGACCGAGTACTTCCTGGCACATGTCATGATTTGTCAGAACTTAGATGGTATAAACGAGGGGTCTGATGTAGTAAGACTACTTTTGAGACATTTTCCGGACAGGGTGAGAGAAGCGGCCTGTATGCAAAAACTTGGTACTATTCAGGAGATGGAGAACCTACTAGGCAGTTTTGATGCGTTAGGTAACCTTAGGAGTAGAACGGAGAATATTCAGAACTTTAGTCATCACAACGGAATGAGACATAACGGTAGAACACAGAATCACGAAGCTCGCAATCAGTTCAGACCTCAGCAGAACAGCAGGAGCGGAGCACAGGAATATAGGACAGGAAATTCCCAACGGAGGCCAGAGCAATGTACTAATGAGTCCAACGTCAATACACAAAGGGAACCTTTAAACTAACTAGAGGCTGTAATGTTAGGTCAGAATTCCAGCCTAGTACGAAGGTAGCGAAGTGTCTTGCCATGAAAGTGTTACCATATGACCTCGATGTTAGAGACGATTTGTTGTATGAACCCGAGCAGAATAATGGAGATTCAAGTAATAAAGTAGTCAATCCCGTTGTTAAATTGAAAGTCTGGGGGGCGTGGGTTAAAGTTTTGATTGATTCTGGTAGCCAAATATCATGTATTAGTTCTCAGTGGTATGAGTCATTAGTGAAACAGGGTATTCAGTTGGAGGAAATGCCTGTTAAGTCTACTTTTATCATTACGGCTGTTGGAAAGAAGTCTAAGCAAATTTGTAAACAAGTAGCTGTCCCGATTTGCATTAATAATTCTATTAGCGTTCAGATATGTTTGGTAATTCCGCATTTGATATTTGATCTTATCTTGGGATCTGACTGGTTAACGTTAAAATTGGCTCAGTTAAATTACAATGATCTAGTGCTAAATTTGAGGTGGAATAATGAGGATATCAAGGTCAAGTTTGAGGAGGAAATTCAGAGGAAAACGGAAGTTAGTACAGTGTGGAGAATGAGAGAGGTTTCTAAAGTAAATGAAGAGGCTAGTGAGGGCCTGAAGTTGTGTCAGTTGTGGATTAATGAGGATAAAATATGTGGCTTGAAAGAAGCCGTAAGTAGTAATGAGTTAAATGAAATCCAGAAGGACAAGTTATTTGAAGTGTTGTGTGAACACGTGGAGATTTTTTCCGAGAAACCTGGTGTTACCCATCTGTATGAACATTCTTTTTCTGTGCTGGATAAGACTCCATTCAGCGGACCGCGGTATCCGATACCACACAAATATGCAAAAGCCGTAGAGGATCAAATTCAAGCTATGTTAGCAGACGATGTGATTGAATTATCAAACAGTCAATATGTTAATCCCTTAATTGTTGTGCCTAAGTCTGATGGATCAATACGTTTGTGTATTGAATGCGAGAGCGTAGTGAGAGTGTTAGGTTTGCCTGAGGAACCGCCTCGTAATGCTGAATTTTACGTCCGACTGGCACGGGAGAACCTGATTAAATCTGGAGATAAACGTAAAAGGCAACAGAAACGTAAGGTACTGGATAACTTTGAGGTAGGTGATATGGTTTTGGTGAGAGTTCCCATGTTGTCAAATAGTGAGGATAAGGTAACTAAGAAATTTTTTCTGTTATATCAAGGCCCTTATAAAGTACATCGTAAACTAGGACCCTGTGCTTACAAGTTAGCGGATGGCGAGAGAGTAATGAATGGTTCATATAACATTAGTAGTTTACGGAGATACTTGTCGTGTGAGGTGGCTGAACCGGATTGTGAGATATAGGTCAGTAACTCGGGGAAGTTGCTACTTGTTATGTCAGACTACGTGTGGATGAGTTTACGTCTCTATTGTGGTGGTATTTCCTAGTTGTGTTTGTAAACAAGGGAGGTGTTTGTGTGACGGTAAAGTTACGCTTGTTCATTGACGATAGATCATCTGTTTTCCGTATGTGAGGCCATGAAATTTTGTATATTTGTTTTCTGAGATGTTACAGAAGGCTAATTAAAGCTGACGACGGCAAATAATTAATTTTCCCGTATGTGCATTTCTAACTTGCAATAATTTTACCGTGAGCTTAAATCACGTGTGTATTCGAGTGAAGTGTATTGCATCCTACTTCAAGATAAAGTTGAAACATTCGAAAGAGTGATAAAAGTGTAAATTGTTTGTATCATTTGTTTTACATGTTTCTAATGTAAAAGATTGGAAGAGAACGTGTTACTGCTATCTAGCAAAGAATGTCGGAGAGATGGGGAGTAAAAGGACAGATAGACACTCGGCAGAGTCTGTAATCTGAATTGTATATATATTATGTTATATTTTCTAGGATAATCTTGTTTTTTTTTACAAAAGTGAAAAGTTGCTCATGTTGGGCATAATTTAGCATCTAAACCTCAAGATGAACTGAAATAACAGACATTCGCAATGGTAAGCAGTCTAAGAGAGATATGATGGAAAGAGTGAGATATAATTAATTGTATGAAAATAATGTCGCTCGTTATGGGCAGGTAATAGAGGTATTTCAAGTCAATGTGGGAGTAAGTGTGTGAGTTCTCAACTCATGTGATATTTGTTAAGAACTCATGGGGGCGTATGTAACGTTCCAGACGTTACAGTGTAATTATGTTAATTTTATTATGTGTAATTAATTCAGAAATTTAACGTCATGATATTTATTTTGGTATGTAATTGTATTATAATTCATGTTTAATCATTTGCTCACTATCATTTCATTACTTTGTAACTACGACTTGTAAACGAGGGCTGAATATTCTAATATTCACTTAGATTCTTGCGACATTTGTTTAAAATTAACTTGCAGTAGATTTCCGCTATCTTGCCACATCACCGAGGAGGGAGAAAGGACAAATTTAGACACCAAGTTCTGGGAAAGCGAGCACGTGTTCACGCGTCCTCACGTAAGCTACCGTATTTCGACCAGAATTATTCAAACGGGTCAACGCCTATATTTTGAAAGGAGCGTCATATTGCCATGGATACTGAGAGAATGGACCAATAGAAGAACAGTTAATATCAGAGTTAAGACCCGTCAACTCTAATATCTGGAGTGGGGAGAGACATGTCATCTGATTGGACCACGTGTAGCGACCTGTAATTAGCGCCAGTGAAGGTTATAAAAGGGCGTGCTGGAGCTCTTGGCTGGATCTTGCATCTTGGAACTTGGATCTTCTACGTGACCTGCTACTTGTTATTCTTCGTTTGATTCTGCATTCGTATTCTACATTAATTTACCACGACGTGGTACTTAGAAATTCCGAATGAGGGGTGTATAGCCACTCTCATCAGGAAGTACGTACAGCTCGGCTACAAGACCGGTTGAACCAGTCTAAGTCAATAGGTAGTATTAATCTAGATAGAAATGAAATTTCAGAGAATATTTTCAGTAAAGTTGGAAGGATTCTTAATTGAGTATCCTCTCCAAATAACCCAAGGTGGTTCTGATAACTATGACTTAGGGCTTATCTCCAATATACGGGATAAAGCATAATAGGGAGTGTTAGTTTTGAAGTCATTTTCCAATTAGTGGGAAGTGCAATTTGCAAGGCAGGAATGGTACTTAGCTGCAGATGAAGAGATCCCAAAGACGACCGATGATGTTCCCGCTACAAGGATAGAAGCTTCCCAAGGACCAGCAGAACAAGACTAAATGGTGAGCAAGCGAGTTAAAGATATTGCAAGTTTTCGCGAAGTAGAGTCATTCAATTTTCTGTTAAATTCATTTTTTAATTTAAATTCAGTTCTCGTTAAACCGTCGTCATTTATATTAAATATAATAAATAGTATTTTTCTAGTTCACTTTAATCAATCTGCCTTAATTAGCCTTTTTGATTTTTAATTCTCCTGCTTAATGATTAGTGCACTATCACCCCACCCCTGTGATAAGAGTCCGTCCAAGCTTGATTATAAATTTTTATCTTTAAGTCCTCAACTTAAAGATTGGCGCCCTTAGCTTGAATGGTTGCATTTCTCGTTTGATGATTGTTCTCCGAGAGGGGAAGTCACACAGTGTCGCAGTAGTCTAGAACAGGCAATATCAGCGATTGTACCAGTTGTATTTTAAGATGTTTGGGTGATATAGTAGAGTAGCGTTTGGATGGATACTAGGGATTTTCTGAATTTAACGGTATCTATTTTTCACTTGTTCAACTCCAATTTAGTGTATCTGTTATTATACCACCTAAGTTTCTTACTGACGTAAAATAGGACACGACAGTATTATAACTTGGGGTACCTGTCTGCTTTTTAGCGAGTTGAGTTTTCTTTTGGGACCAAATATAATAGTCTTTGAGTTTTGTTAGGTTTTATTAACAAACTGTTATTTTTGGCATAGTCACTGATTTGTCGTAAGTGAAAATTTACTCTGTCAATGGCTGCATATGTCTTGGGATAAGAGTGATAACAAATTTGAAGATCATCTGCACAGGCGTAGTAGTTTCTACGTTTCAATGTGTACCCTAAGTCGTTCACGCTAATGACAAATAAACGTGTGCCCACAACCGACACCTGTGGTTCAGCAACTTTGTGAACGCCATACTAATTTACCGACCGTTTTTCTTTTACCACTGAAGTCTGAACAGAAATGATGGTTATTTAATTGATGGATGTGTTCACATGAGACCAGAACTCCCTTTTGAAGTGTATTCTAGACAGCAGAGCATCCAAACTGCAAACTGTGTAATTAGTTTAGAATATCACTGGTTATACGAGCGTTCTAAAAGTATCTGTTAGACGTACAGTAAAAGCTTAGTGTTATTAATTCTAGTACTTGATACGAGTGTGTTCGAGTGCCGCTTATGCAGCAAAGTGATGGCAGTGTGGTGTATAGATAAATAAATACACGAATGGCAGCGTTTACTCTGAGATTTATTAACTATCCCTAATTGCAATACAATTAATAGTATTTCACACTGACGCGTATGAGCTAAACGAGTTACACTATACACACTCCTTTAACCCTAGGACAGTTCGCGAATTAATTTACTAAACAACTTCGCAGCAACACAGTTCAAGTTTAGGCGCACGCATCAACAGTCACACAGATCTGTAAAGTAGGGACGGGCAACCGATCCCAAGCCTGCAGCGTTTGATCTCGTGGCTCCTCGCTTGGTCACAGGGGTGATTTATGATAGGGCTTTAAGACGGAAGTTCCCATTCTCCAACAGAAATCCTCACAGCTCTGTTGCCAGTGCACCCCTTATTACAATAGACGTCAGTATCTCCTTTTTTGCGCAGACAATTCGCAACTGCTTTGTTCACTGTTTGAAAGTCTTGCAATATTTGCTTCATCTATATATATAATAACAGTTTTGTCAGCACATTGCTCAGAATTTGAAAAGAGTGGTATTTCTGTATCGGCCATGTCCACAGTAACAAGGGAATGCACTTTTTACTTTTCCGTAATTTCTGTCTGTCTATTATGTATATATGTACACGCATCACTAGAAAACGGCTGAAGATAATTTATTGAAAATCGGTATGTAACGTCGGGGGATGAACCACTACACTCTAGGCTATAAATGATTTTATTCTTGCTGGGTGAAATGGTAGTTTAGGGGAAGGACTAAAATTTAATTCTCAAATATTTACATTATTAATGGTTCTGTCGATAAATACTACATAACTAAGTTATATAGAATTACATTTCCTATCCTTTATGTTTTATACATTTTTACCGTACCGGCTATGATAACAGAGATATTCGTGAATTTGTATTTTTGTTGCTAAGTCCATATCAACGCCGAGCCACGAGAAAATGGATTAAGAGAATTTAATGAAAATCGGTATATAGAGTCGGGGAATAAGAAACTACAGTCTAAGCAATTTTATTCACTCTGGATGAAATTGTAGTTTAGGGGAAGGCGCCTTGAAATTGTGTAGGTCCACGTATTTTATTGGTCCAATCGAAAAGTACTACATAACAAAAGTTATAGAGAACACAGTTTCCGATCATTTATGTTTTATTCAGTTTTACCGTACCAACTATGATAAAAATGGTATTTCAGAGTCGGAAGAAAACTAAATGTAAAGGCCTACAATATCGAAAGCGCATAACATTGATCAACAATTACGTTACATTGACCATTGTTTGTTGTGATGTTCTTTGTCTCTTATGCTGCCGCTCAGCTCAGATATATGGGATTACTGGTGCATACCGAGTACAACAGCCTGACTGAATATTGGCGGGAAATAGCTGGTGAGTTAGAAAACTTTCTTATTTAGCATGCCATTCCTCTGGTTCATACATTTTCTGATACTGGTGGTACGTAACGCACTGGTTCATCATAATATTCCAGCTGTTCGATCCCTACTATGACGCGCTGTTTTGAATGAGCAGTGTGCACACTTAAGGCAGAGGCACAGTTAGTAGTAGCCAAATTAGCAGTGAAGAGGGGGTTTGTCTTCTGGCGGAGGAAAATTTTGCCTCCAAGTCAGATTTTTCCGCCGCGAGTGTAATGAATTGAGATTCTCCGACTCATCGGGTACTCCTAGGAAACAGATTAGTAAAATGGCATAGATTTTGCCCAGGGTCCCTCCGCTATTTGACACCCCCCCTCCCGCCGAAGAAAGACGAAGAGTGTTCACGAATCACTGCTGTCTGCGGCTTGGTCATTCCAGCTCTGGAAATTTCGACTGCTAGATCGGCAGCGTAGTACTGTTCGTTAAAAGTGAAAAAACGTGTGGTTCTTCATTTGATCGAGTATTTCATATGAAAGCATTTCTTTTAATCGCGCCGTTCCTACTGACGTCATCGTAATGCGACTGATGGTAGGCAAGTGGGCCTACCATTTCAATGAAAATTCCCTAATCCTGTCTTCATATGAGGAAAGACTTTTGGTCGCGTTCTAGAGTAAAGTTAAGTGCTATGCAATTTAATACATTCTTGCTCACAACGTGTACAGTATCTAACCCAGAATTCTGAATACAATGTAGAATTACGTAGCGAAGCACGTGTATATCAGCTAGTTATTTATTATTTGTGAAGTGTGCTGCTTTTCACTTACCTTCACGCAATGATTTGGAGGCCATGGGCATTAAACGTGGAAATTAACGCACCAGAAATTAAATCTACCAGTGCACGCAAACGATCTTCTTTTTCTTTTGGCTAGTGGCTTTAGTCCCACCGACACAGATAGGTCTTATGGCGAAGATGGGATAGGAAAGGTCTTGGAGTTGGAAGGAAGCGTCCGTGGCCTTTACTCATGTACAGTCCCAGCATTTGCCTGGTGTGAAAATGGGAAACCACAGAAAACCACCTTCAGGGCTCCCGACAGTGCGATTCCAACCCACTATCTCCCGGATGCAGGCTCACAGCCACGCGCCGCTAACCGCACTGCCAACTCGTCTGGTCAAACGATCTTCAACCGAGCACCAGTAGCAGTGATACTCGACCGAAGAGTACTGGTTCCGTGCCCGCGAGGGGTACTCAACAAAGTAGTAGTCGTTTTGCGAGAAAAGAAAGGGGACTAAAACTTAGGTAAGCAAAGTCAACGGTTGGTATATAACGCATACGAGTATTTCATAAAGAACAACGTAGGCAAAGGTTATACTTCGAAGACAGTCAAAATGTTGAAACTTGACAGGATACCTATTTGGAAAATCGTACAGAGGGGTCCCATAACTCCGAGCATCTGTGGTAATAAGGGTTATTTTTAATAAAATTTATGTGTTTTTTGCTGTGACTTGTTGAGACGCGAGGTATATACATTATTTGTTAGGCAGTTCATGCTCGCCGCAGTTCCAATATGTGATCTCGCGGGCGCCTCGGAGTCTCGGCGGATGCGTCCGCCGCTGTTCTGTTACTGGACGACCTTCGAAGGTGTCCTCCCTCTTACCGGCCTGTATCTTTGGTGACGGTACCTCGGAATCTTTCACTGCCTTCACCTTCGAAGCTACTGTCAGGAACCCCCTGATATTATGCTGAGCATTAGCCTTTGACTAATGTCAGCGTCGCTGAGCCCATCAAATGTTATCCTGAGGCAGCACTTCCAAAGCCTTGTGGGCTAGTTGGGCCCAAAGTTGGCGGTGAAATGTTGTGGCGTCTCGTTGGCGAGCTGCGTTCTATTCCTTAGTTGGACTCGGTAGGCAGCTGTCAGCTGATGGTCACCGTAATGTTAGTCAAGCGCTCCCACAAACTCCTCGTAAGCGGTCCGGGGATGGAGGATGTTTGATACCTCCTTTGCTTGTCCATGTATCCCGGCAACCAGGTGTGTGGCCTCCTCCGACGTATAGCCATTGTGCCGGCACACTGTCTAAAACTGGGACTTTGAACTATGTTGGGGACAGCACAAACACCCATCCCCAGGGCCATTGGAATTAACCAATGAATTTTAAAATCCCCTACCCGGCCGGGAATCGATAATAAGGATAATTATCACAGATAGGTTCGATAGTATCTTAAGGAAAACAACAGGTAAAAACCTAAAGATACCATGTCTAGTTATCACAGTTAAGCAACACCTGTATTTCACCCTGAAACCTGTGAGCTAAAACAGTTACGCTACACACACACACACACACACACACACATACACACACACGCACACACACTCCTATAATTGTTGCTGGAACCCTAGGAGAGTTAACGAATACATTCACTGAATAACAGCCACAGTTTATGCACGTGCTACACAGTTACACAGATCTGTACGCGGTACAGAGTTCGCACGCACACTTGACAGTCATCTTCCGTTATCCCTTGTTGCTAATTTAATTTCGTGTGGCTATTTCTAGCCGAGTGCACCCCTTGTAAGGCAGACCCTCCGATGAGGGTGGGCGGCATCTGCCATGTGTAGGTAACTGCGTGTTATTGTGGTGGAGGATAGTGTTACGTATGGTGAGTGAGTTGCAGGGATGTTGGGGACAGCACAAACACCCATCCCACAGGCCATTGGAATTAACCAATGAAGGTTAAATCCCCGACCCGACCGGGAATCGAACCGGGACCCTCTGAACCGAAGGCCAGTACGCTGACCATTCAGCCAACGAGTCGGACATCCCTTGTTGCTGAGCTGCACTCTTCCCTCAGTCTACAAGCAGCGCCCCTTCGAAACTGTAGCACGCTGTTCCATTGTCACAACAGTACTCACATTTCATAGCACTATCTCACTGACTGCACGGCTTCGGTCTCCGTCGCTGTCTGACTGAGCCCCTCAGTGAAACGTTAGAATAGTCCGGCATGACTTTTAAAGGGAGCCTGGCCCTTCGAGATTCTTCGAAGGAGAAGAAGCCGCCGGAACTCTCTGAAAATCGAATGCTCTAGCCCGTCGGGTCCCTTTTTACATTGCCGAGGAGCCTCCCGTGACGTAACGGGTAATAATAGTCATGGTGCTAGATGAGCTAGCCAATCCGCGCCTGACTCACCTCTGAATGGTTGTAATATTAGCTAGCAGGGTGGGTCCTACTAATTCGAAACTGGAGCCCGGCTAGATCTCCTCACGTCAAGGCCTAGTCATTCGAAATGGCGATCCGCCTCTTATACATACAAATGAGCCTAGATGCTGCATGTGATGTGAACTGGGATGCATCCATTCCGGGGGTAATTTGAAATATATCAGCAAGGGTGAGTAGCTCAGACTGATAAAAGCGCTGGATATCAGAGGCCAAGTTCCAGCACTTTGCATTCTCCGAAAACCGTAAAAGTAGTTAGTGAGGCTTAAAGCCAATGGCATTATTGAAATATATCTTACACTTTAGGCTTTCTTGAATTTTTCGGAAAATATTCTATATTTTTATTTGTTTCCATGCACTTATGAAGAATAGTATAATAACAATGACACTCAACTTTGACCTTTAGTGAGACATACGTTAATCATGCCATCACTGATTCTAGAACACATTACTTGCTAATTACAGCTTAGAAGAGCTACCAGAATTTAAAGTAAGGATCACTCTTTGTCTTCATGATTAATCAGTTAGGTATTACATTTTCCCTTTGATAGAATGTTCGGTAACAGCCGAGTGGTGGAATTAGAGTGCGCGCAAATGTGATTATTTCATGTCATTTGCCACATTATCATTTGTATTCACTGAATATTCAAATATTCTGAAGATGTCCTATGTTGAAAGAGGTACAGAATGAAGTGAGAGGAACATTGATATAAATGTTAAATAAAGCAATATTCTAAATGTAATAATGAAACATGATGAAAGCAAAAGAACCGAGCTCGATAGCTGCAGTCGCTTAAGTGCGGCCAGTATCCAGTATTCGGGAGATAGTAGGTTCGAACCCCACTGTCGGCAGCCCTGAAAATGGTTTTCCGTGGTTTCCCATTTTCACACCAGGGAAATGCTGGGGCTGTACCTTAATTAAGTCTACGGCCGCTTCCTTCCCACTCCTAGCCCTTCCCTGTCCCATCGTCGCCATAAGACCTATCTGTGTCGGTGCTACGTAAAGCAACTAGCAAAAAAAAAAAAAAAAAAAAGAAGAAGAAGCAAAAGAGCAGAAAATGAAGCATGTGTGGAAGAAGGTTCGGATCAACTGAAGAAAATATTGGGAGGATTAGGTCAAGAGAAGCTTATATAGTAGGTATAATAACTTCTTCATAACTTTTCACAGTTACTAGGTGTCAGCAATTTGTTAGGATTCATCCCAGTTTTTCAGCCCGCTACTCCTACGTGCAGGGATGCATTAACTATCACGTGTTTCTGTGGTTGTTCGTAGTTGTTAGTAATGTATGGGTTGCCTGCCGATGAAAATGTGTGTTGAGGCAAACACAAATACTCAGTCCCAGAATCAGAGAAATTACAATAACTAAACATTGATAAAATACACGACACAGGAATCGAACCTAGGGCCCTCTTAACTGACGACCAGCTCGCTGATCATTACGAAAGGAGCCAGACCATTTTTCAAATCACTAAGAACGGAATAGGAGGAAAGATACCTCATCAATTTAATACCTCTCAAGCAGTGGAGAAACTAACAGTATGAGTTGCTCACAGAAAACTGTCCCGAACTCCCTCTAAATAAGAAAGAAGAAATTTAACTCTCGGCTGTAACAGTAAGAATAGAAGATGAGACTGTTTTCCATGATAAAAAGAATTGCTCACAAAATGATGGAAAATGGATGTCACCAATTCTAGATAGACTTGATTTTGAGCTCGTTTAAAACGGGGCAGGTTCATTTTAGAACTCCGTATGTTTCTTTCAAAATGGAGAACAGACTAAGCAAATTTTTTGCAAACATGGGATTGAAAAGTTCAGGCGGTGAGGAATGTAATGTTAATGCGCGACAAAGCTCATTATAAGAAATTAAACTCTCCACTATAAAATGCGGTTTTCTAAATTACGTGTCTGAATGGCACATCAAGTTGAATTCCCAAGCGTTTGAATATCTACATTTTCTTCCGCTCATATTAAGTATGACTCTATGTCCCTTCGTCAAGTACCTTGTGTGAAAGATCCTTTCGTTGGGGCCTGTATCTGCTGTATGTGTCTGTTGTGGAGACTGACGCCATCTGGTAATGAACTGACTTACTCGTCTCGTGTACGAACTCTCCCGCCAGAGTGCACGTGATTCGCCCGATGCTAACGCTCGTACGGTCACCAACTGAAAACGACTGCCTTCCATTGAGCAGGGTTGTGTACGGACGCTTCAAACCATGCCTCTCTCATCGTCTGGCAAGATGAAGGAACGTTCCGTGGGAATCAGATGAGTCCGATTTAAGAATCTCGTTTAGGGATATATTTCTATTTTTAAAAGTACATGTAATGTAAATGTAGTAGTTAGTATTGTTCATTTTTGTCGGTGACCACCATTGCATAGGTCAGTACGGGTAAATTAACATGAAATTCCTCACCACACTCGTAAGTACTACCTTTTAATATTTTGTTGGGTCATACAATTTGCCATTTTACTGGTCGTTTAAATTATTTATGTGGGGTTAGTGGAGTGATTTTTGGTTTTGCATTCTCATTTTATTACGCCATTTGAGCACCATTTTGGTGATATTCAAATTACTTGTACATTGTTTAGACCTGTTACTTGATATTTATTTTACTTTTCCAAAATTTATTTTCCCTCTCCTATTATTATTTCGGTGGGTTTATTGTGATTTCTTGTTTTATTTCGTGTGGTGCTGCTGTTATTAATAATTTTTCTTGTTCTTTTTGTGGATATGGCTTTTCTTGCCCTCTTTTTTCGGGGTTCATATTTTGGTCCTTCCGTTGTGGTTTGTTACTTTATTGCGTTATCTTTGATTCCGTAAATTGCCTCGTGTTGACCTCATGAGCTGTGTAAATCACCATCCCCTCCCTTTTGCTTCTTAAATTTAAAGTCTATTATTATTGGTTCGCTTTAGATATTTTAAAACATTAATTTAAAAATTACAAAGGGCACTAGGAAAGCTATGCAATACCCAAAAACTGTTGACTGGACACCACAGTTATGGTGAGGGATGAAAAAGGGGTGAAAACCGGTCTAGAATACAGCGAAGCGCGACCATCACACCAGTTGTTACCAAGCAGTGGGATTGAAAGCAAGTTAAGATGTCAGTGTGGTATAAAGTTGAATATCGCGCAATTATCCGCTACAATTTTGCTCGTGGATTAACTGTTGACCAGTGCCTGAAGGAAATGACTCCTGTGCTGGGGAAAGACTGTCCACATCGGACAACAATTTTCCGCTGGTACAAAGAGTTCCAGAGGGGAAATTTTGGGTTGAAGACGATCCTCGTTCTGGGCGACCGTCTGAATCAGTGATTGAGGAAAACATTGAAGCTGTGAGGAAAATGTTGCAGCAAGAGAGGCGGTTGACATATCGGCAGGTAGAAGAGACCCTCCACATCCCTCCACATCCCTGCACCAGCTATTCATTCAGTTCTACACGACCACCTCCATGTTAGAAAGATTTGTTCCCTTTGGGCGCCCCATTCATTTTCAGAGGAACAAAGGGCACATCGAGTGAAATGTTGCCGAGAAATGTTAAAACAGTTTGAAAATGGGACTTTGCGTAACGTCAATACCATCGTTACAGGTGACGAAACTTGGCTTTATTATTACGATGACCCAGCAAAATCCCTGAACAAGGTGTGGCTGTTTGAAGATGAGGGTATTCCTGTGACTATGCGAAAGTCAAGGGCATTGAAAAAAAGATGATTGCAGTATTGTTTACTAAACGGGGCATCCTGACTCGGGTAGTGCTAGAAACACAAAGGACAGTTACTGCGAATTGGAACGGTGAGACTTGTCTGCCTCAGGTCATCCAGGTTCTCAAGCAGCTCCGTCCAAAGTCACGACTCAACACTTGGCTCTTGCATCACGACAATGCTCCAGCACATCGTGCTAATGTTACAATGAATGTTCTTGTCAGATCAGGGTTGACTGTGCTTGATTACCCTCCATACAATCCTGACCTTGCCCCATGTGACTTCCCACTCTTCCCAAAAATGAAGATGAAGCTGAAAGGGCGGCGTTTTACATCCGACGAGGAGCTTCTGGCAGCATGGGATCAACAGTGTGAAAATGTAACCAAAGAAAATTGGCACAGTTGGTTCAGTGACTGGTTTCGACGTATGGAGAAGTGTGTTGAGTGCGGTGAAAATTTTTGAAAAAGTTTAAAGCGTTCACTCACATTGCAAAACTTTCCTAGTGCCCTTTGTAGTATATTAATTAATTACATTCACATATATATGTCATTTAGAAGGATATGCCTAGTTATATTTTGGGATGCTATAATGTTTAAACATCGTAATTATTTTGAAACCTATGATTAAACTGTAACTTTAAAAAGAATGATATCTCCATTAAGGCCTGTATTACGTGGGGATTTGAGCGTTTCTAGTGGAGTGTTTCGAGGGTTTATATTATTTCCTTTCTTTCTCATTGTTGCATTGTCCTCCCTCCATTTTTGCTCTACCGAGCTCGATAGCTGCAGTCGCTTAAGTGCGGCCAGTACCCAGTATTCGGGAGATAGTTGGGTCGAACCCCACTGTCGGCAGCCCTGAAAATGGTTTTCCGTGGTTTCCCTTTTTCTCACCAGGAAAATGCTAGAGCTGTACCTTAATTAAGGCCATGGCCGCTTCCTTCCCACTCCTAGCCCTTTCCTGTCCCAACGTCGCCATAGGACGTATCTGTGTCGGTGCGACCTAAAGCAAATAGCAATTTTGCTCTGTGATGTAATTATGTCATTGTTACATGGTTTTGACCTCTTCTTTTTGTTCTCGCGGGGGGACGCCGATTTGTTTTTGTTTTAATATATGGATGGATCGTAGTTGATTCTCCGTGTATGGACGCAACGGTTTACTGAGTCTGGCATTATTACTATTTTTTCGCCCATGTGATTTGATTTAGTTTGTTTACTGATAAATATGATTTTATTTTGGATTTTGGTTTGTGTGATCTGTGATTAATTTTTTAATATTTGGGGCTCTGTTTTCATGTGTTTAATAGTTTTCTTTAGTGTGGTTCTTACGCTCCCATTACATTGGACTGATGAATTGGATCTATGTTTTAACTTATGTTTTTGTTCCATGTGTGTTATCCTTCCACTAGAAAATGATATAAACCCCTCACGTTCTTTCACGCTAGATATTCGTCCCACATTTAAATTAATGAAATTCGAGAAAGTTTACATTTCGTGAAAATTAAATAATGTTGGTGCACCGACGTAGTTATTAATAATTTACTAATTCATTTTAGTTCGCCTCTGTGGTGTAGTGGTTAGTGTGATTAGCTGCAACTCCCGGAGGCTCGGGTTCGATTCCCGGCTCTGCCACGAAATATGAAATGTAGTACGATGGCTGGAACGGGATCCACTCAGCCTCGGGAAGTCAAATGATTAGGGGAGGTTTCGATTCCCACCTCAGCCATCCTGGAAGTGGTTTTCTGTGGTTTCCCACTTCTCCTCGAAGCAAATGCCGCGATGGTACCTAACTTAAGGCCACGACCGCTTCCTTCCCTCTTCCTTGTCCATCCCTTCCAATCTTCCCATCACCCAACAAGGCCTGTGTTCAGCATAGCAGGTGAGGCCGCCTGGACGAGGTACTGGTCATTCTCCCCTGTTGTATCCCCAACCCAATGTCTCACTCTCCAGGATACCGCTCTTGAGGTGGTAGAGGTGGGATCCCTCGCTGAGTCCGAGGGAAACACCAATTCCGCAGTGTATACAGATTAAGTGAAAGAAGCAGAAGACATTTGAAATTTCTATATCATATTCGTTTCTCTGATTTACTTATTTTTCTTACATTTTCACCTGATAATTGTTTCTTGGGTAATCTTTTCCTAAGATAGTTATAGTTCTGATTTTGGTAAACAGGTGCTTTTCATTTAGTAATCATCCTTACGTTATCCCTGTGATCCCCCCTTTTTTATATGGGGTTGGTTTTCAGCTAGCTTCCCCAAATATATTCTTGTTTCCGGGTAAGTTTACTTCTTAATGTGTTTCTGCTTTGAATATTTTGATTTTTCTCCCTTCCTTCTTCTCCATTCTCGTAATCCATATGGCTTTTGTTGAGCGTAACTTCATTACGGTTTACCTAGGGTTTTCGTTGCAAGGTATCATCGAATTATCGAGGAGTGAGAGTTAGCAACTCCATTCATGGTTATATGGAAAGATAATTAAAACGATAATCGAAAGCCAAATTGATGACATAGTGCTAAGTGGCTTTCGTGGAGGGCAATATCGTATTTTCATTATAAAACAACTGATGAAGAAGCGAATGGCCAGACTAAGTAAACACCTGGTGTTTATTGATCTCATAAAGGCCTATAATTATGTCCTGCTAAATAAACTGTGTCCTGCATTATCATAATGTAATGTTAGACTTACGCATGCGGAAGTCGCGAAAACATTATATGGGCCTACATACATTATTTTCTTTCTTTAATATATTTACCCGCCAGGGTTGATTTTTCCCTCGGACTCAGCGAGGGATCTCACCTCTCCCCCTCAAGTGCAGTGTCCTGGAGCGTCAGACATCGGGTCTGGGGATACAACAGCGGATGGGGACCAGTACCTCGGCCAGGCGGCTTCACCTGCTATGCTGAACAGGGGCTGGGAAGATTGTAAGAGATAGAAAAGGAAGAGGAAGGAAGCGGCTGTAGCCTTAAATTAGGTAGTATCCTGGCATTTGCCTGGAGGAGGAGTGGGAAACCACAGAAAACCACTTCGAGGATGGGTGAGGTGGGAATCGAACCCACCTCCACTCAGTTGACCTCCCTAGGTCTAGTGGACCCCGTTACTGCCCTCGCACCACTTTTCAAATTTCGTAGGAGAGCCGGGGATCGAACTCGGGCCTCCGGGGTGGCAGCTAATCACGCTAACAACTACACCACAGAGGCGGACACCTACATTACTACCAGTATCAAAATAGAAATTAGATTTTCTTCTCATTTCCCAGTCACAAAATTGTTGAATTTAGGTTACACTATATATAAGTATAAATTCAGTATTACATTGCTGGAGACACATTTGTTCGGACAAGGGAATAGACACACAGGGTGGAAAGCTATCCTAGTTACAATTTTTTTTACTATGAGGTCATTTTAGCAAAGAACAAGTATTTCCGAAAATTTGACATAAGTATCCTAAATGGGAGATAAAATTCAATAGAGAGTAATAAACTGAATGTTTTATTCCGAAAAAATGCAAACAGAGATGTATTTCTGAATTAGGGAGTTCTGAAATGAGTGAAATCGAATAAAGCTATTGATATTATTTCGTAAGAAGGTGTAAGCTGTACAGATAAAGAAAACAGATAAATTAAGATAAACAAAGGGTAACGCAATTAAATTACCAATTGCGGATAATCCAGATAGAACCAGTAACTAATTGAGAATATACAATATGATACAGCCGCCTCCTCCAATGTAGTTTTATGCAACCCACAATATTCATTCCGACCTGAAAACATCTGCCCTGCCGGTATGCTCAGACAACACAACAGGATATCTTGGTATTTACCGCCTCACCATGATAGGACGCCGTACTGTTATACTCGTATTAAACAGTAGAAGACATGCGTGTGTCTTTCAGATCATATGGACCTGACACGACGGCGAAACACTAAACTGGTATTGTCACCGCAATAAACCTAATATTTGCTGTAAGCTGCGCAGTGTGCCATACGGAACCGTAGTGAGGTTGGTAAAGGCGTGGCGGTGCGGGCTTACATGTCAGATGCGAGTTTCGAGTCCGGGGCGTAGGCAAAACATTTTTGAAATATTTGATTGATACGTACCGCACGCAATGTAACTTCAATACCCGCTTCCAAGAATTTTTGTTTTTGTTATTTGCTTTACGTCGCACCGACACAGATATGTCTTATGGCGACGATCCATCCAAATTGTGTATGAGTGAATGTGCTTTTGGCCCTAAGAAGGGCTGATTAGTTACCAGGCCGGACACATACAGACCGGAAATAATAAACACACAACTGCCTTGACAATGTTTTATCGCAGCAAATGCTCGATGTGATGACATATTTGGTTTATGCACATTCGAGCCCGGTGCCCAGTAGATCGTTGTGCGCTGAAGCATTTCGGGTGTAATTGCTCGGCAGGCGTCCGTGAGTTGCCGGAGCTGGTAGGGGTTTTCCGACACTTGAGTGTAAACGACGTTCATAAAATGTCCTTACAAGGGAAAGCCTAACGGCGTTAAATCCGGTTATCTGACGGGTCAAGAAACAGGGTCTCCTCGTCCTATCCATTTCCCTGGAAGGTCCTCGTTCAGATGGTTACGAACGGGCAAAGTCGAATGTGGTGGAGCTCCATTCTGTTGCAATCACATCGTCAAAGTATCGTGCAAGGGCACATCCTCCAACAGCAGTAGGAGTTCCTGACGCAGAAAGTGCATGTAGTGTGGGCCCGTCCAATTGCCTCAAAGAAATAAGGTCCAATCAGACGAGTTGGCCAAGAGGAAAGACCAAAGAAGAAGACTGGAACAACCATGTCTGAAGACAGAAAGGAAGCTCGCAGTAAAAGAATGAAAAAATAAGGGCACAGAGGAAGGTAAATCACGCCTCAAAAGTACTTTGCGTAGTCTTAATGTGATTATTCGCATATACTAATAATAATAATAATAATAATAATAATAATAATACCGAGAACTTCCATGAACAAGTATACACAACTTGTAGGGCATATTAAAAAACTATGTCACTATGAAGAGGTGATAATTGTACCAATCATCCTTTCGAGTACAACTGCTATACCTAAAACTCCGGTGAAAAGACCGAAGAAGTTGGATGACAACAACAACATCTACATTCTACAAGCCCATGCAGAAGACGGTGGTCATTGGCACGACTGAAATTGTTGGGAAATTTATGGGTTCAAATTCTGTGTAGAAATATAGTATTTATTAAGGTTTTTGTGCTTTGATTTCTTAAAATCTCATCAATTGTTTGAATAACATTATCATGAAAGTGTTCAAAATAAATAATGATAACAATGATATTATAAGAATAACAACAATTGATCAAATGACTCCCAACAGTGCTGTTCTGGTGTGGTTATAGTATTTTATTTATTTGCCTGGGTGGAATTAATGGAACGCATTAGATTTATATTTGTTTGCTGCGCATTGGTATTACATCATTCTGTGTTTCCTGTTATGGTCTGATTGATCAGAGAGTGGTGGTAATACTTGAAGTACCAAAATAACGTTTGCTCTCACATTCGATGACAAATGAAATCATCAGGAAGAGTGTACTAATTGTGATAAATTGCTTTAGTTTTGTGTCATCACTCCGATATACCAGTAATGAAGAGGGTTCATTTACCAGTCTCATTTACACGTTTGTCTCGATGATAAATGGCTTGGAATTGATAACCGTCAATATATACTGTATGATTACTCCAACAAATTGTGAACACTGGCCGTCATTCTGTGAAGTGAATGACGTCATCAAACACCAAATAAAATCTATGAGAATATGAAAGAGTTTCTGGACTATCAAGGGAGGCAGTCAATATCTTGGAAGAGTAAAGTATACCAGATTAAAAATCTAAATGGTGTAAACCTCAAGTGAGTTTCCTGGACGCGCAATAATGTATGATCGATCAATTAGTATATAATTTCCATTTATTTTGGAAAGACCTCCTTTATTTACAGGCTGCCGCTAAGAACAAGGTAAAACATATCATTTTCTGTGCATATCTATCCTTACGTTCTATGGTTTGCAAAGGGACGTTACACATATATTTTAAGGTTATTATTATTATTATTATTATTATTATTATTATTATTATTATTATTATTATTATTATAATCATAATCATTATTTCTTCTTCATCGTTAGGGCCACTAAGGACCGCGTGATCAGAACTGTTTGTCTTCTTGCGGGCCCAACAAGTTTTCATCCTTTCGCAGTTTGCCTTCTTCCATGCATCAGAATGGACGTGCTTCAGTCTATTTGGGACTTCTTCTTGGTGAACCTGTCTAAGCTTGTGTTTGCGTGCTCCTTGGAGTTGAATGTCTTTTTCTGAGATTACATACTTCGAGTGCCTTTGCTGGCAAGATGTAGTGTTTACAGTGCACTATGTCTTCTGGTATGGGCTAGAGCAATTTTGTTACTTTCATTGATCTGTCTCAGCTTTATCCTTGGATTTGACAAAATGAAAGTGACTGAGGTATGAGTGATGCTAGTAATGCCATTCCTTCTGCAGCCAGTCCCTGCTATGAATGGTGTGAAAATATTGCTCATAGGGTCGGTTGATGCATGCATTTCAGTGGGCTTGGCAGACTGATATGTAATAGCAACTTCTGGCTCGGTGAGGAAAGCAACGGGAAACTACCTCACTCCTCATTTCCCTAGTACGCCTCTTCAGTGATGCCCAGGCCATCTATGACAGCTGATGGCGGAGCTGTTGAGGATCCAATCAGCCTTCGGGCTGAGGACTAAACATACACACATACTTCGAAAGACCTTTACCGATTCCCGCCAACCAGGGAGGAATCGTTCTACTTCTGAAGTAGGATAATAAACGTTTACAGATTCTTTCAGTTGGCAATCTGAAGAGGTGTGAATGAAATGTTATCCTTATTTTTCGGATTACGCTTGATACCTTTTCATTGTGTTTTAATTTTTCCAAGTTTCTCCGAAGTATGTTAACACAATCGTTGAGACTGTGACTAAGAATTTTTCGGATAATTCTCCTTTCCTTAAATGCCAGTTTTTCAAGTAGGCTATGCGTTCGAAGGGTTAAATATTCTGCTACATATAATGCTTCAGGTCTAATTACAGTCTGAAAATTTAGAATTTTCGCATTTCGAGAGATGAACATTTTGTTATATACATGTTTTGAGTGAGTCGGAAGTCTGTTTCAAACTTGTCCACGTGTTAAGACGGCGAACTTCTCAGAATTATTGGATTCAACCTATTCACCAAGGTATTGGAATATTTCCACTTTCAAGATTCTACCGTGGGTAGTCAGAAGATATGATGGAGCATGTATGATTTTAGAAATGAAGTGGATTATGGTATAGGAAATTTTGAGGCCAATATTAACTGCGCTTTCATGCAGGTAATTGATTTGTTGTGTATTTAGTTCAGGAGAGAAAGCAAGGGGAGCTAGGTCATCTGCAAAAGTAAGGCAGTCAATATGAATACCATTAGGAGTTAGGCCTGTTTGAACTCCATTAGGAATTCCTTTAGATTGAAGAACATTTCTCCATTTGAGGATGACCCTCTCCAGAGCACATGTGACAAGTAGGGTGATAATCCATCTCCCTGCCCAACTCCTCTTTGGATTTGAAAGGCTTCAGAGATCTCAGATCTGAATTTCACTTTGG
The DNA here is from genome assembly GCF_040414725.1 of Anabrus simplex. Taxonomy (NCBI): domain Eukaryota; kingdom Metazoa; phylum Arthropoda; class Insecta; order Orthoptera; family Tettigoniidae; genus Anabrus; species Anabrus simplex. The sequence continues at coordinate 1,022,174,138 of NC_090265.1, read as the reverse complement.
AAGTCGTATCAGTGAGTGCATTTTGAATGGTCTTATTGTCTAGGACAAATTCTTGGAGAACTTGAAAAAGGGTTGTGCGGTCAACCGGGTCATACGCCTTCTGGATATCAACAAAAGTGATGACACATATTCTGGCTCTGAGTTTCAGGTAGGTGATATTCATTTTTAGATTCTGGTTCTGTTCTGCACCGGATCAGTATTTTCGGAAGCCGGCTTGGTATTCACCTATTTGTGAGTCAAATTGTTCTACGGCTCTAGTAAATAAGGCTTTAGAAAGGATTTTATGAGTAACAGTAGGAAGAGAGGTGCTGCGATAATTATTGACATCTGATTTATCACCTTTTTATGAAGGAGATGAATAACAGCTGTGACCCATTTGGATGGTATCTGAGTTGTCTTCCAAATCTATTGCATAGTTTGAAGGAGGGGTTGTAGCTTATTTTCATCCAGTAATTTCCAGTATTCTGCGATCAGTGAGTCTTCACCCGGACCTTCATTATTTTTGAGCAAAGTGATGATCTCTTGAAGTTCAGAAATGTCTGGTGGGGAAGAATCAGGGTTGGATCGAACTGGAATTAGATTAGGGATAAAAGTCGATTGTGGTGGATCACAGTTGAGAAGGGACTCAAAGTATTTTTCTATGATCTAACAGTTTTGTCCGCCATTGGGAGAACTGGTTAGTGGCTGGATCACGGAAACATAGGTTTAACGGGTTGCATTTGGCTAGGTTCCGTTTGATAGTGTGGTAGAACTTTCTCGAATTCTTCTTATGAAAATTGTATTCAATGTTGGTCAGTTCGTTCTTGTACAAAGTTATTTTGGTGTTCCTAATGATTCGGGCGGTATTCTTGCTGTACCGGTATCTTACGCGATTTCCAAAGTAGACAGGCTTGCTGTCGGTCACTGAGTGCTACATCGCATTGAGAATTCCACGTAAGGTGTCTGGGTTTCCTCGTTTGAGGTGCGATTATAAGAGCTGTATGTTCAAGAGAACATTCTTATTGTTCGAGGTCTGGTGATGAAAGACAGGAGATTTGTTCTAAGAATTCGGTTTGAAGTTCTTAATGTTTCTCGGTGTCACATCGAAGGATTCGTAAAGGCCATGTGTGTTCCTCGGGATAAACTTGATCTTTACTTTGGAGAGGTAATGGTCAGAGTCGAGGTTAATGCCTCGAAGCACTCTGACATTCCGAATTTCTTTGGTGGACCCTGCTGAGATGGCAACGTGGTCAACTTGAAATTCTCCGAGTAATGGATTTCGAGATGTCCAGGTCGTCTGCTTCCGTGGAAGGTCTTAAAACATGGATTTCGGTAGAAGCTTGTTTCTCCCACAGATTTCAGTTAAACGCTCTCCATTTTGCTACGTTCTCAGATGTGCTGGGTAATCACCAACTATGTTCCCATACTTCCGTTCATTGCCACTTTGGATGTTGATGACATAATCTAATTTGTCCCAGAAAATTACAACAATTTCTAGATCATACTTATTGTCAGCCCTGATTAGAGCGTGAGCATTTACCAAGGTGTATGTTTTATTAGCACATTTAACTGAAAGAGTGGACGATCTATTGGTGATAGGGATAAAGCTAGTGATTTATCCAAGAACCATACGACTTACGATGAAACCAGTGCCAAAACGTAGAGGCCCTTTGGTGTTTTTGTATCTGTTTTGCTTTTGAATACACTCAAACCTTGGGTTTCAAACGGTACGTCGTCTGAGTAACGCGTTTATTGAATCGCAGCTTTTGATATTCGATGTTTCATGAGTACATACGTTAGATGTTTGAGTTTACCTACTTTGAGGAGTGAAATAGCGTTGAAGGTTGCAAATAAATTTGGATGCTTGGAACTGAATTTGTGTGTGTCAATTATCTCAGGAGACTCCGACTTCTCCTTTGAGCATGTGGGTGCAGACTCCCCAGAATCCGTTGGTCTGCATCCGGTCCACTGAGGACCGGAGGATTGGTTACAAACTGCAGTATATTTTCCGTCTGATTTGACCATTATACTTGAAGTTGAGCAGTTGAGGAATGTGCTTAGGTTTTGGGGAGAAAAAAGGTTCTTCCCCTTAGTACAACGGAGGTTGTTAGCCCCAGAGGGCCTTGATAGCCTCGACAATTGTTTCACGGCGGAATATTCTTCCTGATGCCAATCCTCCTCCTTTACCCGAGCTTGGGACTAGCAACAGCACCATTAGGCTATTCAGTCCACTAAATGGTACTGCAGGCGCAGTTATTATTATTATTATTATTATTATTATTATTATTATTATTATTATTATTATTATTATTATTATTATTATTATTGTAATCATCAAAGGATAAAAGAAATAATATTTTGTAATTGTTTGTTATTCCAAGTATGTGTGTTTGTTAGCCAGTCGCTTGTCAGTAGATCCACCCGTGTTATGGTCAAAAACCTACAAATAGGTATGCTACTAGTCAAAGGTTAATTGCTCAATAATACCTTGGTTAAATAACCTTACTGTCAGTGTTTTCCCCGCAGAATGATATAGACCTATCACTTACGCATTTCGTATGACTAGCTAGTAAACTACATCATTTAAGTACATTACCGAAGGTCTTACGCTACCGTACTCTATTTTACTAATAAATTCCAGAGGGGGAAACAGTCCTCAGTCGTATATTGAAATAAGGAGAGGCTTAATTAAGAGCTGCTGTTTTCATCTGTATTTCATTATATTAGCAGTAGGAAGCCATGGAACACAGAAACTAGGGAGTTCTTGTAATATTATCGTGACTCTACTCGCAAAAGAGCGCACTCATAATTGTAATAAGGTGTGCAGCTACTGATGAGAATGAGAAGGTAATATCAGACATCTGCACGAAGGGGAACATGTAAATATTATTATTACATAACCTCACAAATACGATGTTCCTAACATAATAATAACCAACACGGAATTAGGACACTCACCAAGAAAGTAGAGCAAGCATAACTAAAACCCTGTGTTATTAATGGATAAATTTCGCAGCAGTTAGACCAAATAATAATAATAATAACAACAACAATAATAATAATAATAATAATAATAATAATAATAATAATAATAATAATAATAATAATAATAATAATAAACACCTGTCCAAAGTGGTAAAGGTGTGCTCGGTTCACACTGAAAGATAACGGTATCATTCTCCGTCAGGACGTCGAAAAATTTAGAAGCTTGACCCAGCAGAGAGGCAACTAATCTATGCAATTTAGTGCAGAGGTCACGGATTATGGCAGCCTTTACCGTTGGCTGATACAAGTGCCTAACGATGTGTTATACGTCTCTTTAATTGCTATATATCTTAAAGAAGGTAGTACGGTAGGAGAATTTAGATTGGGACAAAGGAACGAAAGGAAGTCAGCTGGTTGAATTCTGCACTGATCATAATGTAGTCCTTGCCAATACTTGATTCAAACACCACAAACGACGGCTGTATACGTGGACGAGACCTGGAGACACTGGAAGGTATCAAATAGACTTTATTATGATTAGGCAGAGATTCAGAAACCAGGTGTTGGATTGCAAAACTTTCCCAGGAGCAGACGTGGACTCTGACTACAACTTGTTGGTCATGAAATGCCATCTGAAGTTGAAGAAATTGAAGAAAGGAAAGAATGAACAAAGATGGGATCTAGACAAGTTGAAAGAAAAGAGTGTGAGGGATTGCTTCAAGGAACATGTTGAAAAAGGACTAAATGAAAAGGCTGAAGGAAACACTAGAGAGGAAGAGTGGAGGGTCATGAAAAATGAAGTCAGTAGGGCTGCTGAAGAAATGTTAGGAAGGAAGAAAAGATCTACTAAGAATCAGTGGATAACTCAGGAGATACTAGACCTGATTGATGAACGACGAAAATACAAGAATGCTAGAAATGAAGAGGGCAGAAAAGAATACAGGCGATTAAAGAATCAAGAGGATAGAAAGTGCAAGGTAGCTAAGGAAGAATGGCTGAAGGAGAAGTGCAAAGATATCTAAGGGTGTATGGTCCTGGGAAAGGTAGATGCTGCATACAGGAAAATCAAAGCAACACTTGGAGAAAGGAATTGTAGGTGTATGAATATTAAGAGCTCAGATCGAAAGCCACTTCTAGGGAAAGAAGACAAAGCAGAAAGATGGCAGGAGCATATCCAACAGTTGTATCAAGGTAAAGATATAGATAATTTGGTTCTGGAACATGAAGAGGCTGTTGATGCTGATGAAATGGGAGACCCAATTTTGAGGTCAGAGTTTGACAGAGCTGTGAGTGACCTAAATAGGAACAAGGCACCTGGAATTGATGACATTCCCTCTGAATTACTGACTGCCTTAGGAGAAACCAGCATGGCAAGGTTATTTCATTTATTGTGCAAGATGTATGAGACAGGAGAAGTCCCATCTGATTTTCGGCAGAATGTTGTTATACCTATTCCCAAGAAAGCTGGTGCTGACAGGTGTGAAAACTACCGCACCATTAGTTTAGTATCTCATGCCTGCAAGATTTTAACACGTATTATTTACAGAAGAATGGAAAAACAAGTTGAAGCTGAGTTGGGAGAAGATCAATTTGGCTTCAGAAGAAATGTAGGAACACGTGAAGCAATCCTGACTTTATGTCTAATCTTAGAGGATCGAATCAAGAAGGACAAGCCCACGTACATGGCATTCGTAGATCTAGAAAAGGCATTCGATAATGTTGATTGGAGCAAACTATTTATGATTCTGAAGATGATAGGGATCAGATACCGAGAACGAAGAATTATCTACAATCTGTATAAAAATCAGTCTGCAGTGATAAGAATTGAGGGCTTTGAAAAAGAAGCAGCAATCCAGAAAGTAGTGAGGCAAGGTTGCAGTTTGTCCCCTCTCCTTTTCAATGTTTACATAGAACAGGCAGTAAAGGAAATCAAAGAGAAATTTGGAAAGGGAATCACAGTCCAAGGAGAGGAAATCAAAACCTTGAGATTTGCCGATGATATTGTTATTTTATCTGAGACTGCAAAAGATCTCGAGAAGTTGCTGAATTGTATGGATGAAGTCTTGGGTAAGGAGTACAAGATGAAAATAAATAAGTCCAAAACAAAAGTAATGGAGTGCAGTCGAACGAAGGCAAGGGATGTAGGAAATATTAGATTGGGAAATGAAGTCTTAAAGGAAGTAGATGAATAATGTTACTTGGGTAGTAAAATAACTAACGATGGCAGAAGTAAGGGCATAAAATGCAGATTAGCACAAGCTAGGAAGAGCTTTCTTAAGAAAAGAAATTTGCTCACTTCAAACATTGATATCGGAATTAGAAAGATGTTTTTGAAGACTTTCGTGTGGAGCGTGGCATTGTATGGAAGTGAAACATGGACGATAACTAGCTCAGAAAGAAAGAGAATAGAAGCTTTTGAAATGTGGTGTTACAGAAGAATGCTGAATGTGAGATGGATAGATCGATTCACGAATGAAGAGATACTGAATAGAATTGGTGAGAGGAGATCGATTTGGCTAAATTTGACGAGAAGAAGAGATAGAATGGTAGGACACATCTTAAGACACCCAGGACTTGTTCAGTTGGTTTGTGAAGGAAGTGTAGGTGGTAAGAACAGTAGGGGTAGACCAAGGTATGAATATGGCAAGCAGATTAGAGCAGATGTAGGATGCAATAGTTACGTAGAAATGAAAAGGTTAGCACAGGATAGGGTGGCAAGGACGGCTGCATCGAACCAGTCTATGGACTGATGACTCAAACAACAACAACATATCTTAGGAGGTGCCAGTTAGTGTACGTTAGTCGGAAAGTATTTTTTTAAGTTTTTGGGACTGATCTATCAAATTTAAAATGTCTCAAAAGCCATCTTTCTGACCTAGATTTAATTTATATACAACCGGTCAAATAATTTTTCCAGGCACAGAAATATACAAGTTCCCAGTTAAATACAAATAACGAGGCAATGTAGCAATTGTTTCAGTTACTATCTCCGTGGAATATTGATGTCCAAATTTACAGAATGACATTCTGTAAATCTACTTGATAATGGGTGCTCTGTATAAGGATGTAACAAGAAGGTATGGCCAAATTTTCAAGACACATTATTCACACGCATGAGATGAAAATAGGGTAGGCGGCGCTATATCCGGACGATTCAGATATTTTTGGGTATAGCACATAGCAGTAAATATATACTGTTACATATTATATGCTTTAATCGTACAGTTGGGGTTAATAACATTTATATAATATTACATACGTACATAAAACAATATTTTATAATTCAACATCAAAAATTACATTGCTTCTTCCGTATTGAATCGAGATTCACAATGCAAATAATTAAGGTAAGAGCGGCCACCAATTCAATACAAATTATGTAGGAATTTTTTTATCACAACTTTATTATTTATTACATGGGACTGGTTTCGGCATAATGAATGCCATCATCAGCCAAATAGGGAACCTACAACGACATATATAATAGAAACATAATCATGTTAGACCCCATAATTAAAATATACTAAGTAACTTATAATTGGAACAGGTGCTCTTAAATCCGGACATCACTGAAACATATTGTGCCATTTCCCGGACATTATATATTTTTACCAGTTACGACGGTCGTTCCCCACTATTCAGCTCATGCACGGTACATTACTATTTACATTTCATATTGTTTTACAACACATTTGCCACACACAATACCACGCTTTCATGGTGTTCCCACACATACTTCGCGAAACCATATTTAGCACAGATCGCACTGAATCCATGATCCCATTCGTGCACAAACGTCACTGAAATAATCAATGCCACAAATGCCACATGAACATTTATTGCCCTTATTATGTTTTTAACTTTTCAGGACGGGGTTCAAGTAGAGACTCATTTCCTTGTGTTTACTGTGTAATTTCATCATCTCAGAATGTATCTACAGCGGTACTTTACTGATATGTGAAGAAGAATTCAGACGCCTTTGTATTTGGCACCCCTCTAAGATGAATTTATAGTTTGAGAACCAAAGTTATCAAACGTAAAAGGGTAATGATATTTAATAATTATGTCTTTATATACTGTATGCCGGTGGTCTATTTTACCTGCACAATTAACCAGTTTGGAGTATATCGTCTGCATGTATTGGGTGTCTGGAATTGGGAAAAATCGAGCGTCCGGAAATAGGAATAAGTCTGTCGATCATTCAAATTTCGCTCCATGACCACACGTCCCGTGACCAACATATTACCACTCTCAAATTGCTTGGTTAAACCTTTCATCTTCAATACTAGAGATTATCTTACTCTCAGATTGTAAATTTTCTTAATTTAAGTCAAACAGAGATCAGAATAAATATATAGTCAAGGAAAGGTATAGGAGGCGCGTTTTACCGTGTTTCTTTTGATAATGTCGCACGGGTGGCCCAGATTGGCTGCGCAGTTTTCATCAAAGGAGCACCGTGACTGTGTAGCATACAACCGCACGTGTATCTTATTTCGTTGTTTATCGCTGTCTGCCTTATAAAGAAAGGATTTCCAAGTAATATCTATACTTAGTTTCTTTCCGTATATTGCTATTGGTTTATATAGTGGCCTACTGTATTTTCGTGCAGTTATTTTCTTTTCGTCAGTTGCGTGAAGAGTGTAATAGTAGCTGGAATGACATTTCTGTGTTCATAGTATAATTGTAGTGTATATATCTGCGTGGGAAATTTCTGTGTTGGTAAATCGAGTCAATTGCTCCCATTTCAGAAAGGTTTTATGACGACCATCCGTTCATTATTTGGCCTTTTTAGTGACCTCCAATATCTCAACATAAAGTACATTTTGACTGCTCGATTAAACCAAGACTGTCTGGAAAATTTATTTTCCCAGATAAGAGGACTCGGGAATTTCTATGAACATCCGCTACCAACCGAGGTGAAATTTAGATTGAGACTGTTACTTCTGGGCTCGAACTCAGAAAATATTCCGTTATCCAATAAAGCTGCAGTGATTTCAGAAACTGATAATGTGATACTGACATCTAAACTTGTATATTTACTGCCGGATAAGTCTGAAGCATTACGCATGATTGAAGGTGAGACAGAAATTCGGGACATTGCGATAGAAAATCGTGCCGTTAATGATTCACGCAATCTACAGCGACACCTGATTATTCAGCAGAGGGATTTCGGTACCTCGCCGGCTACATCGCCTACCGTGGAAGAAAATATGATAGGTCAATGGGAAATCCCACTGGGGAAATGCTTTCCATATCTTCTGGTACAGCCTCTGTGGGATGGATAGAAGTGTTATCTCGGGGAGGTCTACTCGTTCCACCGGAAGAATGGCTAAACCAATTAAAGAAATTTGAGTTAATTTTCACGGACGTGCTGAACTGTCACGCATACCTAATATTATACGCAAAGTGTGTCAAATAATTAGTAGTAAATTCCCCGCTGTACCACCAGAAATAGTAAAAATGTATGTTAGGACGAGAACATTTATACGCATACGACAAATGAACATTCGGGCAAGGACTGAAAAATCCATAGCAGCTCATCGGCGAAAGGCACGGCAGTGGATTTTATCTTCAAAAGCAACCACTTCATGACATCTGATCTCACAGGTAGGACTGTGTTCTAATTAAGTGTTTTTCCTGTTCTTTCTTATTTAATTTTAAAAAGTAGGAATATCTATGCAAGGTTTCGAATATGAACTTACTTCTGCTGCTGTTATAATATTTGTTAAGCTTTAAACTCGATATCTGCGGAAGTGAGTCATATATCGTGTGTTAACATGCGGTAGTTCCATTACGGAAGTTCTGCTGTCAACATTTAATATTACAAACATTTCGTATCTCTAAATATTTATGTTGACAGATTTGAGAGCACGTAGCCTTCCTCAAACTAAGTAGAGGAACTTGGATTTGTTAATAAATTTCGAGCGTTGGTCAGTGTGCCGTCACGTTACATTTACGTCTTATTCGTAACAGAAATAATGAAACTTACTATGCTGTACTTTCTTTCAATCTTATAACAGCAGTAAACTTTGTGTCTGGTGTGCAATTAGTTCTTAGAAACTGTAATGTTTGCTGGTATTATGAGATTCCTACTGAACTGCGCGCTATGGGCTTGGCTGCTTTGCTCCTTCTGTGACGTCATTTCGTTAACCAATAGCAGCTCGTCTCGCGCTGGGCCCAACCTTTAGTAGTGTTTAAGAACCTTGTAATGTCGGAAGCAAGAAACGCGAGAGTCCTGCCATTCACTACTGTTTTACTCTAGTGCAAGAGGGTGCTGCCATCTAGTTAACTGTTTCGGAAACACGTCTGACGCTTATTGCAAATGCAAACCACACAGACGTTACGAGTGTCCGGGAAAAGGTGCTGTCCGGGAATAAGCGAGGAGATTGTGGAAATTTACAATCTGATCACGCTGGAACGACGCACAGTTGCACTAAAAGTAGGGTCGACATAGCGGCGTAACATTAAGGCCTATAGGACCTGCAATGTGGGCGGGCTCGGGCCTATAAGGGGCCCCGCATACACCTCACAGTAAAAAAATAAATAAATAAATAAATAAATAAATAAATAAATAAATAAATAAATAAATTTAAGCGACCTTGCCGTCTCTCGCATATATTTGTCACCATTCCTCACGCCTCGTCCCCATCCAGTTAAAAATTTCTTTGAGGTGTACTGTTTTAAATCCACTTCTTATCTGTATCCCCATAAAAATAATTCAACTAATTTTACACCCGCATTAAGTAGATTACAATCCCCTTCCAAAAATACGTGTTTCTTCACCACCAATTTTCACGTACGTAACATCCTTAGTTTAAGAGATACAAGTATCCTCATACAACGAATTCAATTCATTTTTCAATTCATTCACTCCCACCCCCCTTAAGTGGATATTCTTAAAATAAAAGAATACGTTATCCTTTATTTTTAAAGGATATTCCAAAGAGCAATTTTCACGTCTGTAACATATTCAGTTTTTGAGATATTTTCATATTTTATTTTGGTAACATCTTTAGTTTTGAAATATAAATACCCTCATAAAAGTAATTCGACCCCATTTTCAGTCTCTTTCACAATACTCCTTAAGTGTATTTTCCGAAAACCAAATATACTTGCTTCTCCATTTTTAAAGAAGATTCGATATACAAAAATTACTGTCTATAACATCTTCAGTTTTTGAGATATCAATATCCTAATAAAAAGAAATCAAGCCCATTTTCAGTCCTTCTTATCTCCTCTTAACTTTTTTCCGAAAGAAAGACGTGTTGGTTTATTTTTAAAAGAGGTTAATCCTACCAATTTTCACGTCTGTATCAAGTTAAGTTTTAGAGATATAATGTAGATATTCTCATTTTAAAATTACACCCCTTTAACACTTCGCTGTAAGTGGATTTTTAGAAAACGAATTATGCACGTTTCTTTATTTTACAGGAGATTCCAAATACCAATTTTAATTTTGTATCACGCTACTTTTTTTTAAATATACCGTACATACACTAATTTTTAAAACCACCCCCTTTGTCACTGCTTTTCACCCCCACCCTCAAGTAGATTTCCGATGTTCCAAAACAAGAACTTACGTGTTCTTTATAATTAAAGGCGATTCCATATACCAATTTTCATGACTGTAAAATCTTCGTTTTTGAGATATAAGTATTCTCATAAAAGGTATTCAACATCTTTTTCCCCTTTTTTTTCAGCTCACTTGGACTAGGTGTACTGGGCGAGTTGGCCGTGCGCGTAGAGGCGCGCGGCTGTGAGCTTGCATCCGGGAGATAGTAGGTTCGAATCCCACTATCGGCAGCCCTGAAGATGGTTTTCCGTGGTTTCCCATTTTCACACCAGGCAAATGCTGGGGCTGTACCTTAATTAAGGCCACGGCCGCTTCCTTCCAACTCCTAGGCCTTTCCTATCCCATCGTCGCCATAAGGACCTAACTGTGTCGGTGCGACGTAAAGCCCCTAGCAAAAAGGACTAGGTGTAAGTAGGGTAGCATCCTGCTTCATGAATTTACCGAGCTCAGAACATTTTAAGCAAGCGTCGGACCTATGGGAGTAACGGAGTCTCACTCCGATTTGACAGGCGAGGTACTCCTTGCAAACAACTTGGCGAACGAAATGGAATTCGATGGGGAACTATCAATATTAATGGGACGTATGGAAGGAAAAAAGAAGAACTGGCTGATTCAGCAAAGAGGATGCATCTGGATGTGCTAGCAGTAATATTCGGGTAAGTGGAGATAGCGAGGAAGAGGTAGGAGATTATAAAGTGTACTTGACGGGTGTTAGAAAGGGAAGGGCAGAGTCTGGGGTAGGGCTCTTTTTCAGGAATACCATTGCACGGAACATAGTTTCTGTTAGGCACGTAAATGAGCGAATGATGTGGGTAGATTTGGCAGTTGGAGGAATTAGATCGAGAAATGTCTCAGTGTATTCACCATGTGAGGATGCAGATGAGGATGAAATTGACAAGCTTTATGAAGCATTGAGTGTCATAGTAGTCAGGGTCAACAGCCAGGATAGGATAGTGCTAATGGGCGATTTCAATGCGAGAGTTGGAAATAGAACTGAAGAATAAGAAAGGCTGATTGGTAAATACGGGGAAGATATGGAAGCTAATAGGAATGGGAAGCGTTTGTTGGACTTCTGTGCTAGTATGAGTTTAGCAGTTACGAATACATTCTTCAAACATAAGGCTATTCACCACTACACATGGGAGGGTAGGGGTGCCAGATCCATAATAGACTATATCTTAACGGACTTCGATTTCAGGAAATCTGTTAGGAATGTACGGGTTTCTCGGGGATTCCTCTATGAAAGAGACCACTATCTGATCTGTAGTGAACTAAATATCTTTAGGCCTAGCATAGAGAAATAACATATGTCCGCAAACGAATAACTTAAGGGTAGACAATTTCCAGGACGAGGAAATTAGACATAAGTACATGGATATAATTAGTGAGACGTTCCGAACAGTGGACAGTAAGCAGGTTCAGGATATAGAAAGTGAATGGGTGGCATACAGGGGTGCTGTAGTGGCAACAGCAAGGGAAAGCCTAACAACAACTGCGTGTCAAGATAGGGGGAAAAAGCGAACATCTTGATGGGATAATGAAGTGAGAGCAGCCTGTAAACGTAAAAAGAAGGTGTATCTGAAATGGCTCCAAACAAGGGCTGATGCAGACAGGTAATTGGACATAGATGAATGAAACAGAGTGAAACAAATAGTTGATGGATCCGAAGAAGAAGTTGTGGGAAGATTTTGGTAATAACCTGGAAAAGCTAGGTCAAAGAGCAGGGAAATCTTTCTGGACAGTAATAAGGAATCTTAGGAAGGGAAGGAAAAAGTAAGTGAATAGTGTTCTGGGTAATTCAAGTGAACTCATAACAGATCCCAGGGAATCACGGGACAGGTGGAGAGAATATTTTGAAAATACTCTCAACGTAAAAGGAAATCTTCATTATGGTGTCGCGAACAACTGAGCTCATGACGAGGAGAAAAATGGAGTTCGTGAAATTACGCTTGAGGAATTGGAAAGGATGGTAAATAAACTCCATTGTCATAAAGCAGCAGGAATAGATGAAATTATATCTGAAATTGTGAAGTATATCTATTGGGAAGGCAGGGATGAAATGACTCCACAGAATAATAATATTAGCGTGGAGTGTTTGTATGGTACCTTCATATTGGACAAAAGCAGTAATTGCACCTATCTATAATCAAGGGAACAGGAAGGATTGCAACAACTATCGAGGTATCTCATTGGTTAGTATGCCAGACAAAGTATTCACTGGCATCTTGGAAGGGAGGGAGAAAGTTGGATGAAAACCAGTGTGGTTTTAGACCACAGAGGGGCTGTCAGGATCAGATTTTCAGTATGCGCCGGGTAATTGAAAATTGCTACAAGACGAATAGACAGTTATGTTTATGTTTCGTAGATCTAGTGAAAGGATATCACGAGGTACCGAGGGAAAAGATGTTCGCCATACTGGGCTACTATGGGATCAAGGATGGATATTAAAATCAATCAAATGCATTTATGTTGACAATTGGGCTGCACTAAGAATTGATGGTAGAATGAGTTCTTGGCTCAGGGTACTTACAGGGGTTAGACAAGTCTGTAATCTTTCACTTATGTTGTTCGTAGTTTATTTGGATCATCTGTTGAAAGGGAGGGATTGAATTCGGTGGAATTGTAGTAAGTAGTTGGCCTATGCTGACGACTTCGTCTTCATGGCAGATTGTGCCGAAAGCCTGCAGTTTAATATCTTGCAACTTAAATATAGTTGCAATGAATATGGTATGAAAATTAGCCCTTCGAAAACTGAACTTATGTCAGTAGTTAAGAAATCCAAGAGAACTGAATGTCAGATTGCTGATACAAAGCTGGAACTGGTAGATAATTTCAAGTATTTAGAATATGTGTTCTCCCAGGATGTTAATACAGTAAGTGAGATTGAATCAAGGTGCAGTAAAGCTAATGCAGTGAGCTCGCAGTTGCGATCAGCAGTATTCTGTAAGAAGGAAGTCAGCTCCCAGACGAAACTATCTTTACATCGGTCTGTTTTTAGACCAATTTTGCTTTACGGGAGTCAAAGATGGGTGGACTCAGGATATCTTATTCATAAGTTAGAAGTAACTGAGATGAAAGTAGCAAGAATGATTGCTGGTTCAAAAAGGTGGGAACAATAACACGAGGGTACTCCGAATGAAGAGATGAAATGAAATGTCGTATGGCTTTTAGTGCCGGGATATCCCAGGACGGGTTCGGTTCGCCAGGTGCAGGTCTTTCTATTTGATTCCCGTAGGCGACCTGCGTGTCGTGATGAGGATGAAATGATGATGAATACAACACATAAACCCAGCCCCCGTGCCGTAGGAATTAACCAATTAAGGTTAAAATCCCCGACCCGGCCAGAAATCGAACCCGGGACCCTCTGAACCGGAGGCCAGTACGCTCACCGTTCACCCTACGAGTCGGACTATGAGGAGATAAAGTGTACGTTAGGAATGAACTCGACTGATGAAGCTGTACGCATTACCCCGCTTCGGTGGTAGAGCCAAATGGAGGCAAATGGAGGAGGATAGGTTACGTCGGAGAATAAGTGCAAAATTACGTAAAATCGAGAAGTGCCGCCCATTCTAATGTGTAAGGGATGGAGATACAACAAAATATTACGGGACCAATACTGCAGCTCTCTTCATGATGAGTTCGACTGTGCCATCCGTTCTGTGATACGACTTACCGTTTAGCCACTAAGTAAATCGAAACTAATATCTGCACCGTCATTAAAATTGCCTCTATATTTCCATATTTTTCTGGGGTAAAAAGTGAAATATTTAAACATCTTTGAATTTTTCCATCGGTTACAGGCTAAATCTCTAATTTTGCGAAATTTCTTTTTCCTACTGCGCCTGGCAGATTATGCCGACATCTTGAGTTTGGGAAGAGGGTTGTGAAGAGGATTTTCAGGAAAGGAAAGCTAAAATATATGCAGTTTCTCATTATTACACCTGAAACGGATAATTGTAACTGCATGAAAATTTCTTCAAAACAGTCAATGTATTCAACCAACACCTCCTAGATATAAGGCCTCACAACCGTTCTGGGATTATACTGTGACGTCAGTATCGGCAAGCAAGCTTGAACCTTTTCAGTAATAGCACAGCAATGAGTATGGCCATGTAACGCTGAAGTTAGAAGAGTTTTAATTCGTTTAATGGTACAATTGCTAATACCGTTGTACGTAATGATACTGATGTGTTGGGTACTCAACTGTAAGGAGAAATGCGACAGTGATAACGAAGTGCATGCATTGAGTTTCCGAAGTACGAGGTTATGCGGCAGATATGTTTACGTGCAATTCCAAGACAAGACTAAGATTTACTAATAACTCAGTGGTGAGTAACTATTATTATTACATTCTCACACAATCATAATGAGCATAGGCCTATGACGTATTTAACTACACGCAACAGCTGGTGTTATGTAGGCATATTTACTCATCAGTGATATAAGGTTATGTTAGCTCACAATCATGGAATACATCATTTCAACGGTATTATTATTTTTATTATTATTATACGCATTAAAACATACCACCTACAAGAGCTGCTGGTGTAGGCCGATTCACTCTGTAAATGCACGAATTTCGCTCACGGTGATACATTATTTTACAGGTATGCCACAGACATTTCAAAGTTGATGATATTTTATGGTAAATAACTGTTACTGATGCTCAGGAAAAACTTTCAACTACTCCTCTTCCAAGACCATGACTGTCAGAGACTGCAGTGCCTTATGTCTTTCCCAACTGTCCGTCATATTTATCGTCACATTCTGGCAGGGGAAGAGAAGAACCAGGCAAAAAGTATAGTAGAAAGAGGAGCAATAAACAGAGCTATTGAAGATAGTACATATCTCATACCGTACACAGAATTTCAATCCACAATCTTACATAGCTGAAAAGTACAATAAACATGTTGTTACCTGATGGTTGTTGTACTGTGATGAAGGCAACGTAAGTAATTTTTCTGTACGTCGATACATCAAGGCAACCATACTGCATAGCATATGTAATCATCTAACAGGACATGGCCTTTATTCTAAACGGGTTTTATTAAATTATAAAATATTTCTAATGTATATGTGAACAAAATTACTAATACAAATGTGGTATATTCTTTAGTTACAAAACATCATAGCTGCGTTACAAGGAATGAGTGTAATAATTGGTGTAGAAAGATTCAAGAAGTAAGTTAATTCTAGGCCTAATTGGTGAATTGAACACCGAGGATGATGTCCCCACAGTTAATAGTCGCAGTTAAAACATTTATTAGTTCATAAAGGAGTATGCGTATGGTTTTCTTGTTATTTGTTCAACCTTCTGCCTGATATCTCCTCATGTTTACAAATTTACGGCCGACCCCGTGGTGAAGGGATATAATGCCTGCCTCTTACCCGGAGGCCTCGAGAGGGATTTTTACCTAGATCTAAGGGCTGGTTCGAGGTCCACTCAGCCTACGTGATTACATTTTCAAGCTATCGTATGGTGAGATAGCGGCCCTGGTCTAGAAAGCCAAGAATAACGGCCGAGAGGATTCGTCCTGCCGAACACAAGACACCTCGTAATCTGCAGACCTTCGGGCTGAGCAGGGCCAAGGCCAAGTCCTTCAGGGCTGTTGCGCCGTGCGATTTTTACAAATTTATGAGACATAGTAGCAATTTAATGTTGCCACATGTCAATACTTTTAAAGGAGTAGATTCCGGTCTGAATGGTAGTCCAATATTAGGACAGAAACTTACATTCTTTCTGGCATTACAAGATATTAGAATCATTCCGTATAGATGGTTTTCACTTTACAAAGGTGATAAATGAGAGTATCCTCGTAATTCAATACATAAAATACCAATAAACATACAAGAAGAGGTCCGATATGAAGTCAAACGCAAGCTATCTTCCATCCTTAATCAACAACAAACCATTAAACTTAACACAGTGCACACAGCTAAAGTAAACAAACTAAAGAAAAAAGTCAAACAAAACGACTTAATTATAACAAAAGCCGACAAAGGAAATGCTACCCTAATGATGGACAGAAGTGACTATGTTAATAAAGAACACACGTTTTTTGCAGACAACAAATTCATAACCTCTAAAAAGGATCCAACTAATAAAATACAAAGAGACCTAAAAGCCATCATCAAGAACGTTTCATTTCTGTTTAATGACCTTGAAAAATCCGAAATGATTATAATGAATCCGAAGCTTCCCACAGCCAAAGCGCTACCCAAGATCCATAAAGCAGACGTCCCCATAAGACC
This sequence comes from Anabrus simplex, assembly GCF_040414725.1. NCBI lineage: Eukaryota > Metazoa > Arthropoda > Insecta > Orthoptera > Tettigoniidae > Anabrus > Anabrus simplex. The sequence continues at coordinate 1,022,157,349 of NC_090265.1, read as the reverse complement.
CATTATCAATTTCAGAAACAGTCCGACCTATGAAGTATCTCGTTTCATTCACAAATTCCTCAAGTCACACTATCGTTTTCAAGCCAACACATCAGTAAAGAACTCCTTAGAATTCTGCAACAAGATTAAACACCTTAATTTATCCAAACACCACACTCTTCATTCTTTTGATATTACTAACATGTATGCTAATGTTCCCGTGAACAGCACCGTACAATTGATCAAGAACAATCTCTCCAAATTCAGCAATTTAAGTATAGGCGAAACAGATGAATTTATTCGGATTCTGGAATTTACTTTGACCAACAATTTCTTCACTTTCAATAATGTCATTTACCGACAGATAGGTCTTCCCATGGGGTCACCAGCTTCAGGAATCCTTGCAGATATCTACATTGATCATTTAGAGCATTCTCACATCATTGGCAAGATCAATGGCATTCAACAATGGACACGCTCTTTAGATGACACGTTTGTTGTTTTAGACTCCCACGTTACTAACAGCAACTCCATTGACCCACATATAAAATTCACCATAGAGTCAGGAAACAATAAAGCCCTTAATTACCTGGACTTAACCATTATGCGCAACAGCAACAACACTTTATCCTTCAATATATACAGGAAACACACCCACACCATCAATACCATCCATCAGACCTCTGTGCACCCAGACATACATAAAAAGCAGCTTACAATAGCATGGTCTTCAGAGCATTAACTGTCCCTTTATCTCGCAAGAATTACAAAAAAGAAATTAATACCATTTACAATATTGCAGAACACAATGGTTTCAGTAGAACCTTCGTCAGCAGAATCATCAATAGATATAAAAGCAGACCCAAGACTACCCTAGAAAAAGATTCCGCTCCCAAAGAAAAGTTTTCCACATACACTTTCAATAATAGTAGCATTTACCAAATTTCTAATATTTTTAAGAAACACAACATCAAAATAGCTTATAGAACCTCCCACACCAACTCCAAACTCATTTTCAATCCACACACTGTCAACAACAACAATAATAACATTAACAACAAATATTTGAACTCTGGAGTTTACAAATTAAAATGCCAATCCTGTAATTCAATCTATATTGGTCAAACAGGCCGCAATTTTGTCATAAGATACGCCAAACATCGCAACACTCTCAAATATCGTTTCTCAGCTATGAGTGAACATCATAAAGCATCCAGCCACGAATACACTTCAATAGATAAAGACCTCAAGATCTTGCATTATGAGCAAAAAGGCACCTTGCTCAACGCTCTCGAGAGCATCCACATCGATTTAGATCAGTTTATGAACCCCTCTCACAATTTAAATGAAGTCAGCGAGAAAAATAACATTTTACTTGAAACATTCATTCCATATATTTTTCACAATTTCCATGACACAAACAAACCCCACCTCCATCTCTCCAACTCACCACCACTCTCCCCTCCTCACACCAGCCCTGCACCACCCCTTCCCCCTCCACTCCTTCCATCCTAGCAAACACAGCCGAACCAACAACAGACTCGATCACACGAACGAGACCGTACTTTCAGAAGGCCAGGCCATTCGAGAGGACAACCACCTGTTAAACACCGTAAGTTTAAGCTTTCTTCACACCCATTCCACACTTTTTACTTATCACCCCACATTTCTCACACCTCATTTTTTCCATTACAAATTAGAACTTCATTGACGGTTTCCACTAGATCACTTACAGTTTACTACGCATCTGTCTTCTACCTAACACAGCTTCTCAATTTTAAATCGCGGCCCTTCCGACCCTTTATAATAAGGCAAGACACCAGCCAACATTATGAAACAAGGTAGATTGAGAAGATATTGAGAATGTTGCTGTTTCTAAAGCTTTAAATTTCACTGGTGTTTTTCCTTGTCACAGGCTTTTGGCCTGCACGTTATGTCAGGCTTGGTTTCTCAAAAATGTTTGCTCCCGCTCCCCTCCTGACCAATTTGATGTGATGGGTTTCTACAAGGATGATTTTCGACAGTGATTTCAACCTGTTTTGTTATTGTTACTAAACCAATATTTTGTAAACTATGAGGCCCACAACCTCACCATGTGCTACTGTTGTTCATTTCCATCTGTATCATTTATTTTTTCATTCCTTTGTTTCTTAGGTTAACACAGTTTTTAGTTTCAATTATTATTTTAAATTAACACCTGTTTCACTGAATTTTGTCGGAGTAAGTTGTTTTTTGCTCCGCATATTGATGTAAATATTGTATATTTGTGCTAATTTTGTTTCCGTCTAGGCTATCTTTTGTTTGTTTTTTCATTTGCTCCTTCATTATGTTTTTTAGCATTGTTTCAACTTATATTGTGTAAATTATTTCAACTCCCCTAATTTTTCACTGAAGATGGCTCAAACGAGCCAAAACATGTTTGAATTTGTTTACGCCGTCTAATGACGGAATATATAATGTATTGAAATAGGAGGATACTCTCATATTTCACCCTTGTAAAGTATTTTCTGGAATACATAAAACATAAAGTTTAAGGTTTCGAACAGAATGACAAAGTGGTAATATCGATGGTAGGTGAAATTCTCATTAAACCATACATGAACTTCAAGGGTGGAAACATTGTAGGCTCATGTGCAAATACTGCCAGAGATGCTACATCAGCTTAGATGTTCGGCCTATGCTAATATTATACGCGCTAGTTTTCTTTTAAGATCATGTCATGCCTATTTAAATTGAAATATATTTGTACATCCTGTTGTGCTGTAAGCAATTCGGCCTAAGTAAGTTAACATTGCAAGATGCTGTCGTGATTTACAGTTTACCTTTAATGGCATAGTCACTAAAATCCGGAAATAACGACAGTATAATTCAGTATACTTTAAAATTTAAACGCTATTTGTTAGTGAATAAATTATTCCATTGGCAAAAAATATTAAAATCATGCCTGTGTTTAACCACGTTCCGTGTTTCTCTGCATTGTCATCGCCTCCTTAGCATGACGTCACCACGCTGTTGTTAGGCCTTATTATCTAGGAGGTGTTGATTCAACCCATTTTTAACCCTATTCCACCTCCCCTTAGGGGAATTTTACGAAAACAAAAGCATAAGTGTTCGTTCATTTAAAAAAAAAGTTGATTCCAAATACATGGCACACGGTCGTTACCATTTTAGTTATACAGATAAGTATCATAATGAAAATACTTCAACCTTTATTTCACTTCTATTCAATCGCTCCCGTAAGTGGATTTTCGAAAATACATGTTTCTTGATTTATAACGAAGATTCTATACACCAATTTTCACGTCTGTAACATGTTAAGTTTTTGAGATAGGCTGTAGATATGCTAATTTTAAAATATCATCCCACTTTTCACTTCCCCTTCAGTGAATTTTCCTAAAACAAAATTTGCGTGTTTCGTTACTTTTACAGGAGATTCCTAATACCAGTTTTCACGTCTGTAAAATATTGCATTTTTTGGATGTACCCTTGATATACTCGTTTTAAAAATTAACGCCATTTTTCAGTCCTTTTCACTCCCCGTTAAGTGGATCTTCTGAAAACAAAATACGTGTTTCTTTATTTTTAAGGGAGATTCCAAAAAAACAATTTTTATGTCTGTAATATCTCCAGGTTTTTAGATATAAGTATCCTCCTGAAAGGTATTCAACCCCGTTTTCGCCGAATTCCACTCCCCTTAGGGGAATTTTCCGAAAACAAAATGATATGTATTTGTTTATTTTTAAAGTAGATTCCAAGTACCAATTTTTACGTCTGTAAACAGTTGAGTTTTTGAGATATAGATGTACTCATTTAAACAGTTCACACCCGTTTTGCCCTCCAAACGATCGAATATCCAAAAATCCCCCTTATTCAGCACCTACACTGTGATATAAATGTATCCACAAAATTGCATTGCCAGCATCCAGTATTCTGGAGATAGTGGGTTCGAATCCCACTGTCGGAAATCCTGAAGATAGTTTTCCACGGTTTCCCATTTTTACCTCAATTAAGGCCATGGCCGGTTCCTTCCCATTCCTAGCCTTTTTCTGCCCCATGGTCGCCATGAGACCTATCTGTGTCGGTGCGACGTAAAACAAATTGTAAAAAAAAAAATGCATTTCTTTATATCGAGTAGTTTTGACTGGACGTTGATTACAGTCAGTCGGATTTAACCTCTTATATATAGAGATAATAAAACAATAATATTGATCACTAATAACTTTTCGTTTAAATTTGTACTTAAGCATATACGTATTAAAAACTACTTTATTGCGTCAATATTGCTGTCATGTTAGTTTTCTGTCCATTGCCAAATCCTTTGAGACTTTCGAAAAACCACAGGGACAGTCTTTCCGAGGGTATAAAAAGGCAGGTGGAGAGTGATTGTTTGCCATTAAAATAGAGAATAGCCCTACTCGGTAGTGACTGACATTAGACAAGGTGCCTGCCATCATAACGATAACTTCCCAATTCTACTGTGACTGGCAGTAGGCAAAGGGGCCTGTCATTAGACTGAAAGCTCCCTAACCCGGTTTTCACATGAGAAACGACGTATGGCGGCCTGCCGTCTTGTTTCTAGGATGAAGCTAAGAGCCATGCAATTTAATGTTATCTTAATCATAATCAGTACACTACTCCATCTAGAATTCCGTATACAATATACAATTTCGTAACGAAGCACGTGTACACCAACTAGTGCGGGGTATAAAATAATATTCTTATTACACATCTCTTTTACCGTTCCATCTGCTCTGAGGATTTTGATGTCCTGTGAAGCCTTCGTAAATCTTCTCCATCTTTTACACTCCTCGACCGGATATCCCAGTTATATAGAATACGTCTGGTAATTTCGGAACCGTAGGCTTACTTGGGCAGAGGAGCCTTACAAAAACACACGAAACAACACGTTTGACAACGGAATTCACTGTTTAATTTTAAAAGAGAAAAAACCAGTTTACCTTAATAAGAGCCAGATCCCGGTATGACGTCTCCAGGTGTTACACAGGTACTAAAATCACCGTGCCACGTGGTTAACATTCATTGTAGCAAGTCGTGTGAGGTGTCCTTTGATTCGTCTTAATGAGTTCTACAAGTATGTGTCGAAAAATAAAGAGTGAACATTTGAAAAACATTTTAGTCTGCAGTAATGTGAATATATTTCCTTATTTCGCAAAATGTCACGCCGTATGGACAATAAAGGGCTTAAAAATATTCCAAAATATTTCAGAGGTTTCATCGGCTTTTCGAAATTCCAAAGCAACCAAAATCACTAATGCCCAGTGTGAGAAATGCTTATCAGCAACGTTTCTAAAATTAAGGCTGTTGAGCGTCGCGTCGTGAGACGAGATCAGCGCTGCTGGAATCCACGTCGATCTCATGTACTGTTCCAGTGATGAAAAATAACTTTGAACTCACCTTCTTCTTCTGGAAGTGCCATATCCTCAATGGAGGTTGGCAGTCAATTTGATCCAGGCCTCCCTACTAACAGCTGATCTAAATAAGCCAACTGATAATGAATTGAACCGCTAGCGGAGGTTTCCCAACCAGGAAATGCTTCATCACCAAGGGCCTCTTCTTCCTTTTACTTTTCCTTGTAGTAATATTTATGAAGGTGGTATTTCCCGTTACGACCGGGCGAGTTGGCCGTGCGTGTAGAGGCGCGCGGCTGTGAGTTTGCATCCGGGAGATAGTAGGTTCGAATCCCACTATCGGCAGCCCTGAAAATGGTTTTCCGTGGTTTCCCATTTTCACACCAGGCAAATGCTGGGGCTGTACCTTAATTACGGCCACGGCCGCTTCCTTCCAACTCCTAGGCCTTTCCTATCCCATCGTCGCCATAAGACCTATCTGTGTCGGTGCGACGTAAAGCCCGTAGCAAAAAAAAAAAAAAATCCCGTTACGCAATCTGTGGTCAAAATATGCTGTCTTCCTTTCATTGATGGTCTTTGTTGCTTCTAGTTGTTTTCTTGTGTGCTGCAAACCACGTCGCCCGCTACGTGATGCAACCCAGATATTCTGAGCATACGACGATAATACCAGACCTCAAAGGCTTTTAACCGTTTAATTATTACTGCCGTGGTTGTCCAACCCTCCGCACCGTAATACAAAGTGGAGAAGACATAACACTTAAGAACTCGGGTTCTAAAATGAAGGATTAAGTTCAGATTACATAATACTTTATTTATCCGATGGGATGCTGTGTGTGTTTTTCAATTCGTATTTTTATTTTTTATATTGATCTCTCACATTTGGACCTCATGGTGGTAGAAATCGATCACAATCGTTTGAATGACTTCGTTTTGAAGATGTGTAAAATTTGTTTACACTTAAGAAATAAAATATAAATATTTCAAACCCATTCAGGCCTTATATTTTAATTCAAAAATATCCCCAACGTGGTACTACGTACAGTATTCTACGTAGAAACTTGCGACCGTGATCCTGACACAGCTCTGTTCGTATTCGTTCTAGTAATACTGGACCAGTGAGTGAAAACTTGCTCAGGATATCTCATTCCGGGATAATTTCCAAGCAAAATCAATTCTTTTAAACTGTCTTTATCACGTCGCATAATGCGTCCAAATAATTGCATTCTTAACCTTAGGCAGCCCATTTTTCAAAATAATAGACTTTCTTCAGGTCTATAGCAGGAAGGGCCTAGGTCTCGGCTATGTAGGGGAAAACTGTAATTACCACACTAAATACTACTCTGATTTTCAATTTTAAAGCGATAATTCATCACATTTTGACCAAAGTACTTCTTCTCTCGGTCTCAAGAGCTCATACATTGTACACATTAATGACTAACGTAAAAGTACGTCATGATGAGTGGCATTTCTAGGAGAAGTATCAGTTACGATCATTGTGTAGATTAGAGGAGATGTATAATTGGCAAATTGTAGAATTACACGGAATCCACTCTGTTCTCCGTAACATGGTGTGGCACACACAAGCCTTTACAGAAATGGTTTTACGATAAGAATGTATGGAATGATAGATATGCTGGCGCTGAGAGCCTGATATTAACAGCTCCTCTCCAGCTGACTGATTTGTAAAATAAAACTTCTACACGACTCAGATTTATAGAGGCGCTTCAGCACGAGTTACGACCACTTCCCGCCTTCTGAGGCCGTTAGTTGGAGTGCATCAAGTGTCACATTTACGAGCAAAAAGTACACATTATACTACTGTGTGTTTTATACTAGGAATTAGCTATTCGAACAACAATTACTTTGAATTATCAGCAACCTCTGGACCATGTTTTTTACTCGACACTTCTCATAATTTATCTCCTTGAATATCAAACTATCAGTCCGACTCGTTGGCTGAATGGTCAGCGTACTGGCCTTCGGTTCAGAGGGTCCCGGGTTCGATTCCCGGCCGGGTCGGGGATTTTAATCGCTTCTGATTAATTCTTCTGGCTCGGGGACTGGGTGTATATGTCCGTCCCAACACTCTCCTCATCATATTCAGACAACACACTCCACTACCAACCACCACAGAAACACGCAATAGTGCTTACATCCCTCCATAGAGGGTTGGCGTCAGAAAGGGCATCCGGCCGTAAAACAGGGCCAAATCCACATGTGCGACGCAGTTCGCACCCGCGACCCCACAGGTGTGGGAAAAAGCGGCAGGAAAAGAAGAAGAAGAAGAATATCAAACTATCACTTTTTTGAACCTCGCTTCATTGACCCCTTGTACAGATGCAGAGCTAACCTAGCAGCTTACGCTGTCGGGGTCGATGTCTCGGTGAATGTCCGAGGTGTAACAAAATTCAATGCTCAAACTTCCGGGGATGATAAAATGATGTGTCATTGCCTGCTGTGCATCTTCATAGACTCTAGACAGTGCTGTAGAAAGAAAATAACAGGAAGCACCGAAGAGGCGAGCTCTTTCTCTAATTTAGCTCAAGTCTTATGCACCCGGCTCTGCAGGTGGAGTGGGTGAGGTTGGGAGAACTAGCTTGTATTGTACTAGGAGGCCATGGTTTAAGAGTTCTTAAAGATTACAATAAAATTTAAACGTAAGAGTTTCACTCTTAATCATATTGAAAATTACTTCATTTATCAATTTAAGGCCTATGGTTATTTAATAAAATATTAGTGTTTTGATCTACATCCCTCGAATTTTGAGTAGTATGAATTTCAGACCAGTATTGAATTGGGTTTCTTGCTCCCAACATTTCACCAGACATTGCACTCGACATTTTCAATGGTTGTTTTTTTGCAGAGGCAAGTAGTGGGCTGTTTCCGATGGAATGTCGAGAGTTAGAAACCTATTGTGTTCAACGACGGTATGAAATCCCGAAAGATTTCTTCTTTATTCAATGAAATATAGTTCAAGCACGTATGGGAGATTTTCAACAGTGCGTATTCCATGGTACATAATGTATGGTAACATAATATAAAATTAGTGTGCGAGTTTGTTTGTATATATAACTGGTAATCTCAGAAACTACAGGATATATTTTGAAATTTCTTTCACTATTTGTAAGAAAATTTCATTCCGGCTATGTATTATCGTGGCAAATCAAAGGGTTGTTACGAGAACTGTGACTGAAGGAAAAGAATGACAGCAATAACAAATCTGAGTTTTTAAATTTCCAAGTAAGAACTCCTTTACTGACGGAACTCAAATATGGCAAACTCATAGCTGATACCTTTTGTTAACACACAAGCTACTTACTATCACGCTATGTTTTAAGTGGGCGATGTAGAGAAAGAAAATGTGGAGCAAGTAAAAGAAAAGCGTACGCTTGGGACCCTTAAATTTTAACACACTACCCAAACGGTTAGTCTTACAGAGTGCACCAGGTGGACTTGAAATTCGATTTCCCAGAAAAAGAAAGTTTATACGATTTTTCTTCGTATCTCTAATAGTTTTCGAGAAACAATGTTTTGCTGTGTTTCGGCACCAGCGATAACCATCTTAAGCGCTGCCGACTGTGGGTTTCTTTCGAATGAAAGCTGACAGCTACGTGACACAAACTGTGCATTGGTAGTAAAATGTTTTCATTCCTGCCCTGAAAGGGGAGGCGGGCCTCTTAGACGGTGACGCCATCTCTCAGGCCGGGAGATTTGTTACGGTGAAGGAGATGCTCTGAGAATACGAGGGGATTGGTGGCAGTGGCCTCTACTAGGAACTGTCCTGGCATTCGCCTTAGTGCAGGGGAATCGAAAACCACGGGAAACCATTCTCAGGACAGCTGACGGTTGGGACCAGCCGTGAGGTCCAGCCCTGTCCCGTCTCCCGAATGCAGAGGCGTAGAGTCATAGTAGAGACGTGGCCACCCCTCCACTGCTCGTTTGGCTGGTCAGAATTCAGAGCTGTTGGATCACGGACCAGCCGTGGCCACCCTCTCTGCATCTACGGATTAAAAAAACAAACTTGCAGCCACTCGCTCGGTGTTAGCAAGAATCACAGTGTCATCGGCATAGAAGATGGTGTTTATTCGTTTCCAATTAATCTTGATTCAACTTCATCGAGAGCGAGGTTAAGGATAGTGGAAGACTTAACGTTCAACTCCCACGATCTCCTTCACTAATTACATCACACCTCCAGGCTAAGGAGAGGACGCCACCCTCTAATTGGGCCACCCCAACCTATTAGATTAGATTCGACTAGATGATAGTTATTTTGCCTGGCCTGATTATAGCCATTCATTTCTATCTTCCACCTAAGCAGATTAAGAGATAAATTGTACACAACCCGGCGAGTTAGCCGTGCGGTTGGGGGCGCGCAGCTGTGAGATTGCATCCGGGAGATAGTGGATGCGGACCCCACTGTCGGCAGCCCTGAAGATGGTTTTTCGCGGTTTCCCATTTTCACACCAGGCAAATGCTTGGGCTTACCTCAAATGAGGAAACGGCCGCTTCCTTACCATTATTAAGCCTTTCCTATCCCATCGTCGCCATAAGACCTATCTGTGTCGTTGCGACGTAAAGCAAATAGCTATTTAAAAAAAATGTACACACTACTATTAATGGATAACAATACAGCTAATGACGGTAATCAAGTGATGGTCTATAATGATGAGGGGGATGATGATAATCACAAAGTAATAAAAATCTACAAACAATAAATTAACGTTCATCAACTGAATCCTTACTATTCAGTAGCTACATACAATAAAATAAATTTCGGTGACCATTTACAATTTAGGAAATGAGAAAAGAGATGAGATCAATACTCCAATTTACGTTTTCAAATTTACAATTGAATTTCATTATTGCTGGCAATATTTACGGTTGTATTTACATGAACATCGCTCACGACAAAATACTTCAGAATATTTACATAGGCCTGCTTTTTTTTGTTTTATTTCTTCTACCTATAAAGTGAAAAGTACTGTAATGGTCTACCAGCGCTAGATCCGTTAAAGTATAAATCCAAGAGCCAACGAGAAACTGTATGGAAAGTTGCTATGGAGATCATCCCGGCATCTTTAAAGGCTTTGTACATCTCCTTGTTGTATACTTTTTGAATATTAATGTGATATTTGGTTTTTATATTGGAAGAAGAAAGCAAATTAAGAGCAGCGATGATGCAATGGGATGAAACTGCGAAGGGTCGCAGAGAGTCAGGAAGCGCGTACGTCATGACAAACCACTGACACGGAGAAGTGCGTCCAGCTACGCCCTTTAGAATCTCAGGATCATGTTGATTTGCACTGATGTTTTATGTCTGTGTTTTGATATGAGGAAATGGCTACACTGCATGTGTGAAAATCTTGTCGTCAGTCCACAGGGGATGGTGGAGGTTCGGACGCATCAAACGACCTCATTAGTAAGTAACCAATAGATGTAAAAGAACCGCTGAGTAGACAGATATTAGTCAAGTATTACTATTTTATACGCTTTCTATATAGACAATACCAACTCTAAATATGAAGAATTTGGATTCAATATAAAAGCAAAGAAGACAAAATTTATGACAATGAAATTGTCAAAATAATGATCAATGTACTCTGAGTTTCAGAAGTCTTCCAGTCAAACGTGTTCTTCATTTAATTTCTAAATAATGTAATCAGATACAGCCTAGAATCCGACGTTGAAATCAGAAGTCACTCAGAAATAACAAGTAGCGTATGTAGGAAAGTATTGTCTTTCGTTAACGGTGACAACATTGACCTGAAACTACACCAAATTATGGATAGAACTTACATGTGGTCGCCTCGTTAATCTGGTATAGAGGTTTGGATATTGAAGGTTATAACCACGAAAAAACTAGAAGCAGTTGAGATATGTATCCATAGAAGCATGCAGAAAATACACTAGACTGCTCAGGTGACGAAAAGAGATATCCTAAGAAGAGAAACCACTGAACATTAGCTCTTATCTACCATTAAATGAAGAAAAGAAGCCCTTTAGGATATGTGCTTAGAGGCGAAAAATATCAGTTGCTTTAGCTAATACTGAAAGGAAAGATAGAAGCAGACGGGAGTTTGGTAGAACACAAATATCCAGTGATCGGGGAACATTCCGCTGGAGAATTTATTAGGTTAATAGAAGAAAGACAGGAACGACTCCATCATAGTGATAGACAACGTTCGGGGGACCGAGCAGGACACTTGAAGAAGGGTACATATATAATGGAATACTGTTTTATTTAGATCATAAATTTTTCTCCACCTGTCATAGGAATACTATTTTTCAGTTCAGAAAGCAATGAAGGAGGTTATCGAAGGAAGGATTTACGATTAAATATAAATTAAATAATGTACCGTTTGTAGTTGTCATCCACCAGCTGACTCTACAGAATTGTTCTTCCAACAGATTAAATTAATAACGTAACAGAGGTAGTTGTCGGTAGTAGCACATGTAGCGCATTTCCGGGGTGATGAAAAATGAGTTATTATACATATTATAGCATGCAGGGGTCGAAGAGGTAGACGAGTATGTTCGGAGTAAATCTGTATGGCGGAAATCTCTCGTCGTGGTCGCAGTTAGCATGGCAGTTTCCAGGTAGACGTCCGATTCCTAGGTCTACCACGAATTTAAATGGAATGAGATTACTTGAATAATATGATTGAGTAGAGGATTTAGTTAAAATCCCACTGTGAGCCATCCTAATAGAGGTTTTCCTCTTTCGTTCCAGGTAATGTCTGAGTTGTTACATATCATATAAGCCACAGCCGCTTCCCTTCTGAACCTAGAACGAATTAATTACACACACCACATTAGGACAGGTCAGTACACAATATATACGGAATTGTTGATTGACATAGCTCAAGATCGTTAACTAAAGCATCAATAGCAAGACAGTGTCTCAGTTTATCCGCCACAAATTAGAGGTAGTCTTCGAGCGTGGAACACTAGACATACCGATGAAATTTTGACAAATGACCATCAGAGCTATTAAAATATTTATTCTGATTAAGGGCGAGACGAGTATTGTGACCCTACAAAAGTATTAAATAAATGTTGTGCGCAAAGATAAGTATTTTACAAATCAATTATATTAAGTATAGAAATGTAATACGTTACAAATGAAAACTAATCAGTAAATCCATTTCCGATTGCAGGCTTAACGCAACCAGACATAAAAGCGTGCTTTCGAGAAGTCTTCTGGATACTAAGCCAAAGAAACAACGAAGATTAACAATTAACACAAATACCTATTCACTGAATGAAATGAATTACAAGTCATCACGAATAGGCCTTCTTCTTCTTCTTCTTTTTTCTTCGTTTTCTTCTCCTTCTACTACCACGTTTCCCACACTCTTATGGGGACTAGGGTGCGATCTGTGCCACACATGTGGATTTGGACCTGTTTAATGGTCGGGTGCTCTTCCTGATGCTAGCCCTCAATAGGGGAATATATACAATGTTGTATGGTTCTGTGGTGGTGGTGGTTGATACTGTAGTGAGTTGCGTTTGTATGGAGATGAGAGAGTTAGGACCTAGTCCTCTAATCCGAGGAATTAACCAGATGCGATTAAAATCCCCGACCGGCCTGTATTCGAAGCCGGGACCGTATGAACCGAAGGCCTTTACGCTGATCATTCAGCCAAAGAGCTAAGCATCAAGTAGGCCTGCTCGCAGCTTGAAAATAATATTGCAGAGTGTGAATTCAGTTTGGTAAAAGTAGCCTGCTAGTCTCACACTCATCGAATATATTATTTTGTATTCTTGAAGAATATATTTAAAGCTCCAACAGCGTATTAGCTTCCCTTACAGATTAGTTGTCGTTCTTGCACTAGATGATCTTCTATATTCATTTCAAAATGTTTCTCCCAATATAATTGAGGAGTTAACATGAGAAAGGTAGTAAGGCAAAATCGAAATTTCGTTTTTTCATGGAGAAATTAGTAAACGCTCATGCCAATCATATGGGAAAGGCAGTAAATCAACTGGTAGACTATATTTGCTTCTACGATTGACGTAAGATGGAACCTGTGTTAAGTACACGAGGTTTTGCATGGAAAAGGTAGTAAGTCAGCCCGTGCCTCTGATGGAATTAAGTATAACCTTTGCCATTTGTTGACAGTCAACTGCGTGTAAACCTTGTTTGTAGCTAATATAGATATAGTTCGTCATAATTATATTTCTGTTGCCAGAATGCCTCCGAAACCTATTCCATTCTAAATGGTAAGTCCTTAATTCCAGCATCTTGACATGACGTACATAGTAGTTGTTTGTTTTTATAAATAGGTATTACGTTTGTCCTACAATGGTCCCAGAAGAAGTTGCAGAAATGATCAGAGAGGCTAAACATTTTCAACCATTTCATGTAATGATGATAACGCCTGGGGATTTTTGTGACTTAGCTATGGAAAGCGAGATATATTTAAATACTCAACGCCTTAAGATTAGCAGTGTGAGCTAGATAAGGATTGCAAGAGCTGAACTTCCATCAGTCAAGACAAGTCAGTCATTCAAAGAGAACCGAGGAAGGAGCACAACATCCTCAAAAGAGGGCGGTCCTATCACGCGACCAACAACATTCAGTACTTACATGCATTTCATGAAATTAGGCACTTAAAATGGTGGCTGCAAATTGTACACTGTTCCACCGTTTCCCTAATATTTTACACAAATATCATTGTTTTTCTAAAATTCTTTTTTCATTGCATTTACTAATGCAGTAGCTAGAGATTGACCTAGAATCATTGGAATCTATAAAGAAGAATTTTTTTAAAAAAAGCTTATATTAAAGTGTAACTTTTTGCAAGTTTTTCCACAGATTAATCTTTTAAAAAAAATGAAACTATGATATATACAGCAACATTTCTAGGTCATATTGTTCCTCCCTATAAGAGACACGTGTATACTACACTTCACTTCATTATCTTGAAAACTCTGGCAGTTACTAAGGAAACGGATTTGAAAATCCAAAGTTTAGGGAAACGAGCAACAAAGTTACCAATGTGTAGGAAAACGTCGGTGACAGTCCTGCACGTTTTTGGTCATTACCTCAAACGTATGATACATATCAAAGAAATTGTTGCAGTGATTTGAAGATGAAGGATCAATAAACGTAGAAAAAATAAATTGAAAATTGACAAAGTTTTATCCTTATAGGTGTAGGTCCCCCCGTAAGAGGAGACCAAGCATCAGCGAACTAAAATTAAAAGACTTATCGGCCATGCTGGATTTCTTCTATGAAAAATATCTTGCGTTTTAGCGTGAATTTTGTGCTTGAATCATACACGTTAACTGACAAACTGATTAGACAGTGATTTTTCACAATGTGTTTTATCGTATAATTTCTTCCTGAAACATAATTAGCATAACATTGTGTGTTAAACTGATAAATGGATAACTCCTTGATTTTATATTATATTTGTTCAATATAATCTTCACAATGCTGGCAATACTATTTTTGTCCTCTCCTGTAAAATTCACTTTTTATGACTTACTACCTCCCCCATGTCAATGCCTCAATTGATTTGTATTCTGGCAAACGGGATTATATTGTATTGTGTTTGTCTTGTATGTTTCCATGCATTACAGTTTTACGGGGCGGTTTCCCACCTTGCACTGCAATTTGCATACATTTTTAATTAATAAAGCAGAGAGGGCTTTTCCCTTGGGTGAAGTCCTCTCCTGCGTCTTCAGCTGTGTTGCGGTTTCCCCGGTGTTCTTAGTAAACGCGCTCTCGGTTAGCTATTAGGCCTTGAAGTACTGATAAGTCATTTCTGTTGAACTGTTGAACATACTATAGGACTTTTGAATTAATACATCAGTAAATAATATGTGCGTCTTTAGTATTTTTTGTGGGATTTTCCCAGGGGTTCTGTACAGACAGGTCTAATTTCACGCACATTGGGCACTGGACATATATTCATAATACATTTTGTACTTAAAATAGTCCATAATACAGTCTCCCGAAATATTAATTACTCCTCCTGAATCACATATACATTGTTGGTATTAATGAGCTATGAATTTATATAAGCCTAAATATTATATACATATGATTCATGATAATGGCACATTGGGTACAACGGAACATTACAATATAGAACATGGCTAAATAACTGAAGAAGTTTATTATAATTAGTACTGAAAATAACTGATAGTATTTTACGGGACGTCTATTGTATGTTTTCATACCTACGAAGCTTGATATACCTATGAACACTATTATTCCTGACCTATACCATGACCTTTGGTTCGTGAACTCCGCATTGATCCAAATTCATGTTATACAACATCGCAGTATGTATGCTACGTGTTAGCAAGTAGAAACACAGTATATAACGGTACATTAAGCCGCCAGTTGCATTAGAAATGCTTAACTACACATTTGAATACTGGTAGAGGGTTTGTGTATTTCACCTTTTATTTTGAGTAAAAAAACGATAGAGAATAAAATATATATAATTCACGATTTACAGAACGTAAAAACATATCCGAAAGCTGCCACATCCATGAACTAAGTTCTTTGTTTGAGACATGCATTCGTACCCACATACATGGTATATACATACCATTTCCATCATACACTGTTACGGTTTTAGCGTTCGGTTTGACTCCATTATGTGAC
Organism: Anabrus simplex; assembly: GCF_040414725.1. Lineage (NCBI taxonomy): Eukaryota > Metazoa > Arthropoda > Insecta > Orthoptera > Tettigoniidae > Anabrus > Anabrus simplex. The sequence continues at coordinate 1,022,141,377 of NC_090265.1, read as the reverse complement.
TCCATAATCATCCGCTTTCATTGCCATCATCTGAGCATAAATCATTAAATTAAAGTAATCAAATCTCGATTCTCGCCTTCGTCGCCTAGAGTTATCTCTCCAGATCAGTTTATATTACTTGAACTCGCCACTTGTGATACGTAGGATAAACATTAATCGAAATATTTAGACACAACATTTATTTTATCTTATATCCTTCACATCACTTTTGTGGCAAACACATACTGAAGACACGCTGATATATTAGCAATGCTAATATTTTCTAGTGGAGCTCAGAACTCTCCGTAGTGAAATACATAGTCCTCTATATCTTTCGTACGAACTAGAACAGGCTTATTAAGTCTAATAGTTGGTTTGAGCTTTGGCTTTGAGCAGTGAATGTGTCTCAGGTATGAGCTGTACCTTTGAAACGATTATTTACACAGTAGGTAGACGTAATGAAAATTGTAACGGAAGGCTGGCAGAGGTGTGGCAGTGCTTGGGTGACTGATATGCAATAGCACTCTCTAATTCAACGAGGAAGGTAACGGGAAACTATCTTACTCGTTATTCCCTCTTGTGTGACCCTTGATTGATATCTGGCGGTGAATTGTCAGGAATCGCTCTAGACCCTGGTCTAAGCATTCAACAGAAATACTTTAGATTCCCGGAAACTCGATTCTCGGTAACTGACCTTAAACCTACATCATTCTCTTTCTTACATAGCCGATATATCAAGAAATGATTATTTCATTCCTGTATTTACGTTGGTTGAACTGTATGAATAACGGCAGAAATTAGGAAGATAATATAATACAAAGCTTTCCTGGTAACAAGCGACTCGTGCGGCAAAATTCCTTCCTATCCATATTCAGCAGCTTTTGCAGTGATAAAACTCGCGTGAATCACTCATCATATTCCTTCCTATTTTTCCACTTACAATTTGGGACGGAATATATGCCAGAAAATTAATTTAAATAATTAATTCAGTACCTGAACGAAATTCTTTCAGATAAACTACCGTGGATTAGAAGTTTTCACTTTGAGTGCTGTGTTGATTCACAGTGAAAATTACAAGTGAGGAAAGGCGAATCAGAACACTGTGCCAATGTCAATGAAACTGGATGTGTTAAAGACTATGAATCTTGTATATATTTAAGTTGTTTATTTTTAACACATTGTTTTAGAATTGGTTTAATTTTATTTTCGGCCTCTAAAAGCTTTCTGTATTTTGACACAACCTAATACGAAATCTGTTTAACCCCCCCCCCCCCCGCGAGTCCATGTAAATCTATACTTTCGTAAATCTCGGTCCACAATACGTAGAGATTTTGAGTACTATCTCTGTCTCTTTATATATCAGTCGGGTGGTATTATAAGGATCAAAACGGATGGAACGTTCGCAAATCATAATTGATCATGACATGCAATGGATAAGGTGATTATTTCTTTTCTACCAAGTAATAAATAATGTAATGGAGACTAGAACATTTTTAAAAACTAAACTTTAAAAAAAATGGTGAATACCTACGTAAAAAAGTCGTTGAACAGAAAACATACAACTCAAATCTCGATTAGGTTAAACAATCACAAAATGAAAATCTTTTGTTCGTCTTAGTAAGTCATTTATAATAATCTGGTTGTCGAATACAAACTTCCAATTTAAATTTATAATATATTCCTAGTCCGCCTCTGTGGTGTAGTGGTTAGCGTGATTAGCTGCCACCCCCGGAGGTCCGGGTTCGATTCCCGGCTCTGCCACGAAATTTCAAAAGTGGTACGAGGGCTGGAACGGGGTCCACTCAGCCTCGGGAGGTCAACTGAGTAGAGGTGGGTTCGATTCCCACCTCAGCCATCCTGGAAGTGGTTTTCCGTGGTTTCCCACTTCTCCTGCAGGCGAATGCCGGGATGGTACCTAACTGAAGGCCACGGCCGCTTCCTTCCCTCTTCCTTGCCTATCCCTTCCAATCTTCCCATCCCTCCACAAGGCCCCTGTTCAGCATAGCAGGTGAGGCCGCCTGGGCGAGGTACTGGTCATACTCCCCAGTTGTATCCCCCGACCAAGAGTCTGAAGCTCCAGGACACTGCCCTTGAGGCGGTAGAGGTGGGATCCCTCGCTAAGTCCGAGGGAAAAACCGACCCTGGAGGGTAAACAGATGATGATGATGATATATTCCTAAATGCTCATTTTCCAGTCATTAATATTCCATGAATATTTTGGAATTTATTAAATGGATGAAATATTAAATATCAGTCTTCAATTAAGTACATCTTACGTTCATTTAATTTAACAATTAAATAATCATTGTATGTATGTTCAGTCCGTCAGCGATGCCGCTGGTGGGATCCTAAACAGCTCTGCCATCAGCTGTCGTAGATGGCCTAGGCATCACTGAAGAGGCGTACTAGTGAAATGAGGAGTGAGGTAGTTTCCCGTTGCTTTCCTCACCGAGCCAGAGTTGCTGTTACATATCAGTCTGCCAAGCCCACTGAAATGCATACACCAACCGACCCTATGAGCAACATTTTCACACCATTCATAGCAGAGACTGGCTGCATAAGGATTGGCATTACTAGCATCGCTCATACCTCAGTCACTTTCATATTGTCAAAGCCAAGGATAAGACAGAGACAGATCTATGAAAGTAACAAAATTGCTCTATCCTATACCAGAAGACATAGTGCACTGTAAACACTAGGTCCTGCCAGCAAAGGGATAAATAATCAATAATAATAAAACATTTAAGATGTTATGATTACGCTAAAATAGTTTTCGATGTTTCACTGTATGGAATTAAGTTCAACGGAACAAAACCCTCTCCCTTGCTGTGGAAAATAAATACAACGCCGAAAAAATTTAAAATGGTGACATCTTACAACAAATGAATCGTATAATTGTTTTTGCAGAGCATGACTTCAAGTTGTCCACAAATGAAATAGCAAAATTCTAATCATACAATGTGCTGAAATAAGTTACACATGGCATCCAGTCTCTACACAAAACTAAATACAACGGGTACAAGTTATTTAAATAAATTACAAGAAATGTGCTAACTTCTTATTTTCTTCTTCTTCGCTCATGCCTCAGTCACTTTCATATTGTCAAAGCCAAGGATAAGACAGAGACAGATCTATGAAAGTAGCAAAGTGCTTTTATTGTAGAAAACATACCAATTCGCAAGAAGATAGACGCGTAGTAAATCTAAGATGTGATGCCTACATATCAAGTATGATCACGACATCCATTAATTTGTGACTAGCTGTGAGGTTGCATTCGGGAGATAGTGGGTACGAACCCCATTATCGGCAGCCCTGAAAGTGGTTTTCCGTGGTTTCGAGGCAAATTCTGCGGCTGTACCGTAAGTACCACCATGGCCGCTTCCTTCCTACTAATGCTCTTTCCTCTACTATCGTCGCCATACGACCCTATTTGTGTCGGTGCGACGTAAAGAAAATTGTAAATAATAATAATAATAATTGTTACCGAGTTTTGGTGGTAGGTAGAGGTGAAAGAAGGTGCGGGCGTGAATGAGTCTCAAACTACGGAATCAAAGTTAATGTAAAATTTAACAAGGTTATATTTTCTTTTCAAAAACAAAGAAATAACAAGTATGGCAGGTACAAAGTAGCAAATCAAAGGGGAGTCACAATATTCACATAATTTGGGCTTCGAGCCCCGAAAACACAATGCTTGGGCAATCAGCCCAGTTTTACCTCCAAAACACAAGTTTCAACAGAGGGGCAGAAAACCCCATTCATACCTCGGAGCCCTTGCTCCAAATTACACCGATAAGCCTCCACGAGGCATACCACAATTGATTTTTAAAAGAGCCACACGCTCTCAAATTTAAGCCTTCTCCCAGGCCACACCAAACTCAACCTTCAAGTTGTCCTCAACGGACCTAAACACAGGGGTAAAATACCCAATCTACTGAGGTCTAGGAAATAAAAAAAAGGGTTAATTAAATGACCTCTAAGGTAACAATTTGAGAGGAGGCGAACTTGCACTCCTAATACACTTTGTCTTTAAGACCTATTTTGGCTCTTAGGCCACTGATGCAAGGGCTAATCCCATACTACAGAGGTGACTTAAAAAAGAAATATTTACATTACATTACGGAAGAATTGATTGAGAAAATAAGTTCACCTCAAGACAATGTGAGTGGGAGCTCGAGAGGGTTAGCACTCTCTATCCCAGTATGTCGCTTTACAAGAGAATAGAAGAAAAGAGAAGTTACATTTTAGGAAAAGGTTACATAGGGGAACGCTTAGAACCCGCCCCGAAAGTTAAACTGCTGAGCTAGCAAAGAAAGAATTTATTAATCGGCCATTACCTTATTGTTGACCGCTGCCGAGGAAAGAGGCGCTTCCCGCCTCCTGCTATGTACTTAATACACTGAAAGATGGAACAGAAGTGGCCCGGAGACCCTAAAATCAGCAGTTTAAATACTCTCGCAGAAAGTTCTAGGCGTTAGGGGAAAGAAAACACCCTCCCACAAAGATTTTATTGGGTAGGACCCCGCAACAGATTCAAGTTGGGGAAAGATACACCAGATTGGTCAGAAATTAATTGAAAAAATTCGTGATTGGATACATTCAAAACAAGGGGAAGAAAGGGGTAAATATTGCCAACTTAAACAATGACAGAAAGAAATTTAACAAAGAACAAACTCCTGAAATTAAATTTTCTCCAACAAAATAGTTCTTTGACTCCGCACTAGGGTGCACTATTGTTGATCTTCAGTAGTGTCCTCTAGAAGAGAAAGTTCACACTTCTTAATACAAGCAAGACAAAAGTACGTCGAAAATGACACAGTTCACAAACTCAAAAATTTCCAGGTAGTGACATCTTCTGAGAAATTTGGAAATTAAGACCGTAGATAAAGTTCAGACTTCCTCCAGAAGAGGAGTTTCAACTGGCGCAACTTTTAAATAAACGGTGTGGAGGTGTACCGCCCGGTACAATAATAATAATAATAATAATAATAATAATAATAATAATAATAATAATAATAATAATAATAATAATAATAATAATAATAATAATAATACCCGTGTGGGGATTTACCGGTTACCTCCATCGGGCGTGTCCCATTGGGATTGGGGAAGCTCGCTGGCTCTGCCGCCAGCAGAGTCAGAGGGTAGTAGGGAAATAAAATACCACCGTGAAAAAAAACTGGTCCCTTGCCAGGGTTACGGCCAAGACTGGTAAATGACCAGAAGCCAGAAAACATCTTGAGGCAACCTTTAGGGCTAACAACCCTAGTTGTACAAGGATGGGTACCCGTCCAAAGCAAAGTCAAGTCAAAAAGCATCATGACACAACATTTCAAGAAACATACCCCAGGGGGTGAATCTTCGGATAAATCCCTCGTCGTGAACGCCACGGCGCACGAGTCTCGTTCGGATTCTGGGGGAGACTCGACATCATGCAATAGACGAGTCGGATCGTCTCGGTGTACCCCGAAGAGTCAAAAACTCAGGCCAAAATCTAAAACCTTTCTAGCAACTTTCAACATAAATTCACTTACACAAACTGGCAAGCTGAAAACCCTCACCAAAGCTCTTCACGAAAATCAGATATCCATAATGGCCCTACAGGAAACAAGGTACCCAGATGAAGAGATTTTTGAATCCGAAGGCTACTGATTTTTCAAGAGCAAAGCGCAAAGAGGAATCCTCAATGGAGCTGTGATGCTTGGAACCGCGTTTGCTGTTAGAACCAAGATCCTTAAATCGGTTGCAAATTTCGAACCTGTGAATGACAGATTGTCTATACTCACAATAAAATGCGCGAACAAAACCTACGCCCTAGTTAACGCACATGCTCCTACAAACAATGAGAACAAGTCTGATCCAGACGAAGTTGATAATTTCTGGGACCTACTGGATGAAAAATTAAACAAAATCCCCAAACACCATGTCAAGTTCCTTTTGGGTGACTTCAATGCCCAACTAGGTCGTGAACAGAAGTACAAGAAAGTTATAGGAAATTACCCTGCTCACAAAAGAACCAATCCCAACGGCAAAATACTGGTGTCCATTTGCGAAAATCACAACCTGCAGGTCATGTCGACCCACTTTCGCCATCTACCCAGAAAGCAAATGACTTGGCGTTCTCCCGTCCAAGCTCTCGGAGAGTTCCAAATTGATCATGTTGCAATCTCCAGGAGAAACAGCCCCGAGATTATGAATGTCAAGGTAAAGAAAGGCATCAATGTGGCCTCAGATCATTATATGTCTCTTATCAAATTCAAACCCAATTCCCGCAAACACAACGAAGACAACCAAACAGATAACACGCTTCGACAATGATAAACTTCGGCAAAGGGTTGAGGAGTTCCAGGAGAAGGCTAGAGCAAACGACTGTGACTATAACAACGCCAAAAGTCTCCTTGTTGAGGCCGCCAAAGACGTTGCAGAAATCAAGAGAAGCAAAAAGCATGCCCGGTGGAATGGTACCTGCGAATCAGTCCTCCAAGAAAGACTCAATGCGTGGAAACAGTACTACTCTACGAAATCAGAAAATGATTGGGAAACCTACAAAACCCATCGTGCCCAAGCAGGTAGGGTGTTCAGAACAGAGAAACGTAAATACGAAATATCTCTAATTGAAAAGATAGAACAAAACTTTAGGAAGAATGAAAGCAGAGAGTACTACAGAGCCTTCAAACGCAAACTCACTGGCTATAAACCACCATCTCTATGCTTTGAGCGAAAGGACGGCACACTGGCGACATCAAATGAAGAAAATTGCAGCATTCTGGCAGATTACTTCAATAATTTACTTAATTGCTCTAAACCGCAAAGCGCCATTGAGACCAAGGAACCCTTACTCAGGTACCCAGATTCCAGACCACCCGACAGAGATGAAATCAAGCGCCACATTGCCCGTCTCAAAAATAACAAAGCGCCGGGGGAAGACTCAGTAGTAGCAGAACTATGGAAATATGCCCGAGAGGAATCACTTGATATCTTGCAAAAACAAATAGAAGAAATTTTGAACAAGGTGTCCCTACCCGAAGATTGGAAAATAGCTTTGATCCATCCATTACACAAAAAAAGGCAGCATGAAGAACATCAACAACTACAGAGGAATATCTTTGCTACCCGTGACTTACAAAATTCTAGCACTTGCCATCCTGGAGCGTTTGGAAGCACAAGTCGAACATCAAATAGATGAATACCAAGGAGGGTTCAGAAAAGGTCGCTCAACAGCTGAACAGATCCAAAATCTCAAAACGATCATCAGATATTGTACACTAAGGTCCAAGCAGTATGTGTCTGTCTTTGTGGACTTTAAGAAAGCGTACGACTCCATTGACCGGGAAGTCCTGCTAAACATCTTAAATGAATTTGGAGTTGATTTGAAACTGCTGGCATTAATTAGAGCCACCCTGACCGATACAAAATCCAAGGTGATGTTCCACGGATGTCTCTCGCATTCCTTTGACATCAAAACAGGAGTCCGACAAGGTGATGGGCTATCCCCGATACTCTTCAACTGTGTTCTTGAAAAGATCATCAGAACCTGGCGGTTGAGATTACAGGAAACCAACTACAGTCCATTGAGAATAGGAACCAAATCCAAGGGGATTGCAACAGACTGCTTAGCATTTGCCGATGATATTGCTGTTCTCTCAAACGACATAGAAACCGCTAGAGCTCAAGTTGAAATTTTGAAGGAAATTGCCGAACAAACTGGTCTGCAGATATCGTTTGAGAAAACAGAAGTATTGACTAACATCAAAGAGGCTCCACCAAGACTCCATACAAAGTACGGGGACATCACCCGAGTAGACAAATTCAAATACCTGGGTGAGATTATCATGAAAAATGGACTGGACAAAGAAGCGCTTCAGGAGCGAGTACGCAAACTGGAAATAGCCTACCAAATATCCCGCACAATCTACAACAAAAAATGCCTTCCCCAAAACACCAAGCTACGTCACTATGAAACAGTTCTGAAGCCAGTAGTTCTATATGCAGCCGAAACCCTGTCTCTAAATGCCAACAAAGGACTCCTTGAAGAACTGGAGAAAAGAGAACGCAAAATTGTGAGAGGAATCTTGGGATCAAAGTACAGAAATGGAATCCATCAAAAGAGATCCAACAAGGAAGTCTACACCAAAATAGAGAAAATTACAGACACAATCAGAAAAAAGACGGGCACGATTTTACGGTCATCTGAAAAGAATGGACGGAAGAAAGTTAACTAAAGAAATCAGTACTTTTTTTATTCAAACCCCAAAACCACAATTCCCTGGTTTAGAAATACCAAAGAAGACCTGCAAATGCTACATATCTCAGCTGAAGACGCCCTTAACAGAGATCTTTTCCGCAAGAAAATATTGACGAACGGGCTAAACCGAGACGAGCAACCCAAGAGAAGACACGATGCCCCTTGGACAGAGGAGCGTAAGCAGGCCCACTCACAAAGAATGAGGGAAATTTGGGCTCTAAAGAAGGCCAAGTTAAGTGTCAAATGCAACAAGACTTAACGTGGTCCTTGATGGCCCCAGCGAATTATATAATAATAATAATAATAATAATAATAATAATAATAATAATAATAATAATAATAATAATAAGAATAATAATAATAATAATAATAATAATAATAATAATAATAATTTATGACTGCAACGACGAAACAATATTACTTCTCTACGTCTCAAACACTCGTGATGTTCATAAGAACAATCTCCAACAGAGCGAAATTAGGGGTGGGACTCTTAACATATCGTTAGGGTTAACTCATGAAAGTACCAAGTTCCTCAACTTATCCTAGAATGGACAGACGCTATATCAAGCAATACCGTAGGCTATTGAGTGTATCTTCAAAACAATCTACAATGAGCAATATATTATTATTTTATCATTCGACCGCTTTTCCCATACAAATGGTGGTCGCGGGTGCGAATGATGTCGCACATGTGGATTTGACTTTGGTTACGACCGGATGCCTTTCCTGACGCCAACCCTGCGTGAAGGGTAGTTGGTAGTGTGGTGTATTGTCTAAATATGAAGAAGGGAGAGTTGGGACAAGCACAAAATCCCAGTCCCCGACCCAGAATAATTAATCAAACGTGATTAAAAGCTACGACCATCGGGCGAGTAGGCCGTGTGGTTAGGAGCGCGCAGCTGTTAGCTCACATCCGGGAGGTAATGGGTTCGAACCCCACTGTTAGCAGCCCTTAAGATAGTTTTCCGTGGTTTCCCATGTTCTCACCAGGCGAATGCTGGGGCTGTACCTTAATTAAGTCCACGGCCGCTTCCTTCCCATTCCTAGGCATTTCCTGTCCCATCGTCGCCATAAGACCTATCTGCGTCGGTGCGACTTAAAGCAACTAGCAAGAAAATAAAAGCTCCGACCCGGCCGGGAATCGAACCTGGAACCCTCTGAACGGAAGGCCTTAACGCCGACCATTCAGACGAGGAGTCGGACCTAAACAAACGTTATGATACTCAACATCTTAATGCATTTCAGACATATCGACGGAGAATAAAAGCGTTAAAACCGTGTATTAAAATCATTAATCACACATTGGTAAATGATTAACGTGGCTCGTTCTGTACTACGTATTCAATACATCTATTTAAATATATAAAGTGAGACTGTGAGTTTGTTTATATAGAATGGCTAATCTCAGAAACTACTGGATACATTTTGAAATTCAGGCCACGGCAGCTTCCTTCCCACTCCTAGCCCTTTCGTATCCCGTTGTCGCCAGATCTATCTGCGTTGGTGCAACATAGAGAATTTTTTAATGCTGTAGGGATGTTTAAAAGTAGATTTACAGAAGAGACAGAACCTAATAATAACGCGTTTTAAAAAGAAGTACTCTAATGTATTTATATTGCATGGATGTCGGCAATTTTCCCGCTGATCTGGAACCTGCTGGGAACCAATGAGACGGATTTGTCGCAATTAAACAGCCTTAAATGCCACTGACCTGAGATATGTTCCTATTAGCAATGTTAAATCTGAGAAAATAAATTCGAAAACTAACCATCATGAACCCTTCTTAAGTATCCGCACAGCATTCACTGTACGCAGTAAAAATATGAATATTATTCAACACAAGCCTAAATAACTCTATAATTAAAGACGAAAACAGAGGAGAAAATTGAATTCATTGGAACAAAGAAACTTCATTGTGTTACAGCTCCTATGGACCTTGACATACCTAATGAATGCTGCTGAACCCGATGGCCTGCCGATTATGGCGTGACGCTTGGTCAGTGTGGTAAATTATCTCGTCCGTTACTCTTGCCCTTCTAGAGCGGCGTCGGCGGATGCAGGGTGCGTCTCGGCTCATAGCTCTGCACTCCGACCTTCCGACCGAGAAGAAGAGGGGTGGCCACGGCTCTACCGTGGCTCTACGCCTATGTATTCGGGAGACACAGAGGGGCTAGTCCACACCTTAGGTTGTCCTGAGAATGGTTTTCCGTCGTTTTCCACTCTCCTGCACTAAGGCGAATGCCGGAAGAGTTCCTAGCATAGACCACGGCCACCAACACTCTCACGTTCTCCGAACATCTACTTCACCGTATCACATCTCTCTGGCCTGAGGGACGGCCTTACAGTCTAAGAGGCCCGCCGTAACCTTCAGGGATGGAATGAAAATGGTTTAGTAGTGGTAGTTTTAGACCGGGTTGGCTATCTCACCATCAGATAGCTCCTCAATCAAGTAGGTTGAGTGGAGCCTTCAGATCGAGGCATACCCAGGAAACAAATCTGGGGTCTGCCGGTACACCACGGGCTCGATATTCGTAGACCGCGGAGCAAGCACGGCTTAAAAATATTATCCAGGCCCTATATCGGAATAAAGAATAATGTGTATGAAATAAGGGTGTAGCTTTGTTTACTGCATTTCTGAAAGTCATTTTATTTCTGTAAAAAGGACACCGTCCAACAATTGGAAGTTCTTATGGTAAAACGATCCAAGTGGCTTTCAAAACTAGAGTTAACGACATCGATAAAAGAGGATTAAGCATGCTCTCTCTCAAACAGTAGAGAACTACACGGTATTTATACCGTTACTCAAATAGAACGAAACAATTTAAAGGCGAAGACGATAACACCACTAATTCAGATAACTTAAGTTTCAGTGACAGAAGAAATTTTACTACACAGTGTTCAGTGATATTACAAAGAATTCAACAATGATGAGAATTATTCCTTTTCTTTGTTTGATTAGAATATTTGTATAATAATAATAATAATAATAATAATAATAATAATAATAATAATAATAATAATAATAATAATAATAATAATAATAATAATAATAATAATAATATAACTATATAATTATTATAATTATTAATTATTATAATATTAATTATAATTATAATTATAATATATATAATATATAATTATAATACTTATAATATAATTATAATATTATTAATTATAATTATTATTATAATAATAATTATTACTATTATTATTATTATTATTATTATTATTATTATTATTATTATTATTATTATTATTATTATTATTATTATTATTATTATTATTATTATTATTATTATTATTATTATTATTATTTGATTTGCTAGAAGTACGATATAAATACGTAACTCTTACTATAACGGTAAATATGATTATTGCCTACTCATAAATGTCGCTCAATTTATTTTATTATATAAGTATAACACTAAAGTACTATATCACTATACGCCCCTCCTGCGTCCAGGTTGGGTCACGTAAAATAAATCCCCACCAGTTTCTCAGTGTTCATAATACATATTTTTTACATGGGATCAAGATAACGTCGATACGCTAACTAACATTTTATGTATCATTAATCATGACGGACGTCTCCATCCGACGTATCGTTGGGCTGCAAGAAGATTGATAATTCAACGCCTCTATTCTAATTTACCTTACATTACTATCGAAATTATATACAATATCTCATGTATATATTAACTGCTATCATGTATTCAAAGGAAATATAAAGATATGGGTAAAGGAAAATGAAATTATGAAGTTAAAATTCAGAAATTGATCAATTAGCATTTGATCAGGAAGCTTAAATTATCGTTAACGATCACTATTTTCTCCGTCGCACATTTAAAAACATGGGAAATTAATGGTTAAGGTATTATAACTTTATATACATTAGTTTTTGTCAATGTCAATATTCTTTTAGTTTTTCTTAGGACAAGTTATATATCTCTTCTTTCGGAGTATCACAAGTTAAGCTTCTGGAAAACGATAAGATTCTTATTCAATAGCGAACATGTGCTACTATTAATTTGAAATTATAATATTGACCAATGCTATGTCATATATTAACTCACTTTCCAACGTCGTTGAACAGTCATTGAACATAACATACCGTTTAGATTCTCAAATGTGTCTAAAATCTGTATGTGAACTCGTGCGAAATAATTAAATATATAGGGACCATCATTCTCAAAGGTATTATTCGATACCCATCCATTTATATTCTCTATAGAAAGTAGTAATAACTATCCATGTTAACCTGCGTATATCATAATTAATTTTTAAGCAAATGTGATTTTACAGTAGAAATACCAAGTTAAAATGAACAAGTTAATGAACAATTTATTTCATAAAGATTTCTTTTTCGATCTTATCCTGCCATAAAATTTTATAAGTATTGCAATACGTCATCACTATCATAGGATATGGATTTTCGACCAAATTAACAACGCCATTGTATCATAAGCATACTGTATACGATCCTAGTTTGCGTCAATAATCTCATCTCATCTTTCTCTTAACATATTAAATTACATCTATTATATCACCATAGCAATATACATTCCTTCAATTCATTCCTCATTACATTCATATTATATCATAACATTTTCTTCATTTCCCATTTCAAATCATATCTCTTCCTATTCTTTCAAAATTTCCGCGTATATGACTTATTTTGACGCATAAATAACTTTATTCTCGACTATTCATGTCATTGGATCAATATCTATCAATATCTTCTTATTGCCGTCATCTCCATATCTAATATTATTCCAGCTCCTTATGATAACGTATAACCTCCATATAAAATGAAATGTCGTATGGCTTTTAGTGGCGGGATATCCCAGGACGGGTTCGGCTCGCCAGGTGCAGGTCTTTCTATTTGACTCCCGTAGGCGACCTGCGCGTCGTGATGAGGATGAAATGATGGTGAAGACAACACATACACCCAGCCACCGTGCCATTGGAATTAACCAATTAAGGTTAAAATCCCCGACCCGGCCGGGAATCGAACCCGGGACCCTCTGAACCAGTACGCTGACCGTTCAGCCAACGAGTCGGACACCTCCATATATAAAATACCAGTCGGCATATTATCGAAGATCCTAAGATATTCTTCTCATAAGCACGTCATATACGGCATGGCATAACATGTTGGGATTCTTTGACTTCGTTGAAATATCATTATCACAATATTATATCGCATTCCCTATCTGGAGTTAGTCTTGTTTCTTAGGTAGGCTACCTATTCCATCATATCGACACAATAAATAAATCACTCGCAAGAATCTAACACAATTTAGGTCATTCTGAAGACAATAACTATATAACACCTAATATTTAACTACAAATGGTGTATAATTCTCAAAACCTAGCAATTATATACATTAATTTTAAGAAGCTTATCGTTTTCATTCGCTTCTGGAATGATATTATCATTCGTTCATCCTTCGCAGCTCTGGGTGATGGTCATTCTACTCCGCTGGTCATCGAGATGTCATCTGGAATCCAGGTTCCTCTCTGCCGTGTCAGCTCAATCAGCTCGGTATCATTCGGATAGTCTAACTCAAGTATTCTTAGAGAGCCATGGCGATCTTGAATTGCTCAGATGAAAACATAAAACATATTGATGAAATCAGCTGTAACATATTGACGTTATATCAGCTGTAACATAATTTTACAATGAGATTCAGTTTAAGTTTGCTTTGTGTAGATTTAATTGATATCAGATCTCCAATATGTCTACTATTATTTCAGTTTTACTTCGTTTAAAATTGTTTTATGAATTATTTTGTGTTGAAGTTGCGTTATATCGAATTATTTCCTCTCTGGTCGAGACCTTGTTCTTGCCTTATTCGCTACTGCTGCCAATCAATCCTTGCTTTATTTAAATTATATAACGAGTATATGAAATTAATTTTCTTGTATTTATGCGTTATTTTGGTATCTAAACGCTATAAATATTCTTTCTTTCTTGAATTCGCTTCTTTCTCAATAGCTTTATGAGAATTAATTAGCTCGTCGATCTTAACGCGCCTGCTTCCATTGATTGCTTTTTCATTTGTGTGTTTTAATAGTGTTGGTTTTAACAATTCTAATTCTTATTTTGTCTTTACCAGTGTCATTACGATCTTGAACATATCGACTTCGCGTTATACTGAACTTCCTTGACATTTTATTGAATTTATGCATCGTTTTTAACGTTATCGGTAATCGCGTTCATCCCAACTCGATTGAGTTTTATTTCTGGAACAATGGAATGGCATTATTAATATGTTAACTATAAAATGATTAAAATCAGTCTTCCATTATTATTATTATTATTATTATTATTATTATTATTATTATTATTAGCAAAGTGCACAAAATTATTTTACTAGTTGTTGTTTTTTGAGTCATCAGTCCATAGTCTGGTTTGATGCAGCGTCTATGCCACCCTATCCTGTGCTAACCTTTTCATTTTTGCATAAATGCTGCATCCTACGTTCGCTCTAATCTGCTTGTCATATTCCAGCCTTGGTCTACTCCTACCGTTCTTACCACCTACACTTCCCTCGAAAACTAACCGCATGAGTCATGGGTGTCTTAAGATGTGTCCATTCATTATATCTCTTCTTCTTGTCAAATTTAGCCACAACGACCTCTTCTCACCAATTCTACTCAGTATCTCTTCATTCGTGAATCGATCTTTCCATCTCACCTTCAGCATTCTTATGTAACCCCACATTTCAAAAGCTTCTATTATCTTTCTTTCTGAGCGAGTTATCGTCAATGTTTCACTTTCATACAATGCCACGCTCCAAACAAAAGTGTTATAAAACATTTTTCTAATTCTTATATCAATATTCGAAGTGAGCAAATTTATTTTCTTAAGAAAGGCTTTCTTTGCTTGCGCTAGCCTGTTTTTATGTCCTTCATACTTCTGCCATCGTTAGTTATTCTACTGCCCAAGTAACAATATTCATACCCTGCCTTTAAGACTTAATTTCCTAATCAAATATTTCCTGCATCACCTGAATTCGTATGACTGCACTCCATTACTTTTGTTTTGGACTTATTTATTTTCATCTTCTACTCCTCACCCAAGACTCCGTCCATACTATACAGTACTTTCTCCAGATCTGCTGCAGTCTCAGATAAAATAACAATATCATCGACAAATCTCAGGGTTTTGATTTCCTCTCCTTGGATTGTGATTCCCTTTTCAAATTCTTTTTTGATTTCCTTTACTGTCTGTTCTATATAAATATTGAACAGGAGGGGAGACAAAGTGCAGCCTTGGCTCACACCTGTCTGGATTGCTGCTTCTTTTTCATAGCCCTCGATTCTTATCATTGCAGTCCGATTTGTATATAGATTTTAGATCATTCTTCTCTCTCGGTATCCGATTCCGATCACCTTCAGAATCTTAAATTGCTTGGTCCAATCAACATTATCAATCAACATCCAATCAACATTTTACTAGTACAGTAACGCAATAGTGTCGTACTTCAAGTGAATAGTTTGTAGGAGTGTGTTAGATTTTGAGATTTTCAGGAAATCACGTTTATGTCACATAGTTCCCTTCAGCATAGGACTATTCACGTAGTAACATAGATGAATAGAAAGAAAGGATGAACATGTATGAAAGGGTATTAACTTCATCGAGGACCTCCATTTCATTTTTCTTTGACTATATCAGATACTAAAATATAAAAAAGGGTCAGAAAACAGATGGCAAAAGCCATTTATTCCCACTTTCATCGAGCTTTGAAAAGTCCACAGTCATTCGGAGTGAGGAAACGTACACGATATAAATAATTCCTGCCACTGGCGTGATGCTACTTTGATGTTCCAATGCACACAAAGTGAATCCATTCATGAAATGTAAGTGACTATTAAAGAGAAAGCTCTTTGATGAAGTGCGATATTCGGTACAGTATAGCGTGGGAGATAAACAGAAATTCCCCTGAGGATTGGTGGTAAACGGTCAATTTGAAAGTGTTGTTTTTGCTATGCTTTGTCTGTCACACCAAACCGAACCAAACTCCATGGCACAGAGTCCCGAATGCTTGTGGCCTACTAAGCGACCGCTGCTCCGCCCGAAGGATTGCAGATTACGAGTTATCGTGTGTTCAGCGCAATGAATCCTCTTAGCCGTTATTCTTGGCTTTCTAGACAGGGGCTTTGTCTTTAGGCAGCCTTTAAGTTAAGGAAAACAAAATATAAGAAGAGTTGTCAATCAGATTGTCATTGATTAAAAGGAATTTTAGTAAGGAGTCCAAACAATAACATAATTCTCGAACGTGTAGATGACACAAAGTATTTTACAAGATATTCGTAGGTGGTCTCATCGACATGCATGGCAGGAGAGAGATCAACTGCAAGGATATTTAGAAGGATAACCTAGTTAAATACCATAAGCAAGGTATATGCTTGTACACTGGTACAAATACGAATAACATTGGCACCAGATGCGCAGTCAGATATTAAAATATCGAAGTAACTATTAAGTGGCGACTCCTGACTTCAGGTTTAGGGTATATAACAAAAAAATCGCAAACATCAACACACTTTTAAAGAGAAAACAACAATCAAGGCAAAAGAAAATTGTATTTAAGATCTCACATCCACTAATCCAATGGTATTCTGTTGAAATAACAAACACACGACTTAAGTCGTGTAGTTACATTCGGAGTTGGACGCGGTTGTCCTTCATTTACTATTCTGCTTTTCTCCGTGAAAGGAAGTATACTAAATGGTTCTCCTAATAACTGTTCAATTACACAATGGTTAGAATTCAATTCGGATTGCGCGGTAGAAACGTGAGACCCTGGCGCTCCTACATCCATGCCTGCTGAACTACTCTCTGATTGGTGTGATGTCATTTCAAAATCGAATCATTCCCGCATTTTCTTTGTTTGATATTTACACTACAAGCACACATTTATATTACAACGGCACACATTTGTCATGTGTTATCATTTATAACACAAGAAAAGAACCACTCACAAGCAAAAACCCCAGTATTTCACGAAATAACAAATAAATCCTGGCCATACGGGATAACTTACAGGATTCCACCTTGCACCGCCCTCTTGATGGATGTGGCTGTTCGTTCCGCATTCCAACCCCACGAAAGATATCAACAAGCAACAAGGGTCCAATGTGCTCGTGCTGTCATCTCTGGAGTTGTTTGGCAATTAGAAGCAGCTACTAGCCAACGACGCTCGTCACATCCACCTCCCAGTATCGATAATTGTACGTTTGAATTTTATACAAATAACTTCTATTAAAATATGAACAATTAATATATATTTTTCAATGAAAATGCAAGGGATGTAACACATCAATCGCATGTATGAGAAATCCGCCACTGTAACGATTACAGTCGGTGTAGATATGAATCATAAGAGAGAAAAATATCCCTTCCCTACAATAGCTGTACAGAATGCATTTAATTTAATGGGACGATGGGATAGCGTTGTTAAATTACGCCATACCGAGTACTGTCTAAATATGGAAATATTCATAAGAGAAATAAAATTTGGCGCAACAGCCCCGAAGGGCTGTGCCCTACCAAGCGACCACTGCTCATCCCGAAGACGTGCAGATTATTAAGTGTCTTTTCTGAATCCCCTTGGCCGTTATTCTTGGCTTTCTAGACCGGGGCCGCAATCTCACCGTCAGATAGCTTTCCAGTTGTAATCACGTAGGGTGAGTGAACCTCGAACCAGCCCTCAGATCCAGGAAAAATTCGCTCACCTGGCCTGAATCGAACACGGGGCCTCCGGCTCTCTACCCTTGCGCCACGGGCAGCAAATGTGCAGCAAAATTTAAGACAAGGTAACAGAAGCAGAGATTACTCTTCAAAATTTATGACATGAATATAACTGGGGAATATCAACTATACTACCTAAGTTGTACATTAACATCACCTATACTAATATTATAAAGAGGAAATATTTGTTTGTTTGTAACGAATAGACTCAAAAACTACTGAACCGATTTTAAAAATTACTTCACCTATAGAAAGCTACATTGCCAGTGAGTAATATGGGCTGTATCTTATTTTCGAAACAATTCGAGATATACAAATAATAGGCTAATATAGGCAAAATATCGAATTTGTCCCGTAAGGACAAGATAAAGCTCAATTTAATCCTCTTGACGCAAAGAACAAAACTTGGTAAGCCCTACGGGCCCTAAAACCAACCGTTACGGAGATATTGACACCACACTTCCCCTGCTCTAGGAATCGGATAAAGAAACGAACGGCCGTAACCAAGGCAACGTCAGCTCCAGGATTCTACAGGAGCGAGATTATCTACAATAAATCACGAAAACTTAGGCCTAACATGTTACAGACATGAAAATTGATATTTGGAATCTCCTTTAAAAATAAAAGAACACAAATGTTCGTTTTCAGAAAATCCACTTAAGGGGGATGGGTGAAAATAAGTGAGGAAGGCGTTGAATTTTTTATATGAGGATACATATATCTCAAAAAATGAAGATGTTACAGACTTTAAAATTGGTACTTGGAATCTCTTTTAAAAATAAACACACTCTTTTTGGAAAATCCACTTAAGGGGGTGAAAAAAAAGCAGGTGAATTTTTAAAATGAGTACCTTCTTCTTCTATCGCTTTACCCACACGTGTGGGGTTGCGGGTGCGAACTGTCTTGCACATGTGGATTTGACCCTGTTTTACGGCTGAAATACCCTTCCTGACGGCAACCGTATGTGTAGGGATGTAATCTATTCTTCTACACTAATATTACAAAGAGGAAAAATTTGTATATTAGTTTGTAACGATAGACTCAAAAACTACTGAACCGATTGAAAAAGTTACTTCACCTTTAGAAAGCTACATTGCCAGTGAGTAATATGGGTTGTATTTTTATTTTCAAACCAATTCGAGGAGGGGAGGGGGTGACGGGGGGGGGGGGGAGATATACAATAATAGGCTAATATAGGCGAAATCGAATTTGTCGTACATGGACGAGACAAAGCTCATTTCAAGCCCCTTGACGCAAAGAACAAAACTTAGTAAACCCTTCGGGCCCGAAAACCATGTTTTAAGGCCCTAAAACCAACCGTTACGGAGATATTGGAACCACACTACCCCTGCTCTAGGAATCGGATAAAGAAACGAACGGCCGTAACCAAAGCAACGTCAGCTCCAGGACTCTACAGCAGCTAGATTATGCATGTACGTTTGGGCATAGCTGCCAAACAAAATTGATACACATTTGACTTACTATCTGGAAAAAAATAAACTGTTGTGTAAGACGCTAATAGCTCTCCTTTGGGCGGGGATGGAAAGGGAGTGAAGTATAAAAATAATAGCCCCGGAGATCTTCGCAGTACAGCGACCAGCGGTTGCTGACGGGCCTCCGCGTTTACGTACTGGCTTAGGTTTCAGCATTTTGCGGAGTCTGTTAGCTATTGTTTAAACTATTTTCTAGCAAATCATGGAGTAGTAGGATCACTGATGTTATTAGTGCCGATATTTTGGTCCACTTTTACGATCATTGTAACCATGAAAACCTATATACTGTACACAATTGTTAAGATGGTGCGCCCGTGACTTGAAAATATTTCTCAACATTTATACTCAGATTCATTATACGATTTGCGACATGAGTGATAAGTCCAGAGAATTATAATTCTCGATAATTATAGTAGTTTCTTTTATGCATCGCGTATTTCCTTGACCATTTGTAATAGTTACGAAATGGATCAAACTAATACATTCAATAATATTTATATTTGTGGTACTATCTAGCGGAAGTATACTTACACTAAACCTGCAGCTTTGTGAAGGGAGCACGTATATCTAGGTGGGAATGAAGGAAAAACATGGTAGCAAAAGATCTTAGAGGTCGACGCTAACTAGGAAGTAATATTTAGAGGCCTCCATGAAGAAAAAAGCAAGAGGATACCCTATAATTCCAAACATGACAAAGAATTTCTACGTACTTAAGTAAATACACTAGTGATATAAATATCTCATGAAGTCAGTCACACCGACAGTATGAGTAACTAAAGTCAGTTTCTGATAACCCGTACGAAGAACGGGTACTTCTGCTAGTATTTCAATATAAATGTTTCGAGACGGAAGACTGACCTCATTGGTGCAGTCAGTTAATTAAGTTACTTTTCTTCTTTTCCCAATATGGAAGGTTAGATCCAGACCGACGTCGCTGGCAGTTGATGATACTGAAATATGACAGCTCCGCACTTTAGTTTCCGACATTTTAATGAATTGGTGCTGGACAAAGTTTCCATGACCCGACGGGTCTTCAAATCTATGGCACACTGAGCGAGTAGCTGCGTGGTTTGCGTCACGTAGCTGTCAGCTTGCGATCGCGAGATAGTGAGTTGACAGAGCCAAACATGGTTTGCCGTGGTTTCTTATTTTCACAACAGGTTGTACCTTAATTAAGGCTATGTTCGCTTCCTTCCCACTCCTAGCTCTTTCCTGTCCTATAGTCGGTATAAGATATATCTGCGTAGGTGCGATGTAAAGCAAATTGTAATAAATAAATAAATAAATAAATAAATAAATAAATAAATAAATAAATAAATAAATAAATAAATAAAATCTATGAGAATTGAATGGATGTGAAACTAATAACAATGGCTTTATTCATTTCCCACTTATTTGTACTTAGGTCTGTCGCCCAAGTGGCAGATTACACATCAACCATTAACTATTAACAAGTCTTTTCTTAAACAATTCCAAAGAGGTTGGAAAAATTATCTAACATATCTCTTACTAAATTATTCCAATCCATAAGTCCTCTTTCTATAACCAAATATTTACCACAATTTGTTCTCTTGAATTCCAACTTATCTTTATATAATGACATTTGCTATTTTAATCCCTCCTTTCAAATGGATTCGTTTACTAATGTCATTCGACACCATCTCTCCACTGACAACTTGGGACATGCCGCTTAATCGAGCAGCTCGACTCCTAACTCCCGAGTCTTTCCTGCACAATGATTGTAATATTTTCGTAACGCTACTCGTTATCGTGCAGCTTTACATTGCATATTTTCGTGCTATCAGGCTTGTCAAGCTTCAAGCAATCCTCGTGAGGGTCCAATATACAGGAACTATATTCTAGTTGGAGTTACCGGGGGATTGTGTGCCCTCTCTTTTTTATCCTTAATACAACCCTTAAATACCATCATAATCACGTGAAGTGATCTATAACTCTTATTTACAACTTCGTTAATGTGATTATCTCCCAGTGAAAGTATTTCTTTATATCAACACCGAGCTACCCACTGCATTCACTCCCCCCCCCCCCTCGCCCCTTCAATGCAGCCTGACAGATGACTCACTGAAATTATTACGCACTTTCACTCCATCTACGTCGCAAACGCACTCCTTCGATGTGGTAAACCACTCAGGGCGAATATGTTTGATTAGTACGGTGATTATACTGTATATACTGGCTACTCTAAGATCGCGTGTTGGTTGTCGACTGACCATATCCCATGCTAGTTCTATAGCGGCATCTTTGGCGACAGGGCAACTCACAGAAGTAGCCGTATCTAGCATGCTTGATAAGAAAGCATGAACATTCCTGGCCTATATGTGTTCATGCGTTTCCTTGCTGGTATGTAGCACCAGGAGTGAGCTAATGGAAGGGTATGACATCTACCTATTCGACTTCCTTGATGTACCGTTTGTTGACGAGATAACACTCAACACTATCTCACAAGGGTTTGGCTGGTATGACGCTGGGTGATACCGCTCACTATGATATCATATAATGCTTACATGGCCATCATTGTAGTCGAACTTAAGGTAGTATTCGTCCTGAAACACGACATGTTGTTAGTATCCTCACCACACTTTGAGCTCACTCACTGCCACACCGTACCATGGTATCGACACAGTTTATGATCCTCCATGTGATTTTCTATGAGTTTGTTTTCTTCTGTCTGCTGGTTCCACGCTCACGTTCCCCACTGCTCCTCATACGAGCAGCAATGTCGCGATACAGACCAAACATTTGCCTCGTTCTAAGTCTCTGGATTGTGTGCACTGCATCCTTCAAGCACGACGAGCAATAGTGATTGATCTTTAAAGAAAGGTTGATTCTGATATACAAAAAACTCGCTTCCTCAACGGCCCTCAGCACCAACACCATCACTCAACACCTTCAGTTTGGTGCTTTTAGTTAGGGAAGTACAACACCTCGAAGCAGTCTCAGTTAAATTTTGATTTCATATCATGTAGATATATTAAGCTATGTATACTGTGTAACAACTTAAAAGGAAATGTTCTTAAAACTCACTGCGATTTTTGCGTGCAAGGAAGTCCAGAGGTACTACTAGTGAAGAAATGAAATAATGGCGTAAGAGAGAATTAAATCATGATTAAGGATTATTCAGCAGTCTGCCGTAAAGTCAACAGTTACGGATGAGTAACTGCTTGTTATCGAAAACCTACAATGTGCTAAATATTAACAGATTGCTGATGTGGAATATAACAGTCCAGAGGGCACTACTGGGCCAAAAAATGTAAAATCACACTTTAGTTCTCATGACTTGCTCGCTATTCCCTGCTTTGCAGTTAACTTTAATTTTGTACTCGTTTCAATCTTACTTCTTGGTGCCATAGTTTGCATAAACTTGCCTATGCTGTGTTTTTAATAACAGTTCGATTTACTAGTTCTGTAATTATGTTCACATTAAAAGCAATTTAATTATGAACTCTCGTCAGAACTACTCATACCGGGCGAGTTGGCCGTGCGCGTAGAGGCGCGCGGCTGTGAGCTTGCATCCGGCAGATAGTAGGTTCGAATCCCACTATCGGCAGCCCTGAAGATGGTTTTCCGTGGTTTCCCATTTTCACACCAGGCAAATGCTGGGGCTGTACTTTAATTAAGGCCACGGCCGCTTCCTTACAACTCCTAGGCCTTTCCTATCCCATCGTCGCCATAAGACCTATCTGTGTCGGTGCGACGTAAAGCCGCTAGCAAAAAAAAAAAAAAGAACTACTCATTTGAATGGAGAATATAATTTAACTTCCTCTTATTTGCTCGGTGTTACAGCAGCGTCTTGGTCTCAGATTGCTATTAGCAAACTAGCTGGAAAGTTCTTATCTACATGCAAGAGGACACGCACAATGAATTGGCCACGTGGCAAGCTGGCAATTTGTGTTTCGAATCTGAGCAGTGATTAGTTTCGATTTCACCATAATTGCCATTTTAAAGAAGGTTGGGCATATACTGTAGATCAAACAGTTAATCTCACTTAGTGCGGAGGTTACGAATAGTGGGAACTGTTACCTTCCATTTCTCCAAGGTCCTCAGGGCCTGTACGAAGATATATTTGCTTTGTTTATCCATCTTGAAATACATAAATGCATGGTGTCTGAAGACGTGCTTGTTTAATAATTTAACAATTTACTAGTCTGGTGGTACATAATTTTAATTTATAAATGATTAAAGAATAATAAATTATTACAAACTGTACGTTGATTTAAAAAGTATATGTTTGGGATGATATGTATTCGATAAATGATGTAAATCTAGGAGTAGAATGTTTTTTTATAAAAAATGTATACAAGAATTCACAAACGATGAACAGCTTCCAAGTGGTGAAGAAGTTGTGGAGCGCTTTGCTCGATATAATCAATACCAAATTTAGTTTAAAAAATCATAATAAAAGGTCTGAAATATGAGACTTATCTCATCCATATTATTTAACTGTATACTGGAAAAGATCATAAGAGAATGGACCAGGTCGTTACCTGAAAACACCGGGTGAAGGATGGGGTTTAGAGGAGACGACTTGAGGATTCCACGCCTGGCCATTGCTGATGACCTTACTTTATTAGCAGACGACATGCATGAGGCTACTATGCAGCTTCAGACACTGCACTCTATAGCAGCTAAAGCGGGTCTCTTGATCAACATTGTAATGACCGAGTTTATCACCACCATCAAAGATGCCCCTACAACATTGGGAGTCAGTGATACAAAGCATATCAAGAGAGCTAAGAATGTGAAGTACCTCGGAGAGTGGATATCGGAGGACCTAAGGGAAACGATGGCTCTTGAACAAAGGAAAATCAAATTATACAAGGCCTACCATGCCTGCAGAAAACTGTATGCCTCAAAGCATTTATTAAAGAATGTAAAACAGGGGCACTATAATGCATTAGTCAGACCATCAGTCCTCTACGCAGCAGAATGCCTATCCCTAACTAAAAAGACCCCACTGAGAGCCCTGGAAGTGCAAGAACGGAAATTCCTGAGAAGAATAATAAGTCCAAGGATCCTAACAGATGGAAGGCGATGGCACAAACCCAACAATGAGCTCTGCCAGCATCAAGAAAACCTTATAGATGCCATCAGAAGAAAACGTCTGACGTTCTATGGACACCTACACGGAATGGATCCTAATAGATTATCCCATAAGACCTTCAAGGTTGATAACAAAGGCAAAGTTACTAGATTTCACTGGACCAAGCAAGCGGACAAAGACCTTGCAGAGCTTAATATTAATTAAGCCGCCAGAACTGACAGGAATGCATACCGTTTAATGGTCAAAACTAAACCTTTACTAACATCCCTTACATCAGCTAGTCACAAAGGAGCCGGGAATTGGTCAGAGGAGCGCAGGAAATAATTCAGCGAGAAAATGAAGGAATACTGGGCCAACAGGAAGGCTCAAGAGGCCGCTAAAAACACAATCCAGTACGCTAAAAGGGGCAGACGACGACAAAAACACAGCTAGAACACAAGCACCGTGGTCCACAGATGGCCTAAACGCAAAGAAAAATAGATCTGAAAGAGAAAGAAATCCACAGAAACCGGAAGGACAGCTCTGTTTAAAGCGAATCAAGGTTTAAAGGGCTTAGAAGTAGGACCAAAGCAGACATCAGGGTGGCCTAGAGACGTTATATCATGGCAGTAGAAGATAGCATTAATAGATATAGCAATACTTTTGGACATTCGTAAAGAACAGACAGAGGAAATTAGGGACATGCAGTACCATACTGTATAACGATGAACAGTTTAAAAGTGGTGAATCAGTTGTGGAGAGCGTTGCTTTGCTCGATATTTTAGGAAAATATACTCTAGAAAAAAGAAACGCCTCGTAAAATATTCCAAAAGTGATGCTTATGGTTCAATGAACTTGCGAATCAATGAAGTAAAGAAGGAATAAGTCGATGGAGCACTAAGAAAACCAAATCCCACATCATCTGCGGGTCCAAACTAAGGGTGTGCAGATTTCCTAAGTGACCCTCTACATTATATTTTTTACAATCTGTTTTACGTCGCACCGACACAGATAGGTCTTATGGCGACGAGTGGATAGGAGTGGAAAGGAAGCGACCGTGGCCTTAATTAAAGTACAACCGCCGGATTTGCCTGGTGTGAAAATGGAAAATCACCGAAAACCATCTACAGGCCTGCCAACAGTGGGGTTAGAACCCACTATCACCCGAGTGCAAGCTGATAGCTACGTGACCCAAACATCACAGCAACTTACTCAGTGTATTACTTATATAACCTAGCCATCAAAACTGAATCATTTCCATCTGTCTGGAAGAAGACGTGAGTATGTACTATTCTGAAAACAGGCAGTCAAGTGTTAATTAAAAACTACGATCAGTTTGTGTCATATCAGCACTCGGTAAAGTCTCTGAATTTACTATACACGACAAGAACTCCTGAGGGACAAAGTTGCGGTACCTCGGCGTCTCTGGAAACGGTACTAGTTAACGAGACGTAAACATATAACATGATCCTCTTTCTGAGAACGTAACTTTCTCCAACTACACTAGTATCTAAAAGTTAAACATAAGTTACGAGTAAGCAGGGCAACGGGAAATAGACCGCAAATCACACGACATATACACGTACCAACCCTACGTGTTCACTCTGTATAGGAAAGCAGTGCTCCCTGCTTTGACTAGTGGCGTAGCCGCAAGATAAACACAGCCAGTGACTGCGCCCCACATTACCTCAGTCGTGTTTGCCTTGTTATACTGTAGCTTCGTGGAACGTGACAACATAATGGCACAACGACGCCTTTTGGACCCCGTTTTGCAGGCCGCCTGGAAGCAGGCCAGACACAGACCGAAGTCGCCGTATCCTTGAATGTGCCACGACGTGTCATTTCCACGCTTTGGAGACGATTTCGAGACACAGGAGATGTTAGTCGTAGGCCAGTACCAGGTCAACAAGGGGTAACCACTCCACAGCAGGACCGAAATCTGGCCTTAACCGCCCGACGAAATCGGAGTGCACCTGCAAGACAATAGTCGGCGGAGCTTGCAGCCGTCTTTGGGGTTGCCGTTTCCCGGCAACCTGTGTACCGGAGGCTCAGAACAGCAGGGCTGTTTGCCCGACGTCCAGCGGAATGCGTTCCGCTCACTCCAGCACAGAGACGGGCCCATTTACTTTGGAACCGTCAACATCGAAACTGGGCCATGAATGAATGAGGCATGTGCCGTTCACAGATGAATCCCGCTTCAGTTTGCAGAACGATTCCCGTCGTACATTAATCTGGAGAGAACCGGGTAGCCGATAAAACCACAGGAACATCGTGGAATGGTACCAGTATGGTGCTGGTGGCGTAATGGTGTGGAGCGGCATCATGTTGAATGGCCGTACGGACCTGCACATCTTCATGGGTGGTCCGAGGAACACTGTTAACGCTCGGAGGTACAGGGATGAGGTACTGAGACCTCATGTTCGACTCTTCAGAGGTGCGGTTGGTCCAGACGTCCTCTTAATGGACGATAATGCCCAACCGCACCGCACTGCTCCGTTGGATGAATTTCTGGCTGGGGAAGATATTCATCGCATGGGCTGGCAAGCAAGGTCTGCGGATCATAATCCTACTGTATATACCATGCCTGGGATGCCTTGGGGAGGCGAATTTCATCCAGTCAGCCTCCACCAATGATCATCCAAGACTTTCGCATTGCCCTTACGGTGGAATGGAGTCGACTGCCACAAGAGCTCTTGGACCCTCTGACAGAGAGCATGCCAAGTCGCTGAGAAGCAGGTGTGGCCGTTAGGGGTAATCATACACCCTATTAACAGCATATTTTGTTGTGGAAGGCATAGCCAAGTTTTGTTAGTTGTTGTCAAAGGTGTACCTTAGCTATCGGTACCTTTCTGACACTGTTTTTGTGGTCAAGTTGTGTGACATATGGTGTGTGATTCAGCTTCCGTTTGTTAAGCAATCCGTGTGACATTCCTATCAGACGGTATGGCCTCGTTTAGTGATTATGCTTAACTTTTCGACACTAGTGTACTCATATTTTGATATTTGTATTGTAATTCCTCTCCGCTAAAAATTAAATATATTGAAAACATAATTTGCTATTTGATGGGTTAAAATTATGAAATAGTAATTAATAATTCATGAATAATAGCAACATTTTTCTGAGTTATTAAATTGGGTGCAACCGTTGTGAAACAGTTCAATGGTGAGAGTGAGCGACATCTGTCAGTGAAGTGAAGGGAAGTTCAGAGTTATTAAGTCAGTTGCAGAATTGCAAGGGGCAGAGTAAATACCCTGCTCCCAAGCCATAAGATCACCACTGTTTGACGTGGAATGAAACCTCCAACCCCATGATCGGATTATTTTTTTTGCTAGGGGCTTTACGTCACACCGACACAGATAGGTCTTATGGCGACGATGGGATAGGAAAGGCCTAGGAGTTGGAAGGAAGCGGCCGTGGCCTTAACTAAGGTACAGCCCCAGCATTTGCCTGGTGTGAAAATGGGAAACCACGGAAAACCATCTTCAGGGCTGCCGATAGTGGGATTCGAACCTACTGTCTCCCGGATGGTAGCTCACAGCCGCGCGCCTCTACGCGCACGGCCAACTCGCCCGGTGATCGGATTATTATTTTTTTTTTTGCTAGGGGCTTTACGTCGCACCGACACAGATAGGTCTTATGGCGACGATGGGATAGGAAAGGCCTAGGAGTTGGAAGGAAGCGGCCGTGGCCTTAACTAAGGTACAGCCCCAGCATTTGCCTGGTGTGAAAATGGGAAACCACGGAAAACCATCTTCAGGGCTGCCGATAGTGGGATTCGAACCTACTGTCTCCCGGATGCTAGCTCACAGCCGCGCGCCTCTACGCGCACGGCCAACTCGCCCGGTGATCGGATTATTATTATTTTTTTTTTGCTAGGGGCTTTACGTCGCACCGACACAGATAGGTCTTATGGCGACGATGGGATAGGAAAGGCCTAGGAGTTGGAAGGAAGCGGCCGTGGCCTTAATTAAGATACAGCCCCAGCATTTGCCTGGTGTGAAAATGCGAAACCACGGAAAACCATCTTCAGGGCTGCCGATAGTGGGATTCGAACCTACTATCTCCCGGATGCAAGCTCACAGCCCCGCACGGCCAACTCGCCCGGTGATCGGATTATTAGAACGGAGATCATTCAGGCACGGAGTTAAAAATATACATGTTATACAGCCTTCAGAGGTTGTGCTAACAGAATGTTCTAGTAACTCTGTATAGTATTTTATCATCACCTACCTTTTTTCAACTTAGTTTTCCGTTACTTATGCTTGCTCGTACTGATATCTACACTTTCGCCTTTTGGATATAGTCAAATTCTACTGTCATTATACCTAAACGGAATTAAGTTTCCAAAATTTAAGGAGTCCAGCATAAGCGTTGTTCAATTGAAATTATGTAATGGTGTCTAGTAATTTACACTGTGTTTATTGGTAGGTATAAACTGTATTGGACCGATGAACTAGATGTTAGGTCTTTTTAAAAATAACTTATAGTCATGAACTGTACCAAAACGATAAAGCACTGATGGTAGTTCAAGAGGGTCTGCATTTAATCATCCCACCACCGTTTAGGTACCTGCTCGAATGTTGATTTTTTTTTTCAATATTCTCAAAACTCTTTCACAGAATCACGAATCACTTGTTCTCTGGTAAAACAATTCTATTTAAGGCTTTATTCATTGGAACACAGATATAAGAGTCCCAAAAGGAGAAATCTGAAATCTAAGGCACTAGTGTTCATGTTGAACGTTGAGGTAGGTGTAGTTATGATATAGTGTACGAATTCCTCCGTCTTCCCACATATCTTCTTCCTTCAATTTTCCTTTCTACGATGATTTAGAGAAACGTATAACGTTTGCCTCTCACGACTATATACAGAGTGTCCTTGAAAACGTTTCCAATATTTACAGAGGAGGAATCACTCTGCAAACGAAGGAAAATAGGTCCTATAAACATTGGTCACAAACACAATTTCTTCGGAGTTACGGTGCACTATCACTATTATCAATGAGTATCATGTCTTACTCTTCACAACGTGTGCTCGACGAGACCGTCATCCATTGCACTGCACCCACCCACCCTAGGTCACATGGACTCTCACATTCGTTGGATCAACCCTGGCTTTGAATGCACGTTCTCGTAGTGCATCCAGATCGTTTATGGGGGCCGCATACACCATGGTCTTTACATGCCCCCGAAGCGAAAAGTCTAAAGGGTTAAGGTCAGGCGAACGAGCAGGCCAAAGTTTTGGCCCTCGTCGGCCAACCCATCACTCATTGAAGACCCGTGTTAGGTGTTGCTTAACCCTATGATGAAGATGTATTATAATAATGCTTTTATTTTTACGTCCCAATAACTACAGTACTTTTATGGTTTCCGGAGACGCCAAGGTGCCGGGATTTAATCCCACAGGCGTTCTTTTACGAGACATTAAATATTCCTGCACGAAATTTGAGCACCTTCCAATACCACCGGACTGCCACGATCGAACCTGCCAACCATCTGAGCTACTCAGATCGACACGATGAAAATGGAGTCATGCTCCATCATGTTGTTGTTTGAGTCATCAGTTCATAGACTGTTTTGATGCAGCTCTCCATACCACCCTATCCTGTGCTAACCTTTTCATTTCTACGTAACTATTGCATCCTACATCTGCTCTAATCTGCTTGTCATATTCATATCTTGGTCTACCCCTACCGTTCTTACCCCCTACACTTCCTTCAAAAACCAACTGAACAAGTCCTGGGTGTCTTAAGATGTGTCCTATCATTCTATCTCTTCTTCTCGTCAAATTTAGCCAAATCGATCTCCTCTCACCAATTCGATTCAGTATCTCTTCATTCGTGATTCGATCTATCCATCTCACCTTCAGCATTCTTCTGTAACACCACATTTCAAAAGCTTCTATTCTCTTTCTTTCTGAGCCAGTTATCGTCCATGTTTCACTTCCATACAATGCCACGCTCCACACGAAAGTCTTCAAAAACATCTTTCTAATTCCGATATCAATGTTTGAAGTGAGCAAATTTCTTTTCTTAAGAAAGCTCTTCCTTGCTTGTGCTAGTCCGCATTTTATGTCCTCCTTACTTCTGCCATCGTTAGTTATTTTACTACCCAAGAGACAATATTCGTCTACTTCCTTTAAGACTTCATTTCCTAATCTAATATTTCATGCATCACCTGCCTTCTTTCGAATTCACTCCATTACTTTTGTTTTGGACTTATTTATTTTCATCTTGTACTCCTTACCCAAGACTTCATCCATACCATTCAGCAACTTCTCGAGATCTTCTGCAGTCTCAGATAAAATAACAATATCATCGGCAAATCTCAAGGTTTTGATTTCCTCTCCTTGGACTGTGATTCGCTTTCCAAATTTCTCTTTGATTTCCTTTACTGCCTGTTCTATGAAAACATTGAAAAGGAGAGGGGAAAACTGCAGCCTTGCCTCACTCCTTTCTGGATTGCTGCTTCTTTTTCAAAGCCCTCGATTCTTATCACTGCAGACTGATTTTTATACAGATTGTAGATAATTCTTCGTTCTCGGTATCTGATCCCTATCATCTTCAAAATCATAAATATCTTGGTCCAATCAACATTATCGAACGCCTTTTCTAGATCTACGAATGCCATGTACGTGGGCTTGTCCTTCTTGATTCGATCCTCTAAGATCAGACGTAAAGTCAGGATAGCTTCACGTGTTCCTACATTTCTTCTGAAGCCAAATTGATCTTCTCCCAACTCAGCTTCAACTTGTTTTTCCATTCTTCTGTAAATAATACGTGTTAAAATTTTGCAATGGTGCGGTAGTTTTCACACCTGTCAGCACCGGCTTTCTTGGGAATAGGTATAACCACATTCTGCCGAAAATCGGATGGGACTTCTCCTGTCTCATACATCTTGCAGACTAAATGAAATAACCTTGCCATGCTGGTTTCTCCTAAGGCAGTCAGTAATTCAGAGGGAATGTCATCAATTCCAGGTGCCTTGTTCCTATTGAGGTCACTCACAGCTCTGTCAAACTCTGACTTCAAAATTGGGTCTCCCATTTCATCAACATCAACAGCCTCTTCATGTTCCAGAACCAAATTATCTACATCTTTACCTTGATACAACTGTTGGATATGCTCCTGCCATCTTTCTGCTTTGTCTTCTTTCCCTAGAACTGGCTTTCCATCTCAGCTCTTAATATTCATACACCTAGATTTCCTTTCTCCAAAGGTTTCCTTGATTTTCCTGTATGCAGCATCTACCTTTCCCAGGACCATACAGCCTTCGACATCCTTGCATTTCTTCTTCAGCCATTCTTCCTTAGCTGCCTTGCACTTTCTATCCACTTCATTCTTTAATCGCCTGTATTCTTTTCTGCCCTCTTCATTTCTAGCATTCTTGTATTTTCGTCGTTCATCAATCAGGTCTAGTATCTCCTGAGTTATCCACTGATTCTTAGTTGATCTTTTCTTCCTTGCTAACATTTCTTCAGCAGCCCTACTGACTTCATTTTTCATGACTCTCCACTCTTCCTCTATAGTGTTTCCTTCAGCCTTTTCATTTAGTCCTTGTGCAACATGTTCCTTGAAACAATCCCTCACATTCTTTTCTTTCAACTTGTCTAGATCCCATCTTTTTGCATTCTTTCCTTTCTTCAATTTCTTCAACTTCAGATGGCATTTCATGACCAACAAGTTGTGGTCAGAGTCCACGTCTGCTCCTGGGAAAGTTTTGCAATCCAACACCTGGTTTCTGAATCTCTGCCTAATCATAATGAAGTCTATTTGATACCTTCCACTGTCTCCAGGTCTCGTCCACGTATACAGCCATCGTTTGTGGTGTTTGAACCAAGTATTGGCAAGGACTAAATTATGATCAGTGCAGAATTCAATCAGACGACTTCCTCTTTCGTTCCTTCGTCCCAATCCAAATTCTCCTACTGTACTACCTTCTCTTCCTTGGCCTACCACTGCATTCCAGTCTCCCATCACAATTAGATTCTCGTCACCTTTTACATATTGTATTAAATCTTCTATCTCCTCATATATTCTTTCGATTTCTTCATCAACTGCTGAACTAGTAGGCATATAGACCTGCACTATTGCGGTGGGCATTGGTTTGGTGTCTATCTTGACGACAATAATTCTTTCACTATGCTGGTCGTAGTAGCTTACCCGCTGCCCTATTTTCTTATTCATTATTAAACCAACTCCTGCATTTCCTCTGTTTGATTTTGTGTTGATAATTCGGTAGTCGCCTGACCAAAAATCTTGTTCTTCCTGCCAACGTACTTCACTTATGCCAACTACATCTAACTTTAGCCTATCCATCTCCCTTTTCAGGTTCTCTAACCTACCACAACGATTCAAACTTCTAACATTCCACGCTCCGACTGGCAGAATGTCAGTATCCATCTTCCTGATGATCGCCCCCTCTCGTGTAGTCCCCACCCGGAGATCCGAATGGGGGACTAGTTTACCTCCGGAATATTTTACCCGGGAGGAAGCCATCATCAGTACATCATTCATACAGAGAGAGCTGCATGTCCTCGGGAGTTAGTTACGGCTGTAGTTTCCCGTTGCTTTCAGCCGTGTAGCAGTATCAACACAGCTAAGCCATGTTGAGTATTATTACAAGGCCGTATCAGTCAATCATCCAGACTGCCGCCCTTGCAACTACCGAAAGGCTGCTACCCCCCTTTCGATGAACCATTCGTTAGTCTGGTCTCTCAACAGATACCCATCCGATATGGTTGCACCTGCGGCTCGGCTATCTTCATCATTGGGACACGCAAGCCTCCCCACCGCGGCAAGGTCACATGGTTCGCATACTGCTAAGACTAAGACTATACTAAGACTAAGACTATACTAAGACTAAGACTATAACACAACACGCTCGTAGGTTTAAGACCAATATTTAGGTATAAGCGCATTTCCGTCTTTTGTTACATTGACCCTCCGTAAGTTACTGGAACATCGTGTTTATTAATACAGTTGGTAGCGGATAATAAATCTTAAGATATTCGGTTTGCGACCAATATTTGTAGGATATTTTCTCAATCGTTTGTTGCGTAATGCCTCTTCTGTAAATACCGGAACCCATTTAAAGGACACCCTGTAAATGCTGGAGCTTCCGGCCTTCCATGGTCGTCAGAAGCCCTCAACTTTTACTCATACATCGAAGGACTTAATCACTGGTCTTCCATTCTATGCAAGTTATTCGGAGCATTCGTCTATTAAAATACATTTCAAAGACTAGAGTTCCGCGTTCCAACGACGAGGATCTTCATGCTAAGTAATGCATTTATGGTCGGTTCCAGAGTTGCCAACTTAGCGGATTTTCCGCTAAATTTGGCGGAATTGAAAGACTGACGGCGGAGAAATATATAATTTAGCGGACAGCGGATTTTTTGGCTGAATTCTAGATTTATTACAGAGGAATTTAGTGTTTTATCCATTTTACGATTTTTTAATTTGTACTCCAGTCTGTCTCAAAGATATTCCGTGTTTCTTATCACGAGCTAGCAGTCGCACGAGGAAAACATGTTATTTGGATTTCATGTTATGAGATTTTGTTGTCATAAATAATTAATGCGTGGGGAAAGGGTACTTTTTAGTTGACGAATGACGACAGATAATGAAACTGTGAGTGCTATGAAGGAAGACCGTTTACTGAACTGGCCTGTTCTGCGTGTGGCCCTTGAGGTAGGGGATTCACCTAGTTTGCACCCGGCACTAAAACGTCTACAAGTTTTAGTTCGTCGGCTCGAAGGCAGAAGGAAATCCCAGTGAAACTCTCAGATGAGGTGAGTGGAGACATTTATTATTACTACTTTTTTGCTATTTGCTTTACGTCGCACCGACACAGATAGGTCTTATGGCGACGATGGGACAAGAAAGGCCTAGGAATGGGAAGGAAGCGGCCGTGGCCTTAATTAAGGTACAGCCCCAGCATTTGCCTGGTGTGAAAATAGGAAACCACGGAAAACCATCTTCAGGGCTGCCAACAGTGGGGTGTGAACCCACTATCTCCCAGATGCAAGCTCACAGCTGCGTGCTCCTAAGCGCACGGCCAACACGCCCGGTATATTTATTATTATTATTATTATTATTATTATTATTATTATTATTATTGTTATTATTATTATTATTATTGCTCATTTTACTTGCTCATTATTTGAAATCGGATTTCTTGGCGGAATTTTAGCGGATTTTTAGTAGTATTTAGCGGATCTTGAAAATATAAGTTGGCAACAGTGGTCGGTTCTATCCTGAAAAATATACCTCTCTTATGATCACATTGCTCATTTATGAGATTATTTAGGTATTTCAGAGACGTTACTTCACTCACGATCTTGTTCATTCGCAAGGCATCCTGTTCTGGCGATTTAGAAAACACGAGCACTTTTGCGTTGGCAACGTTAACACGTGACTATGTTCATATTTAAGAAGATGAAATTGATTGATGCAAACTAATTAGCGGAAACTCTTCTTCAAATATTAGGCATAGTTTTCTTTGGTTTGCTACTTAGATGAACTATCTTGATCTCTGAATGATAGATTACTCATTTTGTCACATGTAACAGTCACCTTCTTTATCAACCTATATTTAAGAAACAATAACAGGCGTATTGTCAGAACTAGCAGTTTACCAGCCTATCTCCTTGGCTTAATGTCTCTATCGAAATGAGAAGAAAATTATTATTATTATTACTTGACGTACGTTGAAATAATGTATTCTACCAACCAGTGTGTTGCTACAATTGCAGACTGTGTTGTGCTTTCGGGCGAATGGGCAAGTGATAATGTGAACCACAGACGATGACTGACGTATTGATATTGCGAGATTTGTTGATGTTATCCCGCCCATTAAAGAGAGCTTGTTGAATATTAAAGGGAATTACTCTCGCACATTAATCTGCAATTAGAAGAGATGTATTCTGTAAAATGTAGCCAATTATTGTGTAATCAGTGCCTCAAAACTACTTTGTTGTTATTTCAAGTACAGATTACAGTGCCAATCACTTCAGTGGTGGCTTTAAGCATTG
The DNA here is from genome assembly GCF_040414725.1 of Anabrus simplex. Lineage (NCBI taxonomy): Eukaryota > Metazoa > Arthropoda > Insecta > Orthoptera > Tettigoniidae > Anabrus > Anabrus simplex. The sequence continues at coordinate 1,022,105,824 of NC_090265.1, read as the reverse complement.
CAGCAGTAAATACTAGTGCACATTTTACGTTTGAGCGTTGATTCAGTCGGTATATAAATTACATAGATTTATGTGCGTGATATCGGAATATGAAGGCTTAAATTATTATTATTATTATTATTATTATTATTATTATTATTATTATTATTATTATTATTATTATTATTATTATTATTATTATTATTATTATTATTATTATTATTTGCAGTTCATACCCAGGTTCACACGCGTGGGCGATTTTCTATCGAAAGACAAACTCATGGCACAAAAGTCAATTAAGGCTCTTTAGCTGCCAAGAGGAATGCTGTCCAGTCAGATGGCCCGCAGATATTAAAATGTCACGTGGTCAGCGTTACGACATTCGCAGGCATATTGCTTGGTTTCGGAGATCTGGTTCGTCGCCTCTTATGTCGGGAAGCTTCTCAATGTTGGTCTCATAGGACTGAATAACTATTTCCAGCTCTCGCTGCAGATTAGAAATCCCTATACTGGCCGAGAAACGAAATATGGCCTCCAGGAACGAGGAGGAAAATCCACACTTATCTCATTAGGCTGGCATTTTCCTTCAGCCCGAGCAGTTGACTGGTGGTTACTTGTAGTGTAAATCAGACCAATAATTTTGAAAATTATAATAATATACACTCACATGAACTATACGCTCTTATGTTCAAATTTTCTTCAAAATTTGGCATGAATTTTTCACTGCCATCCTTGGAATCAAGCATAATCGGTAGACCCTACCCCACAAACAAATATGTGACATCGGCACTATACAAATAACCAACCGCTACCCGCGGATAGAGAATAGTCTCGTTAGTAACACTTTCCACCAAATATGAAGGCCAGCGCACCGTCCTCCCTGAATTCTTATTTAAGAAAGTCCAGTACAATGAGCACATGGATTCACCCTCCCCGCCCCCCCCCCCCCTTCCCGAACAAACTATACAAACGATGACATATCCGTTCTTCTCTCTACACGAAGGAGAGATGTACAGTCAGCTATCCTCGGTATGTTCAAGGGTGGAGAGCTCATACGTCAATTAATCTAGTAATCAAGGTTGCCGATGGTAACGACGCCAGGGGATGAAGTACACAGAATTGCCGATGTGATCGGCGCACAAATCTCGCTGTAGCGCAAACTGAGTCATAATAAATCGCCCTAAGGTACCAGACTAGGTGAAGACCCTTCGCAAACATTTAATAAAGGTTACCATCTTGACTGGATGTGGTCTGGATTAGTCGGTATTTATCCCAATGAAGCCGTTTATCCCGGCCAACTAAAGCGACTACAGTTCTAAATGATCATTTTCTTTCCAAAGTACGCAATTAAATATCAAGGCCAAACATAGAGTGTTGCACACCTTGATCTCAGATCAAACTATTTTCTGCTGGCAAATTAACTTAATATGTTATCTTGTCAACAGCAGCAAGCGCTCTTTATTTGTACGCCAGAAAACAAGACACGAAAAGTTTATCAGGAGGTTAATCAACGTGCTTTCTGTTTCCTACGACTGAACACAAAAATAGAACTCTATCAAATTTTCTCTCTGTCATCTTATTTGAGTCGAAAAACGTTCCTTCCCGTCAATGACGGTTTGCATGACTAGTTCATAAAATATACTTCTGATTAGACGTGATACACCGCAACGTGTATGCAAAGTTTGCGTTATGCAAGGAAACTATACTTTACCTACTTCGATAAGTAGCCCAAGACCTCATCGAAATATAAGAATAATAAATTTAAATCTATAATCCAACATTTCCTTGTGGGGTCTCGTAATTTCAGCTCTGAATGCCTTGCACTCAGTACACTTTGGAGTGCCGTAGTGTCCACCAATTTAAAACATTCTGATGTCCCCTTGTTCGCAAATAGACAGGATAAAATTTATCTGACATAATAGAGAATACGAGTGCATTTTATTAATGTGACTATGAACATTGAAAATTGACAGCAAAATTTGTAAAATCGTCAAAATATCAACTCCAACTCCTTGTGTGCATTACGATGAGAAAGTTCTCCTTAAGCCTAAGATGATGATACAACAACGGTTGCCATAATATCTATAAGAAAAAGGATATCCAGAGTGAAAATTTGAAAATTTCTGCTTCATATCGACTTCGAAATATAAAATCGCGCCCGCTATGTATGTGCAATTGAATAAAGACAATTAAGGCAGGCATTGCACGGTGCATGAGTATTTTAAATAACCAAATATCTTGAATTATATTATGTTCGGGCTATACAATTTGTCATCCGTGTCACTACGCGACCGTCCAGACAAGTTATTTCACAATAAATATCATGAATAACATAACAGCCGTAAAGATAAAATCAGTTCATTGCTACTTAATTGTTTATTTTCTGACGCACAACTGCCTACTACGAAGCCATTCACATACACCCAGCCCCCGTGCTTGGGAATTTAGCCAATGATGGTTAAAATTCCCGACCCTGCCGGGAATCGAACCTGGGATCCCTGTGACCAAAGGCCATCACACTAACCATTTAGCCATGGAGTCGGATATGCTATTCATGTATCATGACTACGTTTCACCTGTACCTGCGTACAGAAATGGGACGGTGCAATAAAAGCCATAAAACTACAGAATATCAGTTCTATATCTACGAAAATATCATATTTCACTCAAGGTAATCTCTTTTTAACAGCAATGATACCTTTTGGTACGGATTCTACTATCTTGCACAAATAAGTTACATATATTTCTTCACCGTGAAACCATTCCTTTCTAAAGGAACATATTACTTTCACTTTTGTTGATAATATATCCAATTTCGCCATTCCCTTCTTACAAATGATGATAGTGGGAGGGCTTGGATGCCATCAAATAACTTGTTAACTTGTTTTGGATGCGTAACACGGGGCAACATCTTGTCGAAAGAAACCACCTCCATTTGGAGATAGTTTTTGTAACTGAGATACTACTCTTCTTCGACTGATTTCAATGTACTTGTCACTGTTCATCACTTCCTTAACAGTCCTCTTGTTGTATGTGATATTTTCTCTAATTTTCCTACGTACATATAGGTTTTCGTAGGAAAATGCAACTTTCTGCCTACCTTCCACAGACCAGTCCTTACGGAGCTCAGCCTTTATCAATCGCCTTTTGCATATTACTTCTGGTAGAAGTTGCTCCATTGTTTGTCTGCGCGCTCTTCTTCCAGTTTAAGTTCGTTTATGACAATAGCAGTGAGCCTTGATTTTTAATTTCTGTAATGAGTAAATTTTATTGCGATTTTGCTCTTCGAACCGCAGTTTTCTTCCTACCAGTCGCTCGGACTCATTTCAAAATTGAGTTTACTCTACCCACATATTCATGCCATTATGCAGCAATTTTCCCTTCAGTCATATATGCTAACCGAGAAGATGTCACTACTTTCAAGCAGTTTTTGCTCCAACATCCCACGTCGAGGGAAAAAGAAGAAATTTTCTTTTTTTGCTTTCCCTGAAAGCCGGGAAGGGTATATGGCCATAAAAATATGCCCTGTAAGGTTAGGCCCCTCCAAGGTGACGACTGTGAGGTGCGAAGGGCTTCTGGCCGTAAAACTAGGCCCTGTAAGGTTAGGCCCCACCAAGGTGGCGACTGTGAGATGCGAAGGGCATCTGGCTCTAAAACTAAGCCCTGTAAGGTAAGGCTACTCCAGGATGGCGACGAGAAGGGCATCTGGCCGTAAAACTAGGCCATGTAAGCTAAGGCTCCTCCAGGATGGTGACTGTGAGGTGCGAAGTGCAAGTGGCCCTAAAACTAGGCCCTGTAAGGTAAGGTTCCTCCAGGATGGCGACGAGAAGGGTATCTGGCCGTAAAACTAGGCCCTGTAAGGTAAGGCTCCTTCAGGACGGCGACGGGAAGGGCATCTGGCCGTAACACTAGACCCTGTAAGGTTAGGACCCTCCAAGTTGGCAACTGTGAGGTTCGAAGGGCATCTGGCTCTAAAACTGGGCCCTGTAAGATAAGGCTCCCCCACGATGGCTACGGCAAGGGCATCTGGCCGTAAAACTAGGCCCTGTAAGGTAAGGTGCCTCCAGGTTGGCGACGGGAAAGGCATCTGGCCATAAAACTAGGCCCTGTAAGGTTAGGCCTCGCCAAGGTGGCGACTGTGAGATGCGAAGGGCATCTGGCTCTAAAACTAAGCCCTGTAAGGTAAGGCTACTCCAGGATGGCGACGGGAAGGGCATCTGGCCGTAAAACTAGGCCCTCTAAGGTTAGGCCCTACCAGGGTGGCGACTGTGGGGTGCGAAGGGCATCTGACTCTAAAACTAGGCCCTGTAAGGTAAAGTTCCTCCAGGATGGCGACGGGAAGGGCATCTGGCCGTAAAACTAGGCCATGTAAGGTAAGGCTCCTCGAGGATGGCGACTGTGAGGTGCGAAGGGTATGTGGCTCTAAAACTAGGCCCTGTAAGGTAAGGCTCCTCCATGATGGCGACGAGAAGGCATCTGGCCGTAAAACTAGGCCCTGTAAGGTAAGGCTCCTCCAGGATGGCGACGGGAAGGGCATCTGGCCGTAACACTAGGCCCTGTAAGGTTAGGCCCCTCCAAGTTGGCGACTATGAGGTGCGAAGGGCATCAGGCTCTAAAACTAGGCCCTGTAAGGTAAGGCTCCTACAGGATTGCGACGGCAAGGGAATCTGGCCGTAAAACTAGGCCCTGTAAGGTAACGCTGCTCCAGGATGGCGACGGGATGGGCATCTGGCCGTAAAAGTAGGCCCTCTAAGGTTAGGCCCTACCAAGGTGGCGACTGTGAGGTGCGACGGGCATCTGGCCGTACAACTAGGCCCTGTAAGGTTAGGCCCCACCAGGGTGGCGTCTGTGAAGTGCGAAGGGCATCTGGTTCTAAAACTAGGCCCTGTAAGGTAAGGCTCCTCCAGGATGGCGACGCGAAGGGCATCTGGCCGTAAAACTAGGCCTGTAAGGTTAGGCCCCTCCAAGATGGCGACTTGAGGTGCGAAGGGTATGTGGCTCTAAAACTAGGCCCTGTAAGGTAACGCTCCTTCAGGATGGCGACGGGACGGGCATCTAGCCATAAAACTAGGCTCTGTGAGGTTAGGCCCCTCCAAGATGGCGCCGGGAAAGGCATCTGGCCGTAAAACGAGGTCCTGTTAGGTTAGGAAGGGCATTTGGCCATAAAACTAAGTTCTGTGCGGTTAGGAAGGGCATCTGGCCGTAAAAATACGCCCTGTGAGGCCAGGCCCCTTATAGATGGCGCCGGGAATGGCATCTGGCCGTACAACTAGGCCCTGTAAGGTTAGGCCCCACCAGGGTGGCGTCTGTGGGGGTGCGAAGGCATCTGGCTCTAAAACTAGACCCTGTAAGGTAAGGCTCCTCCAGGATGGCGACGCGAAGGGCATCTGGCCGTAAAACTAGGCCCTGTAAGGTTAGGCCCCTTCAAGGTGGCGACTGTGAGGTGCGAAGGGCATGTGGCTCTAAAACTAGGCTCTGTAAGGTAAGGCTCCTCCAGGATGGCGACGGGACGGGCATCTGGCCGTAAAACTAGGCTCTGTGAGGTTAGGTCCCTCCAAGATGGCGCCGGGAAAGGCATCTGGCCGTAAAACGAGGTCCTGTTAGGTTAGGAAGGGCATGTGGCCGAAAAACTAGGTTCTGTGCGGTTAGGAAGGGCATCTGGCGTAAAAATACGCCCTGTGAGGCCAGGCCCGTTATAGATGGCGCCGGGAATGGCATCTGACCGTAAAACTAGGCCCTGTGAGGTTAGCCCCTCCAAGATGGCGACTGTGAAGTTAGGCTTGATCTCGTATGCAAAATAATCTCGGGTGGTGACTCAGCACAAAAAGTGCTGACGCAAGTGATTTGGAATCGGCCTTGCCCTTCTACTGGCTTAAGTTAACCTATTTGATGTACTTAATTTTACGGCTATTAAAGTTGAGCAGGAATAGGCATTGGTTGTTAGAATTTGACAACAGTAGCCCACTCTATTTGTGCGGGATTATCCTACTCATGGCTTTAAAACATACAACACTTATAACTCTTCAGTTGTTGCAATCACGTTCTCACAGCAAATGATGATGTCCTATTTGGCATGTGCAGTAATCACACACGGCCTGCGTCAGCTTCATAATCCTGTCTGGGTCTTCACAGCCTTCCGTATCTGGCTTCACTTGATGTTTAGAATTTGTTTTTAATCTCACATTAAGTCCATACTTGAGGATGTACAGTATTCCATATAACGTCATTTCCCTTAGATTATAGCTGAGGTCTAGGGAGCCAGGAATAGCTGAGAGGATTGGGCTAAAGCACATTTTCCTTGGTTTCTCTACGGTAAATCATAAGTGTTGCTGTTCTGTCTCCCACATTTACGGATTCCAGTTTTTCTGACACGACTTGGATGTCTTCAGGAAGCAGGCATACGATCTCTGTATAATCCATGTCCTGGAGACTGGATGGTTGTATCCAATAAATCCCTCGGCTGAAGCAAACAGCTTTCTTCAGACCAATATCGAGAGAGGAATTAGGGATTCGCCTAATTTATCAAGGGAAATGTTCGGTAAATTTCCAAGTGCTTTGAAATATTTTAAGAAAAAACTAGATAAACGTGTGATATACCTAAATGCAGATTAGTGGTGATCGATGATAGATACCATCAAGGGTACGGTAGGATAAAGTAGGAAATCCTGTCTCTCTTCGGTTTCATATCGATTGTCTCTAACAGCAAATCATGTTAAATTTGGCAAGTGTAATTATCCACATGGACTTCGTTAGTCTTCATAGACTTTCACATCTGGCTTCATTCGATAGAATCAAAGGTCCTTTTCAAAATAAACACCAGCTACAAAGATATTTGAGACCCAGCAAACTGTTCTGTGGTGGTTATGAGAGCCGGCCCCGTGGTGTAGGGGTAGCGTGCCTGCCTCTTACCCGGAGGCCCCGGGTTCGATTCCCGGCCAGGTCAGGGATTTTTACCTGGACCTGAGGGCTGGTTCGAGGTCTACTCAGCCTACGTGATAAGAATTGAGGAGCTATCTGACGGTGAGATAGCGGCCCCGGTCTAGAAAGCCAAGAATAACGGCCGAGAGGATTCGTCGTGCTGACCACACGACACCTCGTAATCTACAGGCCTTCGGGCTGAGCAGCGGTCGCTTGGTAGGCCAAGGCCCTTCAAGGGCTGTAGTGCCACGGGGTTTGGTTTGGTTTGGTGGTTATGAGAGTGCTGGAATGGTATACGCATAATTTTCGCTTTCTGAAGCCCACTTGTTTCGATCTCCCTGGTACATTAATCGGGTGTTTATACTTTCTAATGTTATCCTGGTCATGACTTTACAACATACCTCCCCAGTTGTTGTAGTCGGATAGACTCCTTTCCTTGGGAAGCTTTGCGAGGATGCCTTTGCGCAAATTTCCCGGCAGTTATTCTGAATCCCAAATCACTCTCAGAATAATTTCTAGAATATGTCATCGTCTGCTTATGATCTGCTTTAAAGGGCTTCAGTAGGAGTGTTTTCCAAACCAGGAGATTTCCCTTATGTCAGTGTTTGAATTTAAATAAGATTAGATGGCGTATGACTTTTAGTGCCGGGAGTGTCCGAGGGCATGTTCGGCTCACCAGGTGCAGGTCTTTTCACGTGACCCCCGCAGGTGACCTGCGCGTCGGGATGAGGATGAAATGATGATGAAAACGACGTATAAACACAGTCCCCGTGCCAGCGGAATTAACCAATGATAGTTAAAGTTCCCGACTCTGCCGGCAATCGAAACCGGGGCCACTGTGACCAAAGGTTAGCACGCTAACCATTTAGCCACGGTGCCGAACAGTGTTTGATTTAAATTGGTTACATTATCTTTCGATGGTGGTAGAATGGAAATCTAGGGTTGGTCTTCTGGTACAGCTTTCCATCCCCATCATCATCATCACCATCATCACCATCATCATAACCATCATTAACACCACCATTGTCGTCTTCGTCGTCGTCTTCACATTTTTAATAATAACTGGGGACCTATGGAAAGTTGTTCAATCCCCTGTTAGTACTGGAATATAACTACAGTTAAACCTGCTTTATACGTAACTCTGTTTTACGTAATTCGTATTTGTACGTAATTTCCTTTAGGTCCCGGCAAAATATAATTTAAAAGTGTGTTAATTAAATCTTATTTATACGTAATCCGTTTATACGTAATTCGCTGTTATACGTATTAAGTGCCAGTGAAATATAACTGAGTTTTGCGTAATTGCAATGAGAATGTGCTTTTTAAAAATAAACTACTGTATTTACGAAGTTCCCTCTTTGTCGGCGTAGGCGGAAATAGAGCGATCGGGTTTCGGTGCTGAAACAGAACCGAGAGTTTCGCCGAGTCACATTGTTGACCCTTACTTACTGGCGGCTTAACAAAGACGAGCCCCATTCGCTCCTCCTCTACCTTCGTCGTTTTTAACACGCCGCCAAAGATTAAGGTACATTGTAAGCAAAATGGGCGGTTTCGGTGCGTAAACAAAAGAAAACAGTATATTTGTTTGAGAATTTCTTTCGTGGGAACAACGGAGAATAAAATGTCCACGATGCCGGTATCTGGTGTTTACTGTTGAACAGTAGTTGCTTTTGATTAGCCATGGAGAACAGAAAAGGGAAAAGTTATACGAGAAGTGGACGCTAATACACACAAAACGAAAACTGAAATCGCTTCAGACTTAGGCATTGCTTATACCACGCTATGTACAGTCATCAGTAAAAGAAACCCTATTTTGGATGAGTTCTTAAACCTGGGTTCGAAATCAGCAAAGCGCAGCCGTCAGCAAGAAGGATGGTACGTAGATTTGGAGAAAGCACTTTTCACATGGTTCCAGCAAAAGCGGGCTGCAGCTTTACTAATTAGTGCAGACATGCTGAAGGCAAAGGCGATAGATTTAGCTAAAATGATGAGTATCACTGCTGCTTTCAAGGCTTCATCGGGATGGTTGCAAGGATTTAAATATCGTCATGGAATTACAGGGAGAACAATTTGCGGTGATTCAAAATCTGCAGACGACGTCACGGTGCAACACTGGAAAGAGGAGGTTCTGCCGGGTATCGTAAGCGATTATCAGCCTCCAAACATCTACAACTGTGATGAGACCAGCCTATTCTACAATCTCCTTCCTAATCAGACATTAGCTGAAAAAGGTGATTCATGCCACGGAGGGAAGAAAAGTAAAATTCGTGTAACAGTACTTCTCGCCACCGATGCAGGTGGATCTGACAAACTTCTCCACTCGTGATAAGAAAATCGAAGAATCCGAGGTGTTTTAAGGGTGCGAAAACAAAACCTAAGGAAGTTCAATCCCATGGAACAGTGGTTGAAAAAACTGGACATTAAAATGAAAAAGAAACCGAAGCAGATCCTTCATCTTATGGATCGATGTGCAGTACATCCACCTCAAATCGTTCTGGAGAATGTCCGAATGGAATTTTTCCCTCCTAACTGTACCAGCGTTCTACAACCGCTTGATTTGGGCATCATTGTAAATTTCAAAGTGCATTATAGAAAAATGCTGGTTCAACATTTTATAACACTGAGTGATGCAGGAAATGAACCTCTCTCCATTAATTTGCTACAAGCCATGAACTTTATTTCGCCTGCCTGGAAGCAAGTGTCATCCTCCACAATCAGCAACCGTTCCTGCAAAACTGGTGTCTTACGAGAAGAGGCTGCCTCTAATTATGATGTGATTATGAGGACGAAGTTTTGTCTGGTAATGAGCTAACGCTACCGGTGGGTGTATAAAAAATAGAATTCGATCCTTTTGTGCATTTCGATGACAATCTGGCTGTATGTGGAGAACTACCGGATGAAGACATTATTGCTGATGTCTGCCAACAACACGGCGGTGATGGACTAGCTACAGGCGATAGTGACATTGGAGATGGAGATAACGACTTGAATCTTAACACCTGAACTGAGTGAAGTGTTAAAGTGCAATCGAAGTGTGTAGGCGTTACATCAGTGCGAAAAGTTGAAGTGAAAATGCTTTGAATGCATTAGCAAGTTTGCTAAAGGAGGTTTATATTCTTAATGCAAGAAAAGTGAAACAAGCCAAACTATCTGATTTCTTTAAGGTCGAGCCAAGTTCAAAATAATATTTTCTGTCGTAATGTATTTATTATTTGCGAGGATTTACACATGTAGGTCTATTCCATTGGTTTTTCAGTAAATATGTGATGTATTGCGTAAGTCTGATTTCTAAGTAATTCTGAGTTACAAGTAGTTTTTTCTCTTCCCCTTGATATACGTATAAGTCAGGTTCAACTGTATTTATAATTGCCAGTCGTCGCTGCTGTTTCAGTTTGGTCTACCAGCCGGTACATGAATCTACGCTTGCCAAATCTGAAGCTCCTCTTTACATTGCGCTTGGCTTCTGCACAATCTGGTGTCAGAATAGTTCTCTTATCAAGTGGTAGACTTATTTTGTTGAGCCTTCTATTCAGTTCTCTCCTTCTTTCCACCTTGTTCCGAGTATTGTATGATGTCCACTCGGGTATTTCTGATTCTCTAAACACAGTCAGGGCTTTACAGGTGTCAGAAAAGCGTTTCTATCTCTTTGATTGATCCTTAATTCGTATCTCTTGGATCAACTGGTTCTAGAACATCGAAGCTGATTTTTATGGCGAGCCTGGGGTGGTATTTCATGTTAGCTGACTTTAACAACTCCGTCAAATCTGTTTTGTCCTCTGCTATGTACCTCCTTCCACCGGTGCAATCTTCAGATTTATAAGGTGGTGAAACAATACACAGATATTTTCAAAGGGGTCAGCTAAACACTTCCGTTTGCCATTCATCACAATACACATAAATACACACAAATCTCCCTTTAATACTAAAATATTTAATGGTAGCCAATGACTACGCTTACTAATGATCTTCTCAACTCCAATATTGTTACATCAACCTCCAGTGAGCACAGTGATATTCTTTTTCATGGATGTTAACTGTCCGTAAAACTGGTCCTTCGTGGTTTCATCAGCTACCTCAGTAGGAAAGAAGCATTGAACCACGGTGACAGGGTGTACTCTGGTCTTGAATCTTGTAGTGACAATCCGGCTCGAAATTGGTTTCCGATCCAACAAGTTACGCTGACGTTCCTTGACATCAAAAAACCAACCCTCCCCACTGTGATCATTGCTCTTGTTTCTTCCTGAGTAATCTAACCATATCCGGTTCATATGTTTTCACTCAAGCCTGGAGTGACAACCTTGTATCTCCTCATCTCCTCGAAGCCTTCCCTTAGTCTGGCGGTTTCCCATATTTAAAGCACATTTCAGAGTTTAAGTCTAGTTACTTCCTTCATAGCATGTTATCACCGATGAATCGGTCCAGATTCCATTTGTTATATTTTCTCGAATTTCATACATACAGGATATTACCCCATAGCCTCCAAGTTCAGTGATTTGGGTCTGTCCACTACTCGCGCCTGAACTAGCGTAGTTCCAGTCATTCGAGGTGTCCTGCAGCAATTTCCTCCTACCCCTCATATGCATGGTTTCTCCTTAAGTAATCGAGTGGCTGATACCCGTGCATTCATGCTGGTGGATGGGATAACCGTATCACTACATCTAAGTACTTATATTTGTGACGTTACTATTTAGATTGGGTATGGGTATGGTTGTCGTATTTGGATAAGCATGTACACTCAGAATAATCTCGCAATGCACCAGAGTGGAAATGGTGAGTAAAAATACCAACAAAACAAACACGATCATAGGAGAATATAACTAAGTCATGAACTTGGACACTAATCCGACTAACGCAGTATCATAAATAAACACCAATCTATGCAAGTGATGGCATGCCACGAAAAGGTTTTACAACTCTCCAGAAAAAAAAATCCATACGTGCACAAGTACTCAGATTCCAATTTTCAAAGTGAAAGGTTTCAGCAGAGCGCATAGGGAAGCATTTTACTGTGTCCATTTATTCAGAGGAACCCGAGGTAGGTACAAATATTTTTAGAGGACATGGAAATGCGTGTGATAAAAATCAGGCAAAAAGAAGGAACAATTTTTCATAATAATAATATATTACCAAAAACACCAAGAAGGAATATTACAAGGCAAAGAAGGTGAAACCAATAATTAAAGAAACCAACAATAATTTAAAGATTAGATACTTCTGACTTCCAAAAAACATATGGGACGACCATTTAACAACACTAATTTGAATTTAAAGAGAACAGCTAGACTCGAAACAAGATGAATTTTACAACAGTTTACATTGGGAGTATCCTACAAAACGGTAAACTGAAATTACCCATTAATACGAAAATTTTAAAATTTGAAAGACATATAGGCCACTTGTACAATAGCAAAAGTAGAAGAAAAAATAAAACCCGGGATAGAAAAGTGGGGAAAAGGGAGGGACGTGAAAGAGAACAGTATCTAAGGCTGGCAACAGGGATTTGGAAAAATAGAACCTACCAGCATTGATGAAATTCAAAATTACAAACAGAAGCTAGGGGTTAATTACAATTAGTCCTATTCTTGCGTTTGTTCAGCAAGTCTGTTGGAATCCAATGGTTCATATCACAGTAATCACTTGACATGACGTAATAGAAAGTCAAACTTTGGAAAGAGATCGTAATGCAGTTGCAAGGAAAAACACCACTGTCAACAGCTCAGACTAGCAATGTTTTTTAGCGTGAACAGTCATACTAGCCAGTACGGCATGGTGAAATGAGGAAGTGCAGCATTAAAAAGAAATTGAAGTATAGCAAGGGAATGTAAATTTAAAGTTCGCTCACCCGTCCAGCAGTCCATGAGTTTCAATCGTGAACAAAAACACCATTTAAAAGAAACATTGCACACGGTCCAGCCGCTAGCATAAATAAAACAAAGTCCTCCCTCCACACAAGTCGTCGTCTTCATCCAACTCGCCGATCAAGCCCAGAGCAGGCCTTATTTATATTCAGATGGAAACGTCCAGAAAAGACGAGAGCAGACGGTACACATTGCACAGCGAGGCGGTAGGGGAAGAAAGGAGGGAGGGTAAGCAGCACGAGCAGTACAAACTGGACGGGCGAAGAGAGCACACACACACAGGTTAGTAGCAGCATATCAAGCGTAGCAGACGTAGAATCACGTAGAACAGTTGAAAAATTTGGAGCACGTTATATATTATATTTTTCTTAATTTGGATGGAGTAATATTCTCCATTCAAATCTGAAACTCTAAGTCAGCATTTTCGATAACTTCATGTTATTTGAACTTCATGTTATTTGCATAACTAAAATTTGAATATATGTAATCGTATTATTACCTTAAATTAGCAATTACTGAGAAAATTGGCTGCTTAGCTCGTGTCATGCAGTTGTTAGCTTGCACTCGGTTGATAGTGGATTCAAACTACTCTGTTGGAAATCCCCAAAATTGTCTTCCATGGTTTCGCAGGTACACTCCAGGAAAATGCTGCGACTGTTCCTCAATTAAGGCCACAGTCGCTGTCTTTCCAGTCATATCCCTGTCCTGTTTCTCCATTGCCACACAACCTAAGTCGTTGTGACGAACGTAAAAAATAAGAAATAGAAATGCCGCTTTACTGACAGCATTGAGATATTCTACGATGTAGGCCACGAGTTGTATCACTTTTCTTAGAATACTGTTAGATCTTGAAATGAAATGTCGTATGGCTTTTCGTGCCGGGATATCCCAGGACGGGTTCGGCTCGCCAGGTGCAGGTCTTTCTATTTGACACCCGCAGGCGACCAGCGCGTCGTGATGAGGATGAAATGATGATGAAGACAACACATACACCCAGGCCCCGTGCCATTGGAATTAACCAATTAAGGTTAAAATCCCCGACCCGGCCGGGAATCGAGCCCGGGACCCTCTGAACCGAAGGTCAGTACGCTGACCGTTCAGCCAACGAGTCGGACTGTTAAATCTCAACCAGTTAGCACTAGAGTATCCATGTTTATCGCTACATGTACATTTCCTTAATAGGATTAACTACCAATATCCTAAGAAAACAGTTGCGGTAACTTAAAGGCTATATTTTTCTTGGAATTATTCTACTGATTCCATCATTTACACTGCCGTGCCGGTATCAAGTAAGAAGCATATTGGATAATCATATCCCGGGGCAGTGTAGTAGCTGTAGTAAATGAAGTTGGCAGGAACGCTCGGATCCAGCTGTGAACTCACCCGGTTGGAGATTCACAACGTGAACTTAAACCTCAGTTATAGCATACTGAGGCATGCAACATTCAGAGAGAATTATTACATCGAATTAAGGGACCATACTGGAATGCATTATAACGCAATTTGTAAGCCGAGGAAAGTTACGGTCAATTTAACTGACAGGCGGTTCGTGGTTCAGTAAAGGACTATTTTGATTTACGATATACACTGTGATCTCTGTGACAGATTTACAATGTTTAATCTGCTATTAAGCGACGCAATTTCCCATTAGATACTTTGTCAGCTAACGGCCCTTTCAAAGTAATAGTTGCATTACAAATGATATAGCTGCAATTTATTTATTATTTTACAGGTACAGGAATGACGAGTTTTTGAATTTTATATTCCTAATTGTTTTTCACCTGATGACACGCTTGAATATTAATTACATATCAAATATAATGAAGGGATCTCTTCCGTTAACCTCCCATAACTTAATGATATTCATTCGTTGACTTACTTTAAACGTAAGAAATGTGTCATGCATTTCTTTAATTATTTTTGCTGAAAATTTGGGTGGAAAGTACAGAACACATAAATCTGATGGAATTATCTTCTACAATAATAATGTACTTTGTGATTCAGAATGTTGTGTTGAAACTCAAGTAGCCCATGGAGGGGTCCAAATAGAAACGATTTTCGAATAGGCATGGAGTTTAGGACGAATTCTTGAGCCAAGTTAAGCCTGTCATGTCCACTCGGTGACAGATTGAACAGTTTTCTTAAACAACCTTCCGTGTTTTGTGTCAAATGTAATTTCATTCATTATTGGCTCTGATTTGTTGAGGAATATAGATCATTTTGAAATAATCGTCAATTGTGTGATTCCTGACATTTTCAGGATGGCACAGATGTATGGTTTCATCATAGGCTATATATTCATACTCTGACACTTCGACCTCACAGTGAGTTACTTAATTTCCTCCGCAAAACTTTTGAATCTCCCGGCATTACCAGAATGCCTTTGTGTCTAGTGAGAGCATGCGATATGCATCGCCATTTACTCGTCTTCTGAACGACGAGTATTTATCAGCTTGTTATCAGTTATTGGTATTATAAAGTGTAACTTACTATATATGTCATGGATATACATAAACATGTGAGTAACAAAATCACGGTATATATGGAAACATTTAGACTTACATTTCTAACCCTCTATTTGACAGGTGTATCGTCTCTGGTAACTACGGGCAGAATACTTGCCACAATCTGTTAGACCTCGTCTCTTCTAGTAGGCATGCTATACAAAAAGCACTTGTTCGAACTTTTCACCCGGTTTCACAGCAAAAATCTTTTAAGGCACACTTAAGACGCTATTATTTTTTAAGCTAGACTCCATTAGCGCGTGATTTAGTCCGTTTCACAATGTTACAGGGAAATTACAACTTTTTGTAAAGGTGGGTCAAATCCCAAAGTTGAGAATGACCATCGTAAGTGTGACTTTCTATTGCTTGGAATTAAAAATTGAAATGGTAAAGAGACGTCATGTTTGAAATGTGAACTCATCTTAGAATCCATGGAGTAATTCTCTACGTCATCAGATGGACATTTATTGGAAATTCGCGAAGTAGTATAAAGTCTTTTAAGGAATAAATGACATTAAACATGTACGACAGACTAATGAAATTCAATATCAAAGGAGTTTAAATTCACATATTAAAATTTTCCCGGAATAAAATCAGAACAAAGCAAGAACAAAGGATCGATTTCCAAAGTTTTCGCTAGTCAGGAGCTTGTGGAGGCCTTGCCTGGACCGACGATAGAAGCCATGGTCATCATAATAATTTACAAAACTACTGAATGAAGGATTACTAAACATATCAAGTTGAAAAGGATATTGAGATATTAAATTACTAAATATAATTGTATTAAGAAATCAGATAAATAACGTATTGAAAATATTTCATCTCTGGACGGTAAGTTTAAATATTCAACATAATTTAAAGTGTGAAATCCTATTGAGATTGTATAACCGATTTTCTGAAGTTTCACATGTTACTCTTCAAGAAATGTGGACGTTCTTACTTCAAGATATACATTAAAAAGATTTTAATATACAAGTAAAAGGAGACTGACATGTGTATGTGATGATGATGATGGACGTGCAGTACCATTTATGAACGGGCAGGCAACATGGATTATGACGGTAGTAGAGCTTGCACCACACACAGACAAGCGGCTACTTTATTTATCAATTTAAGTAGATTTTTCACTCTATTATTATTTTCCTCGGTAGATTTGTTCATCTTTAATTTATTTAAAATTTCCTATGTCATCTTAGATCAGTCACGAAGTGTTATATTCTCAAGGGTATCAATATAGGGTTAAGACTGATGGTAGCGATCATTGTTTTAAGAGGAAGTACAACTAGGCAACCATCCTCTATTAACACTAAACAGATAGAAAAATGGAAGGAATCTGACACTTCGAAAAATGAAGATAATGGCCAAGGAAGGACAAGGGCCACGAAGGGCGTGAAAATGAAAGACTCCCTAGGCCTCGATACCTAATAACTGTCGGGGTCAGAAGAGAACAGGGGATGACCAAGGGATTCGGATAGGACAGATGAAAGTAAGGAGCCTGGCACAAATACGTGCAAGCAATGCCAGGACTCACCTAAGTGCCTCGTGATCACCAACCCACGTTCAAAATTTCAGAGCTCCTGGAGCCTCTTATAGTCACCTCTTACGACAGGCAGGGGATACCGTGGGTGTTATTCTACCGCCCCCACCAACAGGGGGAATAGGCTTAAGGTATCGATGTATCATTTATCGTGAAGGGAATACTTAATTTGAAGATATGCCATTTATTTTCATGTTAATATCGTTTTTGACATGTTTATCTGATTGAGATGAATGGGTAATATGGTATTATACAAGTAAATACCCTAGCGCGTTAATATAGAGTAACAAAAGTGGAACGGTAAAATGATATTATACTGTTTCGAGTTAATGGAATGAAGATAAACACGATTTTAAATGGGTTGCGAGATGGAAAAATGTCTGATTCTGCAGCAATACATATCGTAGTACAGTTTAGATTGTAATATACAACGCGGCAGGAATTCAAAAGTAAGGTTTGATTGCAGCAACCTGTATACTGGTGTATTTCTATGAAAGTGATATTTGTGTGGTGAATATAAATTCGAATCCATGAGGTTAATGTCAAATACTAAATGGTCATATGTGCTATTTGAAGATGAGATACCCCGATAAACGGTATATGCGTGGTACTTAACCTTTTATTGAATATCAATTGAGGTACTGTTGATAAATAAATATGAAATTCCCCCAAAATTCAGATGGCAAGTATAATATATTCGACGTCGTCTAATGTATTCCAAATTAATATATTTTGTATTAATAAATGCATACATGGTCAATTATGAGAACGACATCAAATAAGATCATCTAGAGACATACCTATATTTACAAAGAGCATTATTTATTGTTTATTTTCATTTCAGGTTTTTAATTAACTTAGTATCGTAATTTTGCAATTGTTCTTCAGAAAATATTTCTTATTATGCGGGTAAATACGTTTTGATCATGGATTATTTCATTCTAAAGAATTCATTTCCATTAAGGCAATTTCGTTGACATCGTAGGAGTATATTTGTAGGTTTCTCCTTCTTTCTTCAAGGTTAATACAGGTTAAATATTTAAATATGATGTTCTATATAATTTTAAACTACGATTAAATTAAGGAGGTAACGGGCGAGTTTGGCATGCGGTTAGGGGCTCGCGGCTGTGAGCTTGCATCCGGGAGATAGTGAGTTCGAATTCCACTGTTGGCATCCCGCAAGATGGTTTTCCGTCGTTTTCCATTTTCACACCAGGCAACGTTGGGACAGTAAAGACCTACGAGTAAGAAGGAAGGTGCCGTGGCATTAATTACGGTACAGCCCTAGCATTTGCCTGGTGTGAAAATGGAAAACCATCTTCAGGGCTGCCGACAGTGGGGATCGAACCCACCTTCTCCCGGATGTACCTTAATTAAGATCACGGCCGCTTCCTTTCCAATTCCATCGTAGTCATAAGACCAATCCGTGTCGGTGTGACCTAAAAGTAATTGTTAAAAAGAAGAAGTGAAATGTTTGAAACGATTGAAAGATTATAAATAGAAGAGCATATGCCGAGTTATATGGGGTTGTGTTGATCAAAAAATAAATCTTTCATGCCGCAGTTAATTTATTCTGAGAAATAAAGGGTTAAAGTCATGCTAAAGTATAGACGATCCCCTCAGTGTGTGGAACGTGGATGCTACGTGTGTTAAAATCTTCCCTAATACACTGACTGACAGACAGTGACAATGCAACACCAAGGAGGAGTGGTTCGAAAGGGATGAAAGTTGGGGAAAAAACAGAGACGGCACGGAAGAATAATTGATGTTTATTTCAAACCGATATGCAGGTTACACAATGCGCACGGCATCGACTCAGTAGGATGTAGGACCACCGCGAGCGGCGATGCACGCAGAAACACGTCGAGGTACAGAGTCAATAAGAGTGCGGATGGTGTCCTGAGGGATGGTTCTCCATTCTCTGTCAAACATTTGCCACAGTTGGTCGTCCGTACGAGGCTGGGACAGAGTTTGCAAACGGCGTCCAATGAGATCCCACACGTGTTCGATTGGTGAGAGATCCGGAGAGTACGCTGGCCACGGAAGCATCTGTACACTTCGTAGAGCCTGTTGGGAGATGCGAGCAGTGTGTGGGCGGGTATTATCCTGCTGAAACAGAGCATTGGGCAGCCCCTGAAGGTACGGGAGTGCCACCGGCCGCAGCACATGCTGCACGTAGCGGTGGGCATTTAACGTGCCTTGAATACGCACTAGAGGTGACGTGGAATCATACGCAATAGCGCCCCAAACCATGATGCCGCGTTGTCTAGCGGTAGGGCGCTCCACAGTTACTGCCGGATTTGACCTTTCTCCACGCCGACGCCACACTCGTCTGCGGTGACTATCACTGACAGAACAGAAGCGTGACTCATCGGAGAACACGACGTTCCGCCATTCCCTCATCCAAGTCGCTCTAGCCCGGCACCATGCCAGGCGTGCACGTCTATGCTGTGGAGTCAATGGTAGTCTTCTGAGCGGACGCCGGGAGTGCAGGCCTCCTTCAACCAATCGACGGGAAATTGTTCTGGTCGATATTGGAACAGACAGGGGGTCTTGCACATGCTGAAGAATGGCGGTTGACGTGGCGTGCGGGGCTGCCACTGCTTGGCGGCGGATGCGCCGATCCTCGCGTGCTGACGTCACTCGGGCTGCGCCTGGACCCCTCGCACGTGCCACATGTCCCTGCGCCAACCATCTTCGCCACAGGCGCTGCACCGTGGACACATGACACATCCCTATGGGTATCGGCTGCGATTTGACGAAGCGACCAACCTGCCCTTCTCAGCCCGATCACCATACCCCTCGTAAAGTCGTCTGTCTGCTGGAAATGCCTCCGTTGACGGCGGCCTGGCATTCTTAGCTATACACGTGTCCTGTGGCACACGACAACACGTTCTACAATGACTGTCGGCTGAGAAATCACGGTACGAAGTGGGCCATTCGCCAACGCCGTGTCCCATTTATCGTTCGCTACGTGCGCAGCACAGCGGCGCATTTCACATCATGAGCATACCTCAGTGACGTCAGTCTACCCTGCAATTGGCATAAAGTTCTGACCACTCCTTCTTGGTGTTGCATTTGCTCTGTCAGTCAGTGTATAACGTTTAAGCTTCCAATACAGTACCATTACGCTCAAGATGACTAATCGTGACCAGAGATGACGTTCGGAGGACCAGCTACCAGCCACGAGGATTGTATGTAGCAGCCGAGAAGAAGAGAGCATTAATAAAGGAGATGGGAACAAATACTGTACAATGGCTGGCGGCGACATCAAAGAGTGTAAATGAACATAAAATGTCACCAATCCCAGACTGACATCATAGCAGCAGCGAGATAAATTTCTTGTTTTCTTGCAAAATGTACGAAGTGCATCCGTCGGTAATTGGGAGGAAAGAAGAAGTAATTGGGATATTAAATGGCACACGGAGTAGATCATATTGGATAGTTATTGTATGGCAAGGTTTATGCCGAGAAGAGAGTATAAAAATATGATCACAGCGTATTCTCTTCTTAATTAAAAACTCATAGTAAATGCCATAAGAGACCGTATTACGCATAGACATAAGATCCCAAATTATATGGAAGGGCTATGTTGTTGTTATTCAAAGAGTTTTGAGAAGAATGCATACTGTACGAAATTTCGATGGATTCTAGGAGATAATAATATTGATAGACAGGACGGTGGCTGTATAATACAAAGAAAATATAGATTATTTGTCAATTATGGGCAAGTGTAGAAGCAATAACGTCGAGCGAAGTTAAATGTTATAAAGAATGAAAGGTTATTAAGAAGATTTGAGATGAGAAAAGCAATGACTACGAAGTGATAGAGTTGAATTGAATGAATATGGAAATGCAAAAGGTACGAAGGTGGATTCGTCGGTAATTGAGAGGAAAGAAGAAGTAATTGTGATATTAAATAACACACGGGAGTAGGATCATATAGGATAGTTATTGTATGGCAAGGTTTATGCCGAGAAGAAAGTATACAAATATAATCACATCGTATTCTATTCTTAATTAAAAACTCATAGTAAAGTACCCTAATCAGCTGACAGCCTCTATACTTGAATTAGATAATGATATAATGGATTGTAATAGGATTAATAGTCAAATTCAGAATTACTCCTTCCCAAATCAAGTTAAGATCGAGGCTATGAACTAATTCAGTAAAATGTCACAATAGAATATATATATATATAGAGGTCAGCTTATAGTATCACCAAAGAAGGAAGCACAATACATATAGGCACAATCATATTTGAGTTCTAATGCTAATTTATGTTTAATGTAAGATAGGTTAGGCATAATGAACTTTGCTAATGTGATATATGAATGTAACCCATGAATGATAGGTGTGGAAATATTTCATTGACAATGATAACTTGATAACAGCAAATGTTGGCTGTATACAAGAAACTTATTGAGCATTCCGAAACCCCCAAAATCAACGAAGGTCATAATAAGATTCCAAATAATAAAAATTTCAGATTATAAAGATGTCAAATAATACAATTCAGTTAGAAATTTCAGATTAAACAATTTAGATCAGAATAGGTTCAGATTATTCAATTTAAGTAACTTTGGTGATACCTTAGGTAGGACGTTTTAATGATGATATTAAAAGACATAATATTGGTTTAGTGTGATGATAAACTCCAGTTTTCAGTTAGAGGAGTAGACCAAATATTAATAAAAAATAGGTTTAGAATGATGAGAATTGCTAGATGTAGATGATAATTGATCGGTTTACCTTATAAGAAAGCATATTAAAGGAGAAGTGAACCTCTTTAAACTATGGATATGACGCAGGTAGAATGTAAGACACGTACGCCAGTTGTACAAATGAAGAATCAGCAGTTCAACGGTTGCTTATTTAATCAAAGAAAACGATTTGTACAGAATATTTTTCTCTTCCTATTCTTTTTAGAATCATGATGTTTAATAAATAGTCAGAAGTAATGGTTAACTCAGTGTGTTATTTATAAGGATTATGATAAGATAAGATAGCTAGAAATACGTTTTCGCATCTATAAGTTGGATAAAATTGCCAAGGTTGTGACTTCCCCTCTCGGAGAACAATCATCGAACGAGAAATGCAACCATTCAAGCTAAGGGCGCCAATCTTTAAGTTGAGGACTTAAAGATAAAAATTTATAATCAAGCTTGGACGGACTCTTATCACAGGGGTGGGGTGATAGTGCACTAATCATTAAGCAGGAGAATTATAAATCAAAAGGCTAATTAAGGCAGATTGATTAAAGTGAACTAAAAATACTATTTATTATATTTAATATGAATGAAGACGGTTTAACGAGAACTGAATTTAAAATAGAAAATGAATTTAACAAAAAATTGAATGACTCTACTTCGCGAAAACTTGCAATATCTTTAACTCGCTTGCTCACCATGTAGTCTTGTTCTGCTGGTCCTTGGAAAGCTTCCATCCTTGTAGCTGGAACATCACCGGTCGTCTTTGAGATCTCTTCATCTGCAGCTAAGTACCATTCCTACCTTGCAAATTGCACCTCCCACTAATTGGAAGATGACTTCAAAACTAACACTCCCTATTATGCTCTATCCCATATATTGGAGATAAGCCCTAAGTCATAGTTAGAAGAACCACCTTGGGTTTTATGGAGAGGATACTCAATTAAGAATCCTTCCAACTTTACTGAAAATGTGCTCTGAAGTTTCATTTCTATCTAGATTAATACTACCTATTGACTTAGACTGGTTCAAACCGGTCTTGTAGCCGAGCTGTACGTACTTCCTGATGAGAGTGGCTATACACCCCTCATTCAGAATTTCTAAGTACCAAGACGAAGAATCAAGTAGAAGATCAAGTAGAATAATGTAGAATAATATCGATCAGAATCACGTAGAAGTCTCGTAGAAGATTGTAGAATAATATCGATCAGAATCACGTAGAAGTCTCGTAGAAGATCCGTAGAATAATATCGATCAGAATCACGTAGAAGTCTCGTAGAAGATCCGTAGAAGATCTCGTAGAAGATGAAGCCTAGAGCTCCAACACGCCCTTTTATAACCTTCTCTCGCGCTAATTACAGGTCGCTACACGTGGTCCAATCAGATGACACGTCTCTCCCCACTCCAGATATTAGAGTTGACGGGTCTTAACCATGATATTAACTGTTCTTCTATTAGTCCTTTCACTCAGTATCCATGGCAACATGACGCTCCTTTGAAAATATAGGCGGTGAACAGTTTGAATAATTCTGGTCGAAATACGGTAGCTTACGTTAGAACGCTTGAACACGTGCTCGCTTTTCCCAGAACTTGGTGTCTAAATTTGTCCTTCCTTCTTCCTCGGTGATGTGGCAAGATAGAGGAAATCTACTGCAAGTTAATTTTAAACTAATGTCGCAAGAATCTAAGTGAATATTAGGATATTCAGCCCTCGTTTACAAGTCGTAGTTACAAAGTAATGAAATGATAGTGAGCAAATGATTAAACATGAATTATAATACAATTACATACCAAAATAAATATCATGACGTTAAATTCCTGAATTAATTACACATAATAAAATTAGCATAATTACACTGTAACGTCTGGAACGTTACAAGGTGTGTCGAATGGAGACGTCCATCAGCAGGATTGAGATTGATGATAGAGTGATGGACACGCCAGATAGTCCTTTTCTCGGATCCCCCGTTAAATCGAAACAAACTATGGCATTCCCTGAGAAGCTGGCTGGGAATCCTTTACGTCGACCGACCTGGACGCAGAAAAGGGTAAAGTACTTTCAGCCACATCTCTCTATCTCTATATATCTTATTCTCCCTCATTGTACGACTATATTATGCACGTTCTTGCCTGGTAAGAAATAGGCCTATCGTTTGAATATATTTACTTAAAATAGAAAGACGGAGTTATCATCTGTCAGTTCCACAGCGAAAGGACATCGACTGAATATTTTATTATTTGAGGCTACAATATCTGCACGCTGGTGTGTTTATTTCAGTACGTATCATATAAAGATAGGAATGGGTAATTGATGAGAGGAATGATAGCAGACAGAAAGGGGATTATTGAAATTAAAACCGCCAACGACTGTTCCGTTCATGAAAGATGCGTACTAATATGTAGGTACGGGCATCGACCGCGTTGATTGATGATGCAAACAAACAAAGTTTGGCCTGCATTTCCAAATATGTCATTCATCATTGAACGATGAAGAGGATCAACCCCGCCCCTACACCAGGCACGTGAACCTGTGTTTGTTTATTTATATCGTCCGGCCAATACGAGGCAGGGGATCTGTTAAGAAAAGCCGAGTAATACGGCTGAGCATGGCTTCACGATGATTACGGGGAACTCAGCTTCTGCAAGCCATCTGACTGGGCTGCAGTCGTTTTGGCAGGCTAATGGGCTGTTGCGCCACATTTTTTGTATTGTTTGAATGTCTGTTTGTTTGTTACTTTGTTTGCTGCTTGCTTCCTGCTTGCTGATTTGGAAATCCTATTCATTTAGCATTTAATATAAAGCCCGGTTCGAACTCAGATTTAAGACGTCCGTTAGTTCGAATAAACTGAAAAATATTTATAACTAAAAGCGTCTTGTTTTCAGATCCTGTATAACCTCAGTCATGAAACTGAAAAAGAGTAAAAATTAAGTCATGTCTATCAACTGTTGCATTGGAAGCGGGGTTGTGAATTTATTCTGCTCAAACAGGTCTCTCTGGCAGCACCAAGTACTCGTAGGTATACTCAAAGAAATGTCAGATGTCATTCAAAATGCAGACAAAGGTGAGTTTTATTTTGTTGGAATACTTTTTAAATTACATTTTATATTACATTTTTGCATTATTTGTATGTCTCATAAAATGTACTGTCCATAACATCTCTCCCTCCGTCTCTTTCACGCTCACTCGCTACCTCTCTGTAAGGCTCACTCCCATGCCTAAGATCTGTCAATATATTTCTTATCACTAGGGCTAGGATTCAGATGACTTTGCATTATTTTTTTAAGACTGACACGTTACTCAAATATATATATATATATAGTCTACATATATATATATATATATATATATGTAGACTTTCTTCAGCTTATCCCAGTGGCTGGAGCCACTTAAGCTCGTTTTTTGGTTTTGGCTGGGGGTTTAAGACCGAATGCCCTTCCTGACATCACGTGATTCTTGAAATGAAAATCTCTACCCAGAATTGACCGGGATTCGAACCTCGGCCTTCCGGGTGGGAAGCCAGCAGCTAAGCCACTGAGCTAATCACGCCACCCCCTATATATATCATGAAAGAATAAGTTCAATGAAGTCTATTTGTTATGGCATTTTTTTCATTTCTGTCATCTTTGAGGGACAGGTCATTTTGGTCATTTTTCTACTGTTTTCAAGAAAGAAGGATAATTTTTTATGTTTATCTATTTTAATTCTGTTGAATTTTTTTTTTTTTTTTGCTATTTGCTTTACATTGCACCGACACAGAATAGTTTGTTTGATTTCATATAAGCATTACATATATTTTTCAGGAAAAGGATACTCTTCTCCTATTCCCAAAAGTAACTTATGGACTCGCCCAAACAAGGAAGTACATTTGCCTCTCACGTAGGTAGCTGCAGCTAGCAATGAGCTGCTTCCAAGTTTTCATTCCCCACCCTGAAGGGGTGAGGCGATACACCTAGAGGGTGTCGCCCTCTCCCTTTCCAGGGGATTCGACGGGGTTTTTATAGATTGGAGGGAAAGGGAGATGGGGAAGGTAGCAGTGAGTCATTGAGTTCGTGGTATTTCTTCGAGCAGGAAGTGCTGCTCTATTAGTTACCATATGCATAAAGTGAAGCAAAGTGTGTCTGTTTAACTAAAACAATTTGTTTCGCAATATGGAGAAAGGGTCTTCACCACTGACGGGACAATACATTACTGCAAACTTTGTGACGTGAGAGTGGCCGCTGTAAAAAGGTTTATGGTGGAACAGTATGTATCGCGCGAGAAACACAAACGTAGTCTGCAACGACTTCAAGATGAAGGGACATGATTACAACAGAAGCTTCTTGGAGAAACTCATTCTTCCCTTTCAACTTCCTTTGAAGAATTGTGTAGTATATCTATGTGCCGATATCCCGTTGAGTAAGTTATACCACCTTAAACTGCACAATTCCTTAGAGGAGCACACGGCAAATCCATACCGAATTCTTCTACGTTAAGGAAAATCTATATTGGACGATGCTATAAAAGAACTTCGGAAGAAATCAGGAAAAGAGTTAGAAAAAAATGGGTATCAATGGACGAGACGACAGACTTTCCAAGACAATATGTAGCTAACGTACTGGTAGGAACACTGAACGAGGATGTTCCTGGGGAACACTTTCTGCTCTATTGTGAGCAGTTACTAAAAGTCAACTACTCAACAGTCAGAAAAATTATTGATAAATCGTTGACTTTGTTGTGGTCTTATGGCATTCAGCATGGCAATGTGGAGTACAACAGGCCATTCTGTGCATAACCATCATGCTTGGCCGAGGGCAGCCCCAGTTATTTGGTTAAGTGCAGTGTGAGATGTAGGTGCTTTGTTTAGGATACAAGTATCTCTAGCACGTAAACATTCAGTCCGATCAAATGTATACGAACGGACAGACTTCGTTATGTGGGTGAAGAACTTGTAGGCACGTAGTCGTTTACAAAGAAGAAATACGGTCTTTGAACTTCTGTCACTGTTGGAAATGAAACGCAGGTTTTTCCAATTACGAGGTTAATCCCTTGCTCATCACGTGATTCTCTGTGTGACACTCGTTTGGGAGGGGGCCGTTAGTTGTGCAAGTAAAGAATTTGTGGAACATCCTGCGGCATTTTCGGTGTGAGCAGTGAGCCGGGTTCATCATCGATCATCACATTTTAGTCGTCCCTTCACTTCTACATCGTTGATCCGCAACGCCATAAGTAAAACATTTCATACGGTACGATATCGGAGCCTGGACGTGATTGGTGCTAGCAACACATCCTCCTCTGTATAGGTCTCGTCTAGGTTAATAGGTACTCTTATGAGCTGACTGGTGACTGTCGAGCCTTTTGACCTCAGGGGATGGATGACTAGATCCATGACGGCCGCTTGGTTGGTGGCCAAATCCTGTCTTGAATATACGCCTAGTACCGTTCGCTGAGTTACTTAACATTCTGGGAAGTCTTTCCTCAAGTTATTAAATCTGCTTTCATTCTTAACCAGGAGCCCGGGAAACTGGCAGTTGTTCATCTATATGGTCTTGGGCCTTTATTTCATTATATAATTACTTTTTATTTCCAACGGGCTATGCTTCTGCTCTTTTAATTAGCGTCTAAGCTTCCTCTTTGGGGAGTGTATGTTTCTCTCAAGAGCAAGTTCCATGCACTTAGTAGGAACTGAAAATAACATTTAAATCCAATAAAATTAAAACTCATAGGAACGTACGTCAATATAATTGGTCCGTTGTTGAACATTACAAATTTTCCAGCTAACTCAATCCTGTTGCGAGCGTTTCACCCCAGTGTGCCAATTATATTGGTGTTATAAATTTACTCAATCGGGAGAAATATTTCAGGTTCCCTATGTGAATCGATTTCTATAACAGAATATGATTACATCAAATTCGTGCATCAGCCAACTTACTCTTCAGCAAACGATATCCTACTGCGAAAGACATGCGGCAGTTTCCACCAAATGATAGCTTAAATGACCCCTCCAACTTCATAATAGCACTTTATACTAGAGCTTTCTTGACGTATACCAAGTATGTGCGCATGATATTATTCAAGATTTATTAATTAACTATTTGTTATTGTCTTTACGTCCCACTAACAACTATTGTACGGTTTTTGAAAATGCCTAAGTGCCAGAATTTAGTCCCGCAGTATTTCTTTTAAGTGCCAGTAAATATACCAAAACGAGACTGATGTATTTGAGCACCTTCAAATACCACCGGACTGAGCCAGGGTCGAACCTGCCAAGTTGGGGTAAGAGGACCAATGCCTCAAGCGTCTGAGTCTTTGAGCCCGGCTTATTAATTTTAAAAACCTGTTTCCTTCATTTTCATTCCAATTTGTGACTTAACACTCACGATTCCGAACTGAAAATAACATTTATGTTCAACAAAATGAACGTAAAACAACCAGCAACGTACGCCTGTAGAGCAAATGTACTAACAAACAGATAATGCACTTCTATTGTATAGCTTAAACCATACAGGATATTATTTTCGATGACTCAGCGACTCTCGTTCTAAATGCTTACACGTGTGAAATGAATTTGTTGCAGCTGATGATGACGATGATGGTAGAGGTGATGATTATTGTAAGGGGAACTAAGGCAAGATAATACATCCCCCTTTGGCACTAACAGGGGACATGGAATAATTCTGATATGTAGGAGAATAATGGGTCCACCTGGATGGTGTAGTAGCTAGTGTGATTAGCTGCCACCCCTCGGATGCCCGGGTTCGATTCTCCGCTCTACCATGAAATTTGAAAGGTAGTACAGGGGCAAGAATGGGTCCACTCAGCCTCAGGAAGTCACCTGAGCAGAGGAGGGCGGTTCGATTCCCACCTCAGCCACTTCTACTCCAGGCAAATGCCGGGTGGTACCTAACTTAAGGCCACGGCCGCTTCCTTCCCTCTTTCTTGTCTATCCCTTCCGATCTTCCCATTCCCCCTAAAGGCCCCTGTTCAGCATAGCAGGTGAGGCCGTTTGGGCGAGGTATACTGGTCCTCCTTCCAGTTGTATTCCCCGACCCAAAGTTTCACGCTCCAGGACACTGTCCTCGGTGAGTCCGGGGGAAAAGCCAACCCTGGACGGTAAGCGGATAAAGAAAGAAGTAAATAAAAAAAAGAGTAAGGGTAACGACGAGAAAAAGGAAAGGGCAATGAAAATTAAACTCTTGCTCGAACTCGGAAACCTAATAACATGGAAACCAGCTGCCTCGTGTTCGTCAACTCTCTCCCAAGTTGACTGTCCCTGGGTCAACTCATAGGACAGGCAATAAACACCGTGGATATATTTCATGCCCCCTATACTGGGAACTTTATGGGAAGCCGTACCCTCGTTTACTGTGAGTGGTTCTTTCTTTGTTGTTAACATTGTGTACATACGCGATATGAGCAGAAAATTATTGCGCACTACGGAGATAGTGTGTTGTCACACGTACCGCAATAAGCTGCGCTATGATGAGGCTCATTCCTCATTCCTCAGCTGCACTCCAGACAACACAGTGTCTAAACGTGCCAGGTGGAGCAAATAGTATTAATATTACGTTAAGTAGCGTTAAAGTAGGATTGTTCATTTATGTTTATAACAACTCCCTTTCTCATTTCCCACACGGCTTCATTCTCATGACTAAGTAGGGTTTATGGCAGACCTCCCTGGACCTTCTTACAGACATAAATCTACATGTAGGTCGAGGATAGACAATTCTCATGCATTTTACTTTCAAATACTGGTCATTCATTCGTTGATATCCACAAGTGAACTGAGATGAGCTCGGTGATCGAAACCATGACCTCCAAACTACACTACGATATCGGAATGTTAGTAAAAAATCATTATTGTCAAGAAAGGTAACCCATCCACATTTTTCAGGTAACTTCGTGTACCATTTTTCAGTGTTTAGTTGTCAAAGGGAGTCTCAATCCTAAAAATACAGTTTGTTAAGAATGAAGCCATAGTATACACTAGTATACAATTCTTATAGTGTTAAAATACGCACTATTATACAATTATATAGTGAAGTTTTACAGGTATGTCTATAGTGTTAAATTTATATTGTAATTGCTGTGTGTTTGAGAGACTGGAATGTTTTCGTTACATTAAAAAATATAGTGAAGGTTTCCTTTTTAGGTTTCCGTCCTACAATATTTTTTTTCATCCACTATAGTATGTTACTGTTAATACATTGTTTTTTTCCGAAAGTGACCCGATATCGTAGTGTAGTTTGGAGGTCAAGATTTCGATCCCCGATCACTGCGTTACCGTCATATATTTTCATTGCTCTTGATGACCGAATGTAAGTAAGAAGGATGATTTAACAAACTATTTCACACGTTTCATAGCAACAAACAAAAGCATACCGAAAAGCGAAATGTCACTAATTTTAGAGGATCACCGCAATAGAACCAGCTTTTGCTTTATTATATCATGTGCGTGTGCAGCGTGTCACCGAGCTCATCGGTTGGACTGACTGGTAGCTGTGTAGCTGTCTAGCTGTGGCAGGCTGTTTGAACAGTCCCGAATGGTTTGCAAATTAGGATTGCTAATGTGTTACAGGAGAAAATATTTTTCACGATTAAAAACTTTCTACTCCTCAGGGAAGTATAATACCACTTATGGCTTTTAAGGCCACATATTGCTTTTATAGTGTAGAATCAACTCTCCTCTGGCAGGTAAACAGCCCTTATTTGCCAACTTAGTGTGACTGTGCAGACAGAGTCAATGGCTCGCTACGGGCGAAACACACACACACACACACACACACACACACACGGCCTAGTGAGCCAATAGCTCGTTCTCTTACGTAGGTTATTTTGGTATCTGGCTGTGAAGGCCTGTACTAGCTTCATTAATATTAACTGACGTAAATTGAAGGTGATTGTTTTAAATCTACTTTTCTGTGTCGGTGCGACGTAAAGCAAGTAGCCAAAAAAAAATCTACTTTTATTGCGTGGAATAAGGAAGTAGAAAAGTAATAGTATTTGCAATTCAAGATGTAAGGAGATTCAACCTGCATTGAACTCTATCGTCCTCTACTAGCCAGTAATCCTAGCTCCCCTCTGTGGATCTCTGGTCGAATATCGGGCACCAGAATCCAAAATGGCGTGTACAAACCCAACGAAGATGGTCGAAGGGTGGAGAAAATTCGGCTTGTAATACGCAGCTAGTGATATATCTGCGTTCATTCGACAAAAGTACGTAATTGAAACTTAGTCGTAGATCACCTAACAGAGATCCAGTTTCGCCGGGCTCAGTGGCTCAGACGGTTGAGGCACTGGCCTTCTGACCCCAACTTGCCTGGTTTGATCCTGACTCAGTCCAATGGTATTTTAAGGTACCTCATGTCGGTATATTCACTGGCACGTAAAATAACTCCTGTACGACAAAATTCCGGAACCTCGACGTCTTCGAAAACCGTCAAAGGTAGTTAGTAAAACGTAAAATTAATAACATTAATTATTAGATCCGGTTATCTCTGCCATCTGAAAGAATACAACGGAAAGTTGAAATTGATTCGCAAGCAGTCTAGATGCATCAAGCAAAAATATATGCAAGCGGTAGCTGTGGCTATACGATTATTATTATTATTATTATTATTATTATTATTATTATTATTATTATTATTATTATTATTAATCTACATGGCCCCCTTGCCTACTGCCCCCACCACCAAGGGGGATGAACTCTGACTTATAAAAATTCCGGAGTGTGACTATTCATCTCAGTGACTCCAAAAACTATGGATTGGGCACTATTTTTGATTATTTTTATATATCATTCCCCTTGCCTCAACCTCCACCCCTTAGAGATAAAAGTTCGGAATATCACTATTCATCTCAGCGACCCTGAAAACTATGGTTTCGACACTGTTTTCGATTATTTTTATATCTCACCCCCTTGCTCCCACCCCTACGGTTGCTTGCGGTGTGTCTTCTGATACTAAGTCCTAAGTGTATCAGGTTTAGCTGAAATCGCCCTACAGTGGTTTAGAAGATGTACTATAAACCCACATACAAACATACGATGACTTATCGTGCGCCCTACCAACAGTAGCGAACTCTACCGTACATTTAGTTTATTTATTTTTCAACACTTGGTCATCGTGTCAAAGCCTTTCCCCCTATACTTTATCGCTCAAGGTGGCGGGCTGCGTGGGAAATAGCAGCCAACACCCAACATGGCACCTTGGCGGGCAACAGCGGCCAACGCCCAACATGGCGCCTTGGCGGGAAACAGTGGGCTACAGCCATACATAGCTTCGACTAAACCTGGCGTCTTAGCGGCAACCAACAGCCAACGCCCTAGGAACAGTAGCGAACTCTACCGAACCTTTGTTTATTTATTTTCCAACTGTTGGTCATCATGGTAGAGGCTTTCCCGCTATTGTTACCGCCCACGATGGCGCCTGCGCAGAAAACAGCGGCTGACGTCCAACATGGTACATTGGTGGTAAATAGTGGCCAACGCCCAAGATGGCGGCCTCCATCCTCAGCCTTCCCGCGCTGTCCTCCCATTGGTCAGAAACAGTTACGTTGGTGACTTCAGATCCCCAAACTCCCACTACTAGTAAGGTATGCAGATACTCTGTGAGTCGCTCGTGAATCACCACCTTCACCTAATATTTCTCGGCCACCTCTTCGCCGAACTTTCACGCCCCATAAATGTTATGCGTCTGGTTCGACTGACCATTTACGAAATAAAGTGTCATCTATTAAATAACCAAGGACCTAAGAAGGGATCATCGTCTTCTGCAGGCTGTTTGAAATGTGGATCATTTATACAGCTGGCTAAGAATTTTGAACTATAGAGTAGTACTCCTGCGTGTCCTACCACTAGTTCCAATATTAACTCAATTTGACTGAAGTGCCCGACTGATTCCTCTCTCCTAACTGTGTGACGAGGCTCAGCCCAGTTTTATCCTGAGGGTACTATCTCACATAATCAGGAAAGAAGACCGTCTAAGACCATCTTTTAAGGTACTAAAGAATGCCAAAAAATTGCCCCTGATACTCCAGGCTTCGTGCCCTTCCTCCAAATTGAGATAAATGATGAACCGGTCACGGCCCTTTTAGATTCTGGCAGTACTGTGTCCATCATTTCGGTAGAATGGTATTCCAAGACGAAGTACTGTTGTAAATTTCCTGAATATGTTTCTTCTGCTGTAAAATGTGTTTCGGCTAACTCTTCTCCCCTAGAAGTTTTAGGATTTGTCCATGCCGAAATTCGTATTTCAAAATTTACATGAAAATCCAATTTATTTGTTGCTAAAAATGTGTCATGTCCCGTGATATTAGGGGCAGATTTCATGCCACATTCCGATATCGTGATCGATCTTAAAAGTAAATTCTGTACATTCAAATTTGGAAGTAATTTCCGTACACCTCTTCCGAAATGAAATTCTGTGGCATCTTCTATTATTTTGCCTACCCAGAGAGAGATGTCGTTAGACTTTAGGCAGCTACCTGAGCATCAGGCTAATTGCATAAGATTTCCATCATGCAGGTTATGTCCATCTAAAATGAAGACCCTCAAGAAAATCATCAACCAAATGCTGCGGGGTGGTATCATTCGACCCTCCATATCGGCGTATGCTTCACACATTTTTTTTTCAGATACCGAAATCTCAAGGTGGCTTGAGGCCAGTAATTGATTACAGGGCGTTAAATCGTAAGATTTTTCGACAATCAGTACCCCTTCCCGACTTGCATTCATGTGTTTCTTGGTTTCATAAAGCTAAGTTCTTTACTATCTTAGATCTTAACCAAGCCTATAATCAGATATCTCTAGCGGAAGAATAGAAATATCTGACTGTTTTCGCTACCGACTGGAATCTATATGAATACAACCGCGTGCCTTTCGTGCTCCCTACGGGCGGGAGGTCCTTACTAGGCTGCTAGATAAAGTATTCTCCGATAATAAATTTGAATATCTGCACCATTATCTGGTTTATGACGCTATTTTCTCTGAGACTTTTGTAGAACACTTAGCTCATCTAGAGGAAGCTCTATAACGCCTCCGTAAAGCTGGATTGACGGTCAAGTTGTCAAAGGTATATTTTGCTAAACCATCTATGTCCTTCTTGTGGAGTATTGTGTCAACTTATGGACGTTCAATCGATCTTTCCAGAACACATGCAATATGTAATTTCAGCCTCCCGAAGATGTTAAAGGGGTTGCTAGATTCATCGGTATGGTGAACCCAACTTTGCTAATGGGGCGGCACCCCTAAACCTTCTCCATCGGAAAGGTGTCAAGTTTGAATGGGGCTGTCGCAGCAAGTTGCGTTCGAGGATCTGAAATTAGCTCTATGTAACGCCCCGGTCTTGGCTATGCCAGATTTCTCCAAGCAGTACAGACAGACGCCTCTTCATCTGCGGTCGCTACGGTTTTTCTTCAGCAATATGAAGTCGGAAGGCAGCCAATTGCCTATGCTTCTAGAACCTTGTCACCTCAAAAGGCCAAGCACTCTATATACGACTTAGAAGGACTCGCCGATCTTTTTTCCTTAGAAGAATTCCATCTTTACCTTGAGCACGTTAAATTTGAATTGGAGACAAACAATTAGGTTCTGAGCTTGGTTTTGGCTAGACCCCGTCGTACCGAGCGCATCGCCCAATTGACAATTAGGATTTCAGCTTTTCAGTTTGACGTGCGACACATTCAGCGATCTGAGAACGTGGTCGCGGATGGATTAAGCCGAATGTTTTCCGGCGATTCTGATGCTGTTGATTCGAATGATAGCTCTTTGCCTTCTATTTCTACACCTTCTAGCATGATTGCCATTTTATGGTATAGCGAAATACCAACGCGAAGATCCGATGCTGGCTCCTATTAGAGAAACACTTTCTTCTGCGGAACATGTTGACCCTTATGTTTTGAGGAATGGGATTCTGTTTTGCCTTTCGAGGTACGATTAAAATATGAAAATTGGGATTCCAGCTATCCTAGTGCCTATGACATTCAAGTATTAAGATGAGACCCCATTAGGATGGACATGTGGACGTCTTCAAAACTAGAGAGGAGGTAACTGAGGTGTTTATTTGGAAGAGTATGAACGTCGAAATTTGGGAACTGGTTAAAGCATGTAAGTATTGTTTGATTAGCAAGCCCACGTTGTCTACTAAGGTAGGGCTATTGTCATCACACCTAGCATCTTGCCCCATGGAGTGATTGTACATAGATTATGCCGGGCCTTTCCCTCAGTTTAGAAGGAATGGGAATTAAATCATTATTATGTGTGTGTGTGTGTGTGTGTGTGTGTGTGTGTGTGTGTGTGTGTGTGTGTGTGTGTGTGTGTGGTTCACAGGGTTCTCATGGCTGTTCCCGACTAGGATTGCTACTGCTCAGTCCACTATTTCTTGTCTCAATACTATTTTTGCATCTTTTGGACCCTGTCAATATATTGTTTCTGATAACGCTAAGGCGTTCACCTTTAATTTATTTCGTAAGTTCTCTTTTGATCTTTCTATCTCACATGTCACGACGTCCGCGTACTACCCACAGCCATTTCTAGCTGAGCGTTTTAATCGTGATATGCGATCTGCCCTTATTGCTTTCCACCACAAAAGTCACTCTCGTTTGGTCACTTCCTTGCACAGGTTATCATTAGAATTTAACTCGGCCGTTCTTGAGTCGCGCAAGTTTTCTCCTATTACTCATATATTTAAGTTTATCCCAAATACTCCCTTGTCAAATTTGTGGTAGATCAATGAGCTTTTGCCAGAGAC
Organism: Anabrus simplex; assembly: GCF_040414725.1. Taxonomy (NCBI): domain Eukaryota; kingdom Metazoa; phylum Arthropoda; class Insecta; order Orthoptera; family Tettigoniidae; genus Anabrus; species Anabrus simplex. Next base: position 1,022,070,593 of record NC_090265.1, on the reverse strand, counting down.
AATAGATCCAAAGGATATCCGGGATTGATGGACAAAAGCTAGAAATAATCTTAAGGCCTCCCATCGGAGAGTGAAATTGAGGTACGACCGTGCACGAAGATCCAACAATTTAAAATTTGATCAGGTTATGGTTAAAATAATTTCCCGCGGGAGTTACTGGTGAGTAATCCACCTACCGAAATAATTTTTAGGGTTCACCTGTCCCAAGCCTGTCCCAACCATTATATGCTACCAAGTGATGGTTTTGCTGATTTAATTATATTTCTTTCCTTAACATCTTATTAGTTTATGTTTTATGTAAGCAAAGTAAGAATAAGGAGGCCTTCTGCCCCTGCTTTTTTCCGAAACGTTGTAATTAAGTTACATCCTAAGTTAACTTCCATTTTTTGTTGAAATCCTTTTGTGAAAAACTTTCCTTCTACAATTTCATTACCATTCTGCCATTATGGCCCCTGTCTCCAAACCTGAGTCAGGAAAACCGTGCACTCGTCATCCAAAGTCGCCAACCTTACCTGAACCACTTGTAACATTGTCTGTTAATCAGTTAACGTTGCCCAAGAATTCAATTAGTGCCCTGCTTTCACCTGAGCCCACGTCGTGTCAAACTGCGAGAGATGCCGGCGCGGGGTATGGGCCCGCCTCGTTCCGTCCAAGACTAAGTCTACATCTAAATAGCCTCCTTTTGGACTGTCATAATTGGGAGTAGCTTGGAAGCTAGACTCCGACCACCCATTCTATCCTTGGGACGAACAATTCTACTTGGTCCTTCTTGACCATCGCCTTGGCTGCTCGCTTCAATATACGGAAGGATGGTATCTCAGGTTACCTTGGGGGTCCGAACGACTTCATCCTGACATCAGCAGTGGCGAAAGCTATTGCCGTCTACTCTCGGTGCAACAGCCCAGATTTCTACTACTTCGCAAACACCATCAAGATTACTTTACTTCAAAAAACGTATTAGAACGGACTCTCTATCAAGATATACTCCAACTTATACATGTTTTTCTCAAAATTTATGTATTGCAATATATCAAGGTTTCAAAGGTGTTCATTCCGTGGTAAAACCTTAGGGGGTGGAGGTCTGTAGTGAGAGTACACCTTCTGCGGCCAGTTAAACCGTGCGCCTTCTATGAGGCCATCTAGATAATCTTCTTTGAACTGATGTTATACAAGATACTTGGATTTTCAAACCTACATGTCTCTGTCATCGGTTTAATTACCCCCTCTAGCGGGTCGAACTCTAATTTATTATGAAATGTGTATTTTCACAGTTGACAAACTTTAGTTTTTTAATATTGTTCTGTTCTTGTATCAAGGTTTTCAACACTTCTGCCCGCTCCACCTCCTGTATCTATTAACCAATCAGATATTTTGTGATTATTTTCTCTAGCCAATTAAAATTGGGGGTGTGTACAGGCATCCAGCCTCTCTATAAAGTGTTCTGGTAACTTCCCTTCGAAATACTATAGAAGCTGGGCAATTTAGGGCTGTATCGCCATCTTCATCGCTCCAGTGCGTCAGGGCATGCGCCTCGGTCGGCGTTCGCAAGGCCCAGCAACTCAAGGTAATGGCAGAATTTTCTTCAACATATGATAGCCCTGGCAGATAGCTTGAGGGGAAGATTTCAAACCCCTTTTATTTTATGTAAATTTCTAAACCTGGTGGTTTAAATGTAAAATTTTCGGCCAGTCTAAGGACTCTGTTTTATTCCCAACTGGGAAATATGTAATGTAAGGGAACAAAGAGTAATTACCCTCTGCTGATTCCCATTCAACTTGGTATGGGGTGACAAAAATTTCCTGAATCTCTAAATTCTGAACACTTTTGGCATTTGACATTTCTCGTTTAGTCATCCTTCTGTAGAATAGGCTTAGGCTCTGTAACTTTCGGCCATAAGCCCACTTAGGTTTTTAAGAGTGTTCTAGAAGGAGTTCAGGTTTTTCACCTCTTTGCATTTGGTTTTAGGCCGATCATAATCAACCTTTTCTTTTTCATAATAAGGCAATCACCCCCGTGTTTTTTTCAAACAATAGATTGTAGTGTAAAATTCCTTTTGGAACACGTGAATTGTCAAACAGTTGAGCAGGTGATGAGCCGTAACCAGGGCCAAGTGATTTTATGAGAATTATTAGGTTAACAATGTGATGTAAGAATTTATGCCTCAGGGAGTCTGGACTGAATTTACTTTGGAGCTCAAACTCCTAGGTTATATGAGTGAGTGGAGCAAACATGCTCTTATAAGATAGTGTACCTGCTCAGAGCTGTAATGCTCATTCCTTGTATGTTATCGTGATGATAATCCTCTCAAGTTTTGGTACCTGTTATTCGGACTTATAGTCCACTGTTGTTGTACAAGCTGACTAGCTCGTTTAGATTTTCTTGATTTTCGTTTGTTCCAAAATTTATATCTCTCAAATTTTCAGAAAGAGAAAAAGGAAGGAAATAAATAACATTTCAAAACTGAGTGCATTAACTTATGGTCTGGTCAATTCCTTGTTCGCCCATTCACCCCAGAACCTCTTCACACCTCTGTGATCCACGATAATCCTACAATAATAATAATAATAATAATAATAATAATAATAATAATAATAATAATAATAATAATAATAATAATGGCATGAGACCTCCGGAGAGGCCTGGTACAGGTCTTTTTCATTCCACGCCTCATAGGCGACCTGAGCCTTAGTGAGAATGAGGCCCTACCCATGAAGAATTCTAACGGCACACGCACACCCACCCTCCAAATCATCCGAATTCACCAATGAAGGTTAAAATCGCCGTCCCGAACGGGTCTCAAAGCAGGGTCCTCTTGGAGGAAAGGCCAACACGTCAACCATTTAGCCATGAAACCGGACCCTGCAGTCCTTAACTTCGATGAAGGAATGTGAACCTTATATTCCTTGAAAGGGTGAAAGGGTGGATCAGCTCTAAAAGACATCTTTGAAACGGCGCACGACGCGAAATGTCTCATTCTCTGACGTGAGACTGATAATCGTGTTCTTTTAAAACAAGATTTACGAACTTCACTACTACCTGGGTGGTAACTTACTTCACAGTTCACTCACCATGACTGACTTGCCAGTTTCACATCAGTTTTTGTGACTTAGATTTTAAAACGCATACATCGAAGGAATATTCCCATTGTTCTTCCTGATAACGGGAATTCCTAATTAAGGAATAATATTTATAAAATTAGAAAATATATAATTCTATTAGATTTTCAGGCGTGTGTGGATTTCTTGATGTTAGCTGGGTTATTTACATGCGGTACATTGATTTTTATGGCCACTTATGTATTCAATTATACCTTTAATTTCAACTGTAGTCTTTATTTTAATTTTTTCAACTGACGGGAAAATATTTTCACGTCCCACTAGTATAAGCGTTTCAAGTAATTTAGAGCGAATTAAGTTGAAGTAAACTATTATTTTACTGTGCTGTAAAATAATCAACCTGACCTTTGCATTATGGAACGATACATCAAACTGAGGAAAGTTCACACAGTGCTTCACTTATGGTTAGCGCCAGTGACGATTCTAGTTATCACTCTATTGGATTGCAGTATGCAGCAAATGAAGCTAGAGGGAACATTTTCCAATATTCCTTTATACATTACTCGGTCCAAAATTGATCATTGGATGCTAACATATTTACGCTCTTGAAATTTAGTTACCAACTGCGCTTTGATGAGAATGTAATTCATTTTGACATGGAGCCTTACACGCAGCTTTTAAAACCACGTATTTCGAAAATCCTCATTGTATTATGGAGTCGAAGTCGTGTCACACAAAAATGATTCTATGCACATGAGCTAATCGTGATGAAATAGTCGCTGAGAATCATTTGAGAGACATGTAGGAGAAATGGTAGTAAGTTTCATTAAGTACATGTAACTTCATCATATTTAAACTACGAAAGCATAAGTTTTATTACTTTTCGAAGGTTTTTTTTCCGGCACTATGCTAAAATTAGAGGAAAAAGAACTTCCAAAAGGAATGGAACGGTATTATGAATGTGTAATGTGGCCCACAAAAACCACAATTTCCTTTGGCCCGATTGTCCAACTTGGCCTCAGAGATTAATATAAATTTCCTATTCTTTACTATTTCATTTGCTGGAGCCTACTCTCAGGCTACTGGTAAAATGAGCAACGATTTCGTTCCAACGAATGGCAAGTTGAATTTCATAAGCTGTTTACTCGATACGTGAAGAATTCACAGTTGATTTTAAAGGTGGTGCGATTGATTGTAAAATGAAAATGCATAAACATATTTTTTTTGCTAGTTGTTTTACGTTGCACCGACACAGAACGGTCTTATGGCGACGATGGGATAGGAAAGGCTTAGGAGTAGGAAAGAAGCGACCGTGGCCTTAATTAAGGTACAGCCCCAGCATTTGCCTGGTGTGAAAATGGGAAACCACGGAAAACCAGCTTCAGGGCTGCCGACAGTGGGATTCGAAACCACTATCTCCCGGATGCAACCTCACACCCGCGTGCCCCTAACCGCACGGCCAACTCGCCCGGTAGAAATCCGAAATAATCAACCAATTCTACCTTCAGAAAGAGAAGGGTGAAGAGGATATCATACGCTCAGAGTCTGAGTGCAAGGAAACTGATAGCTAACTAGCTGGGTGTTAATTGGAGACAGTTAGTGTCACCTTAACAATCTAGGGAGAGTAACCTACCCCGAAAATTAAATATATCATGGCTACAGAAAGTTAGAGTTAAAATTAAATGGCGCTCAGTCTAGGGGCAAGAAGGTGACTCAATACAGAGAAGACGTAGGCCATTTCACAATAATGATGATCAGTTTACAATTTCATTTGAAAATTATTATTTCAAAATGAAAACTTTACTCTAGTTGGCGTTGCTGTAAATTCTAGCGACGAGATTAAAATGACCTTTATTCTGAGTGAACTCTAACCTATACTTACACTTACCCAGAATTAATATTGGCTGGTTATGAATTTTAAATGTCATTCCAGGTTTGTATAAAAATATGTTTGGTTCTGGTAGCTGATCAAATTATCTCGTCTGAAAACAAAGGGCAAACTGTTATTTACATTCATCCGCAGCAAGTCTATTGATACAGAGTAGACCTAATGATGAACATTATTTAATATATTTATGAAACATTGGCTAAAAGGCATTATTCTCATACATTTCCTATTAAAAAAATTATGGTCAGAAATGTATACATATTTGTAATTGTAGCAATTCTTTAGCTCTTTCCACTCATAAATCTTTAGAATTATTTCAAATTAAGAGATGTGGGAACTAAACGAAGTGTTGTGGAGGTGCTTCGTGGGGACTGGTTATCACTTACGATATTCTACCTCTTAAAATATTACAATTTATAATAAGGTGGTGAGATAAATCAATCACGATATTCTACCTCGTAACATTTTACGATTTGTACTAAGATATATTGTGTCAAATCACTCACGATATTCTATCCTGTAACATATTACATTTCGTACTAAAGTGTTGTGATATATCACTCACGATAGTCTATTTCCTAACGTATTGCAATTTGTACTAAGATATATTGTGATAAATCACTCACGATATCCTGTCTCGTAAAATATTAACACTCCCGCATCTGTAATGTAGTGGTTATTGTGATTAGCTGCCAGCCCCGGAGGCCCGAGTTCGATTCCCGACTCTGCCACGAAATTTTAAAAGTGGCACGAGGGCTGGAACGGGGTCCACGCAGCCTCGGGATGTCAACTGAGTAGAGGGGGAGTTCAAGTCCTAGCTCAGCCATCTTCGAAGTTGTTTTCCGCGGTTTCCAACTTCTCCTCCGGGATGGTACGTAATTAAGGCCATGGCCGCTTCCTTCCCTCTTCCTTGTATGTTGTGTATGTTGGGTATTCAGCCCGAAGGCTGGTTTGATCTTCTGCAGCTCTGCCAAAAGCTGTCATAAATAGCCTAGGCGTCACTGAAGAGGCGTACTAGGGAACTGAGGAGTGAGGTAGATTCCCGTTGCTTTCCTCACTGAGCCAGCCGTTGCTATTACATATCAGTCTGCCAAGCCCACTGAAATGCATGCACCAACCGACCCTATGAGCGATATTTTCACACCATTCATAGCAGGGACTGGCTGCATAAGGAATGGTATTACTAGCATCACTCATACCTCAGTCACTTTCATATTCTCAAAGCCAAGGATGAGACTGAGACAGGTCAATGAAAATAACAAATTTGATATAGCCCATACCAGAAGACATAGTGCACTGTAAACACTACATCTCCCCAGCAAAGGCATCTTCCTTGTATATCCCTTCCTAATTTCCTGTCCTCCCACAAGGCTCTGTTAAGCATAGCAGGGGCGAGGTACTTGTCCTCCTTCCCAGTTCCATCCCTGACCCAAAGTCTCACGCTCCAGGACACTGCTCTTGAGGCGGTAAAGGTGAGATCGGTCGCTGAGTCTGACGGAAAAACCAACCCAGGAAGGCAAAGGGATTAAGAAAGAATGAAAGCAGGAAGAAAGGAAGAAAGAAAGAAAGAAAGAAAGAAATAAAGATAGAAAGAAACTATTAATATTATTTTACTATGCTATGTTTTGTTAAATCACTAATGATAATTTTATCTCGGATATTATTCAAATTTGTTCACTCGCTATAATTCTACCAAACCAAACCCCATGGCACTACAGCCCTTGAAGGGCCCTGGCCTACCAAGCGACCGCTGCTCAGCCCGAAGGCCTGCAGATTACAAGGTGTCTTGTGGTCAGCACGGCGAATCCTCTCGGCCGTTATTCTTGGCTTTCTAGACCGGGGCCGCTATCTCACCGTCAGATAGCTCCTCAATTCTAATCACGTAGGCTGAGTGGACCTCGAACCAGCCCTCAGGTCCAGGCCGGGAATCGAACCCGGGGCCTCCGGGTAAGAGGCAGGCACGCTACCCCTACACCACGGGGCCGGCGCTATAATTCTACGTCGTAGTATATGACAATATGTACTAGGATAAATTTTGTTAAGTTATTATAATAGGTGCGTTTTGTTAAATCATTGACCATAATTTTATCAAATTATCAAATTATTCAAATTTGTTGACTCACTATAGTTCTATCTCATAAAATATTAAAATTGGTACTAAGATGTATTGTGTTAAATCACTCGCGATCTTATGTGTCGTAAAGTACTAAACTTTGTGCTAAGTTAATGTATGTTAATCAATCACGATCTGTTATTCTTTCTCGTAAGGAAATAAAGTATTAAGGTTTGCTGTGTTAATTTATTTAGGATAATTCTTTCAAAAGATATTAAAATTTATGTCAAGATGTACTTGGTTAAATCGATACAGAAATCAGCAAGGAATATGCCCTTGAAATGATGCAAATTATGTAAAGAATGCTCTGTATAATACTAGCAAGTTCTAAACTTCACGCATATAATAATATAGACAACTTTGTTTTGCTGCGTAGATCATAGTTATTTTAATTATTTCCCTCTTCAGAGCAAATATTTTTTACTATCCGCAATGAGATGATCATGTAGGCCTACGAATCACTTGGTTGAATGACGCCAGTATAATGCTGACAATGACATAGAGCTATTCAATGCATCTGTCCGCAGTCGGTGTATAAACAGGGATATTCGTTATGTATACTTTATTTAGTGTAACTTCGTTACAAAAATATCTTAGACTTCAGGAAAGTCAAGTCTCCATAAAGGATGTCTGCCAGAGAATAAAATGAACATTAAAAGATGAACAATTGGAGATGAGTTTGAATTCCTACCCCTTTGCGAACTCAGATGTCTATCCTACATACAGCCACGCAACTACCCCAGAAATGCACGTTTATTCATTATATTTCTGTATTCACAACGAGATCCCACCTCTCACTTCGAAAACCTGTTTGTGTGTTAAAACCCTATGGCCCGGTCTTTAACTTTTATTGAACGCCCCAACAGTAGTAATAACATGGAATATGCTATTTACAGCGTACACCCTAATTTGATAAAGTGCTTTTGTATAAAATTTTCTTCTTCTTCTTCCTCTCCTTAATCTGTTTACCCTCCAGGGTCAGTTTTTCCCTCGGACTCAGCGAGGGATCCCACCTCTATCGCTCAAGGGCAGTGTCCTGGAGCTTCAGACTCTGGGCCGGGGGATACAACTGGGGAGGATGACCAGTACCTCGCCCAGGCGGCCTCACCTACTATGCTGAGCAGCGGCCTTGGTGGGGGAATGGAATGATTGGAAGGGATAGACAAGGAAGAGGGAAGGAAGCGGCCGTGTCCTTAAGTTAGGTACCATCCCGGCATTTGCCTGGAGGAGAAGTGGGAAACCACGGAAAACCACTTCCAGGATGGCTGAGTTGGGAATCGAACCTACCTCTACTCAGTTGACCTCCCGAGGCTGAGTGGACCCCGTTCCAGCCCTCGTACCACTTTTCAAATTTCGTGGCAGAGCCAGGAATCGAACCCGGGCCTCCGGGGGTGGCAGCTAATCACACTAACCACTACACAACAAAGGCGGACGTATAACATTTTATGTAACGTAATTGTAAAAAGTAAGTTCGCCTCTGGGGTGTAGTGGTTAGTGTGATTATATGTCACCCGCGGGGGCCCGGATTCGATTCCCGGCTCTGCTATGAAATTTGAAAGCGTGGATAGAGGACTGGCACGGGGTTTACTCTGCCTCGGGAGATCAACTGAGTGGAGGGGGTTCGATTCCCCCCTCAGCCATCCTCGAAGTGGTTTCCTTTGCTTTACAACTTCTCCCGGCAAATGCCGGGATGGTACATAACTTAGGGCCACGGCCACTTCATTCCCTTTTCCTTGTCTATCCCTTCCAATCTTCCCATCCCCCACAAGGCCCCTGACCAGCATAGTAGGTGAGGCCGACTGGGCAAGGTAGGCCTACTGGTCCTCCTCCGCAGTTGTATCCTAGACCCAACTTCTCACGCTTCAGGTCACTGCCCTGGAGGTGGTATAGGTGGGATCCCCGGGTTGAGACCGAGGTAGTAGTCAACCCTGGAGAGTAAACAGGTTAAGAAAGAAAGAAGAATTGACGTGTATGTAATTACGCTCAAACTATCGTGACCGAGCTCGATAGCTGCAGTCGCTTAAGTGCGGCCAGTATCCAGTATTCGGGAGATAGTGGGTTCGAACCCCACTGTCGGCAGCCCTGAAGATGGTTTTCCGTGGTTTCCCATTTTTATAGCAGGCAAATGCTGGGGCTGTACCTTATTAAGGCCACGGCCGCTTCCTTCCCACTCCTAGCCTTTCCCTTCCCATCGTCGCCATAAGACCTATCTGTGTCGATGCGACGTAAAGCAACTAGCAAACTACCGTGTCTTTCATAATACCGCGGATACCCTATTCTCTCAAAATAAATTGGCCTCCTTGGTTTACGGGATATGCAATTGCCGTAGAACTACTACAATGGCAGGGATGTATGTAGTTTATACAGTACACTAACAGTCTATTAAAATGATTAGATAAGTGGATTCCACCCTATTTAAAAGGGTATCAGTACGATATTTTTAAGACGTGCCGTACTGTCCCTTGTACGATTTTGCATCGAATGGTTTAGCCTATATCAGACTATGTGTTCATAAAATCGGTGTAAGATGTTGCACAAGGTGCGACTAATAGATTTAAGTCCCAACAGGTTGCATACGTTTAAGAAAAAGAGGCGTTTCTTGTACAAATGTCTTTATGTCACACCAACACAGATAGGTGTTATGGCGACCATGCGATAGGAAAGGGCTAGGAGTGGGAAGAAAGCGGCCGTGGCCTTAACTAAGGCACAGCACCAGCATTTATCTTGTATGAATATGTGAAAACAGGGAAAACCATCTTCAGGGCTGCCGACAATAGGGTTCGAACCCACTGTCTCCCGAATGCAAGTTCACAGTGCGCATCCCTAATCGCACCGCCAACTCGCTCGGGAAGAAATAAAATAGGCGTGACTGATATCATTAGTATCTGCTTCTTGTTACTTTATGTTCACCACGTTCTTTATTATCTCGAATAGTTTATTTAGCAATTTATTTACCTATTGCTTTTCATCCTGCATTAAACTGCAAATAAAATTTTATTCCTATTTGGTTTAAATTTGCTGTCACCTCAATTACCTTGTCTCATTTTGTAATCGTTCCACTTTGTATATTTCTCTAGTATTTTGAATGAGATTTGTACGATAAATCACAGTTATTCTTTGGCACGTTCTCTTATATGCGCTATTTTATTGTGCTGTTCGCGAACGAGTTCTGTACTTTGTTCCGCCTGACCAGTCTGTCTCATTATTTTTCTTTAATCTTCTCCATCTCCTCCCAACCAATTGCTCTCGCTCATCCAGCACCTGGGTTCACCTACACACCTTCAATTACCTGTACAAATTGGAAGTACCGCTGTCATCATCAAAGTCCAGATTGTTTCCGATAACTTTACCGACTTACACTTACAGTATACTTCACACACTCGTGAAACTAAATTTTGGCCTCACGATATTGCTAAGTATCAAATCCCATAGTAATCACTCAGCACACACAAAATAACTTCTCTCTTCATTTTTTTCGCATACATACATACATACATACATACATACATACATACATACATACATACATACATGCATACATACATACATCATTACATTACAGATTGTGATGCCTTTCAGCGTTCAGTCTGCAAGCCTCTGTGAATTTAGTAAATGCAATCCCCTATGTGTAACTAGTCCTGTGACATTGTTTAGTTCCTTACCTCTTACAGTTAAATTATTATAAACTGAGTCTAGCCATCGTCCTTTTTGTCTCCCTCTACTTCTTTTGGCTGGGTCTAATATTTTCATAGGTAGCCTATCCTCCCCAATCACGTTCAAGTGTATAGCTTCAACCTTGTTCGAACTTGTTTATCATCATCATCATCATCTGTTTACCCTCCAGGTTAGGCTTTTCCCTCGGACTCAGCGAGGGATCCCACCTCTACCGCCTCAAGGGCAGTGTCCTGGAGCTTCAGACTCTTGGTCGGGGGATACAACTGGGGAGAATGACCAGTACCTCGCCCAGGCGGCCTCACCTGCTATGCTGAACAGGGGCCTTGTGGAGGGATGGGAAGATTGGAAGGGATAGACAAGGAAGAGGGAAGGAAGCGGCCGTGGCCTTAAGTTAGGTACCATCCCGGCATTCGCCTGGAGGAGAAGTGGGAAACCACGGAAAACCACTTCGAGGATGGCTGAGGTGGGAATCGAACCAACCTCTACTCAGTTGACCTCCCGAGGCTGAGTGGACCCCGTTCCAGCCCTCGTACCACTTTTCAAATTTTCGTGGCAGAGCCGGGAATCGAACCCGGACCTCCGGGGGTGGCAGCTAATCACGCTAACCACTACACCACAGAGGCGGACCCCACTTGTTTATACCAAAGGTAATTCTTGCTAGTTTCATATCTGTTATTTCTAACTTAAGAATAATATATCCTGAATCCATCTAGCTTCCTCTCCCGTAAAGTAAAGTTGATCTGAAACACTCCGGTGTAAAGATAGTTTCGTGTGGAAGCTGAATCCTTTCTTACAGAATACTGTTGATCGCAACTGAGAGCTCGCTGCATTAGCTTCGATGCACCTTACTATACTGCCTTACTGGGAGAATACGAATCCTAAATTCTTGAAATGATCTACCTGTTCCAGCTTTGTATTCCCAACCTGACATTCATTTCTCATAGGCTCCTTACCTATTGACACCGCAACTTGTTCGTTCACTCTTAAACCGTGTAACTCGACTCATATGAACATACACCTTTACTACATAGAAAGTTTAGTAATGCCCCATATAAATAAATTAGAACTTTGTTGCAAGTTAAGGCTTTCACAGCTGCAGTTAAAACAGAAATTATAGCAATAGTCGCCAGCATTGGCCAGACATTTCCACCTAATGGAATCCCTCTCTGCCACTTTATAGGCCTGCCTTTCAGCAGATGACCCATGTAAACCATGAACACCGGGCGAGTTGGCCGTGCGTTTAGAGGCGCGCAGCTGTGAGCTCGCATCCGGGAGATAGTCGGTTCAAACCCCACTGTCGGCAGCCCTGAAGATGGTTTTCTGTGGTTCCCCATTTTCACACCAGGCAAATGCTGGGGGTGTACCTTAATTAAGGCCACGGCCACTTCCTTCCCATTCCTAGGCCTTTTCTGTTCCATCGTCACCATAAGACCTATCTGTGTCGGTGCGAGTTAAAACAAATAGCAAAAAATAAACCATGAACAACAAAGGTGAAAGATATTTTTATGAACCATGAATAGAAGGAAGCTAGATACACATACTTCTTCCAAATTTCTAGTTCTGTGAGGTTGTTTCTTCAATAATAATTTTACTGGCTTCCTTTATGGGTTTCGGAGAGGCCGATATGCTGGAATTCGGTCGTGTAGGAGTTCTTTCACGTGTCAGGTAATCCACTGAGGCAAGGCTTCAAATACTACGGGACTGAACCAAGATCGAACCCGCTAGTCTGAGCTCAGAAAGCCAACGTTCTACCATCTAAGCTACTCAGCGCAACTTGTTTGTTCACTCTTAAACCGTTTAACTCGACACGTATGGACAATACACCTTTACTACATAGAAAGTTTAGTAATGCCCCATACAAATAAATTAGAACATTATTGCAACTTAAGGCTTTCACAGCCGCAGTTAAAATAGAAATTACATCAACAGAATGGATTATTAGGCCATGTACCTAGCACTTTTTCCAGGGCCTGCCATTTGCACTGGTTAGTACATGTCTTGGGCGAAACGCTACACACAAGCGCGCGCGACCTAATAACAGGCTATTTTGTTGTGATTTATTTAGGCTATTTTTCATTCGCAGCCGGCCCTGTGGTGTAGGGGTAGCGTGCCTCCCTCGAACCCGGAGGCCCAGGGTTCGATTTTCGGACAGGAGGGCTGAGGGCTTGTTCGAGGTCCTGAGGAGCTACATGCGGTGAGATGGCGGCCCCAGTCTAGAGAGCCAAGAATAACGGCTGCAAGGATTCGTCGTGCTGACCACACGACACCTCGTAATCTGCAGGCCTTCGGGCTGATCAGCAGTCGCTTGGTAGGCCAAGGCCCTTCGGGGCTGTTGCGCCATGGTGTGCGGTTTGGTCTTATTATTCATTCACATTCGTCCGTATTATTGTCCTTTCAGTTGTTTTGCCTTAACATAGAGATGTCCGGCTTCATGGCTAAATGGTTAGCGTGCTGGCTTTTGGTTACAGGGGACCCGGGTTCGATTCCCTGTAGGGTCAGGAATTTAAACCATCATTGGTTAATTTCGCAGGCACAGGGGCTGGGTGTATGTGTCGTCTTTACCATCATTTCATTCTCATCACTATGTGCAGGTCGCCTACGGGAATCAAATCGAAGACCTGCTTCTAGCGAGCCGAACTTGTCCTCGGACACTCCCGGAACTAAAAGCCAGTATGCCATTTCAACATAGAGATATCCATAAGCAGACAAATGATGTCTGAATTCTACAACAATAACTGCCTCGCGTGAGATTACACTAGAATTCCAATACATATCCACAAGAATAAGAAATGATAATTACCAACGTGATCTCGTGGATTAATCTGGATACTCCCAGGAGACTATTATTTAAGGAATTAAATAAGAAATGTGTTCAGATAAAGCTGTAAATATGGTCAATTAGCCACACTCCTCTTAAATATTTAGGCAAGTACACGATAAAAAGGAACTTAGCGAACAGAGAGGTGTTCTGAATGAGCCTTGTGTCGGAACTCAGGAGCAATAAAATTGAATTCTTCTTTATTCTTTGCTAGTGGTTTAACGTCGTACGAACACGATGAAAGTTTTCGGCGACGCAAGAGTGTGAATGGGCTAGAATTGGGAAGGAAGTGGCCGTGGTTTTAATCCTCGTTGATTAGAAATATTACGTATTATTTCTAAACGACTTCATTGTCTAGCTAGTTGTCCTATATTTTATCACTGGCCATTATTATCAACGAGGATAAAGGAAGAAACACAAAGATTCTGAAAATCTAGGTACGGTACACTTTAATTCATTTATTATTACTAATTGCATTTATGTATCCGGCTGTCCCACTATCTGCAATCGTGAAACTTCCAGTTTTGATGCTTTTGGACACAGCAATTATTAAAAGTATTCTAACACAGTACTTGTAACTCTGAAAACATCTTTCTCTCTCTGTCTATCCCTATCATTCCCCCAACAGGATCGTGATCTTTGAGAATATTTCTTTGTGTCCGTCGCTATGCTTCTCAGTCTTCTACCAAACGAGTTGCTTGTATGAGGGACGTCTTGGTAGTGCCTCTTACAGTCTGTCCATCTGTAGGTGCTCGTCCACGCCTCCCCGTTCCCGGTATATTTCCCAATATTATATATCGGGGCTCGCTTTGCCGCTTCACATGATGTAACCAATGAATTGAATCCTTCGCTCACATGGACTCATTGGTGAGACATTATGTCAATGGATTGCGAATCATTGTTTTCCACCACCGCATTTCAAATAAATTGATTTATGAGATCTCCAGCTCAAAGGATCCAGGTTTCATCACCGTAAATGAAGGCTTAGAACACGAGCCTTCAGAATGCGACCCAGTTTAGTAGTAACGGTTCTCCTCCAGTTAGTGTTAGTTATTATTGCTCCAAGGTATGAAATTTGAGAAAAAATCCCCTTCTCTACAGGCGATGTTTTCAGTTAATTTACCGGCCCAGTCACCATTTTGATCTTTTTCATGTTGACCTGCAAACCCGGTATGATGTTTTCATTCCTGATACGGTCCAGAAGCCCTGTAATCTTTTAACAGCGATGAGTAATGTGTCATAACATATAGGAGATTAGATATTTTTCTTTCTCCAACAGGAAATTCACCATTTCATCCATCGAGTGCAGCTCTCATGACATACAAGTGGCGATCAAAAAGTTTCCGTTCGACGGCCGTACAGTCCTGAACCGGTATGCCAATCGCTATGAGCGTTGAGGCACTCAACTCATCGACGCACCAGGTTCAAGATTGCCGTGTGGTAAAACACCGCGTCCTGCTGCTTGAAGAAGTTCCTAACCGCCTGCTGCGCATCCTCATCCGACAGGAAGCATCAACACTTCAAGACCTATTTGAGGGAACCGGAGGCGTGATAGTCGCATGGGAAGAGATCAGGACTTATCGCCTAATCGCCTCATCCACCGCCCGCTTGTTGCTGTCCGTAATGGATTACTCGGGCGTCTTGTCTCACGCGACCCGCAGGGAACTTGGTCCACCATTCCACAACGGTGGTATTCGACCACATGCTGCCTCATAAGCAGTCTTAATTCTCCGATGGATATCCACAGGTGTTTCTCCTACGGCAGTCAAACACAGAATACAAGCACACTGGTCCTGTTTGGACGCATATGGCAATAATGTCGCCATAATTCACATGGCCTCATTTAACGCACGCACCCCGAAACGGCACGACTGCTACACTTATCCGTTTGCTGAAATGTCCGTGCGTATATACCCGCATCGGAGTCGCGCTACATTGCATGTCCGCTGCAGCAAGGCCCTCAAACGGAAATTTTTTGGTCTCGTGTTATATTTGCCATAGATATTAATGAACTCTGGGGACAGTATACAACCTTGACGTGCACCCCTGTGTGTCATAAAGACTTCAGACATTTTACCGTTTATCCTGACGGCTGCCGTGTTCGATTCATAGAGACATGTTTTCTTCCAGACAGTATGTTTTGGAACTCTCATTTCCGATAAAATTTGCAACAGTTTCTCCAACGAACACAGTCGAAGCTTTTCCTAAAATCTAGAAAGCAAATTATTGTTGGAATTTGAACCCTCTGTTCATTTCTACTCGCTGAATGATGTCCATCAGGTGTTCTCTGACGCCTTTCCCTTTGACGGAGCCAGCTTGCTCAGGAGGAATATGTGAAGCTGGGTGATATTGGAGCCTATCTCTTAAGACATTTTACATGAAGTTGCTGACGTGTGAGATAGGAGATAGGTCCTGTAAATGTTATATTTCGTTGTGGAGTACTTTCCATTCAGAGGGATAAGATGTATGTAACTCAATTGGATGTCATTTGCCATTTCTCCATATTTCAGTGGAATTTGAAGACTGATACATAACAACACTTTCTGACTCGGAGAGGAAAGCAGCGGAAAACGACTGCATTCATCATTACCTTGGCACGCCTACTCAGCAACACCCAGGTTAAGTATGGTAGCTGATGGTGAGTCTGTTGAGGATCCAATCCGCCTTTGGGATCAGCACTCGACACATTACAACTGTCAAAAGTAATATCGTGAGGACATTATTTTACAATTCACCAAAAAGCAAAGATTTTTTTTCCTGAACCCTAGATTCTGCGAAGTCAATTTCTCTTTATTGTTCCTTAGTGAGGAATAATGTGATGTGTGCACACGTTCCTTAGAGGCACTAAGTCACTGAAGTAGCATTCGTGTTACAGCTTTAATTTACATAACGCATCATTTTCAAAACTAGGTCTGTGTTCCCAAGTAAAGTTCGGAAAGTTAAGCTATCGACTTGTTGAAAACTTCTCATAGAGCACCAAAAGTTCAGCAAGAGTAACAAGGAACATAACCAAACCATTTCTCCTTTACAGTTTAACTGAGTGAGCTAATATCTCACAACGACTTCACAAATAACAGTGACCACAATTCTACTTTAAATGACAGGCTTTATCGGCTTCGTCAATCGCAGCTGTTAACTGGCACATGACACACTGAAATCAATATTGTTAGACCTGTTCGCATGACAATAGGTGTCACGCTCACCACCACCACCGTCAGCCCCCACCCTCTCTACCGATATAATAACAATAATAATAATAATAATAATAATAATAATAATAATAATAATAATAATAATAATAATACGGAGAAGTCAGTGACAAATAAGAAAGAAGAGGTTGTCCAGAGGTCACCGATAACATTTGTCCGTCGTTTCCGATCATTTTCCCGATTACACTTACCCAAATCCAAATATCGAAAAACATTTTCCCCAAGGGACACTACCGAATCCAATTTAATAATCTAATCCCGTAAAGTCAATTTTTTCAAGTCAACAAACACGAATGCTTATATATTCGAATTACAAGATATTAGAATCATTCCGTATTGACGGTTTTCACTTTACAATGGCGAAAAATGAAAGTATCCTCCTATTCAATACATCATATATTCCGTCGTTAGACGGAGTAAACAAGTTCAGACATGTTTCGGCTCGTTTGAGCCATCTTCAGTGAAAAATTTAGGGGGGTTGGAATAATTTACATAATATGAGTTGAAAAAATGCTAAAAAACATAATGAAAGCGCAAATGATAAAACAAACAAAAGAGAGCCTAGACGGAAACAAAATAGCACAAATATACAATATTTACATCAATATGCAGAGCAAAAAACAACTTATTGCAACAAAATTCAGTGAAACAGGAGTTAATTTGAAATAATAATTGATAATAAAAAACTGCGTTAACCTAAGAAACAAGGGAATGAGAAAACAAATGATGTAGATGGAAATGAATAATAGTAGCACATGGTGAGGTTGTGGACCTCATAGTTTACAAATTATTAGTTTATAAAAACGATAAAACAGTTTGAAATCGCTGTCAAAATCCTAGTGGAAACCCATCACATGAAAATGGTCAGGAGGAGAGCGGGAGCAAACATTTAGAGAGAAACCAAGCCTGAATTAACCTGCAGGCGAAAAGCCTGTGATAAGGAGAAAAAACACCTTAAATTTAAGGCTTCAGAAATAGCAGCATTCTTAATATCTTCTCAATCTAGCGGTCCCTTTCTTCATTATTGTTTCATAATGTTGGCTGGTGTTTTGCCTTATTATAGAGGGGTCGGAAGGGCCGCATATAAAAAATATGAGAAGCTGTGTTAGGTAGAAGACAGATGCATAGTAAATTGTAGTAATCTAGTGGAAACCGTCAATGAAGTTCTAATCTGTAATGGAAAAAATGAGGTTGTATGAGAAACATGGGTTGATAAGTAAAAAGTGTGGAATGGATGTGAAGAAAGCTTAAACATACGGTGTGCAGTAGGTGGTTGTCGATATTACTAACATGTACGCTAATGTTCCCGTTAACAGCACCGTACAATTGATCAAAAACAATCTCTCCAAATTCAGCAATTTAAGTATAGGCGAAATAGATGAATTTATTCGAATTCTGGAATTTACTTTGAACAACAATTTCTTCACTTTCAATAATGTCATTTACCAACAGATAGGTCTTCCCATGGGGTCACCAGCTTCAGGAATCCTTGCAGACATCTACATTGATCATTTAGAACATTCTCACATCATTGGCAAGATCAATGGCATCCAACACTGGAAACGCTTTGTAGATGACACCTTTGTTATTTTAGACTCCCACGTTACCAACAGCAACACAGTACTTGGATTTCTCAACTCTATTGACCCACATATAAAATTCACCATAGAGTCAGAAAACAATAAAGCCCTTAATTACCTGGACTTAACCATTATGCGCAACTGCAACAACACTTTATCCTTCAATATATACAGGAAACCCACCCACACCATCAATACCATCCATCAGAACTCTGTGCACCCAGACATACATAAAAAAGCAGCTTACAATAGCATGGTCCTCAGAGCATTAACTATCCCTTTATCTCGCAAGAATTTCAAAAAAGAAATTAATACCATCTACAACATTGCAGAACACAATGGTTACAATAGAACCTTCATCAGCAGAATCATCAATAGATACAAAAGCAGACCCAAGACTACCCTAGTAAAAGATTCTGCTCCAAAAGAAAAATTTTCCACATTCACTTTCAATAATAGTAGCATTTACCAAATTTCTAATATTTTCAAGAAATACAGCATCAAAATAGCTTACAGAACCTCCCACACCAACTCCAAACTCATTTTCAATCCACACACTGTCAACAATAACAATAGCAACATCAACAACAAATATTTGAACTCCGGAGTTTACAAATTAAAGTGCCAATCCTGTAATTCCAGCGACATAGGTCAAACAGGCCGCAATTTTGTCATAAGATACGCCGAACATCGCAACGCTCTCAAATATAATCGTTTTTCAGCTATGAGCGAACACCATAAAACATCCAGCCACGAATACACTTCAATAGACAAAGACCTGAAGATCTTGCATTATGAGCAAAAAGGCACCTTGCTCAACATTCTCGAGAGCATCCACATCGATTTAGATCAGTTTATGAACCCCACTCACAATTTAAATGAAGTCAGCGAGAAAAAGAACATTCTACTTGAAACATTCATTCCATACATTTGTCAGAATTTCCATAACACAAACAAACCCCACCTCCATCTCCCCGACTCACCACCACCCCCCCCCCCTCCTCACACCACCCCTCCCCCTCCGCTCCTTCCAACCTAGCAAACACAGCCAACCAACAATAGACTCGATCACGCGACCGAGACCGTCACTTTAAGAAGGCCACACCATTCGAGTTTTAGAAGTCAGCGAGTAAACTAACATCCTCTTGAAACATTCATTCCTTATATTTGCCAAACAAACCCACCTCCATCTCTCCAACTCAACATCCCCTCCCTTCCTCAAACCAGCCCTGCACCTCCCTTCCCCCTCCGCTCCTTCCAACCTAACAAACACAGCCAACCAACAATAGACTCGATCACGCGACCGAGACCGTCACTTTAAGAAGGCCACACCATTCGAGCTTTAGAAGTCAGCGAGTAAACTAACATCCTCTTGAAACATTCATTCTTTATATTTGCCAAACAAACCCACCTCCATCTCTCCAACTCAACACCCCTCCCTTCCTCAAACCAGCCCTGTACCTCCCCTTCCCCCTCCGCTCCTTCCATCCTAGCAGACACAGCCGAACCAACAATAGACTCGATCACGCGAACGAGACCGTTACTTTGAGAAAGCCAGGCCACTAGAGAGGACAACCACCTACTGCACACCGTAAGTTTAAGCTTTCTTCACAACCATTCCACACTTTTTACTTATCAACCCATGTTTCTCATACAACCTCATTTTTTTCATTACAGATTAGAACTTCATTGACGGTTTCCACTAGATTACTACAATTTACTATGCATCTGTCTTCTACCTAACACAGCTTCTCATATTTTTTATATGCGGCCCTTCCGACCCCTCTATAATAAGGCAAAACACCAGCCAACATTATGAAACAATAATGAAGAAAGGGACCGCTAGATTGAGAAGATATTAAGAATGCTGCTATTTCTGAAGCCTTAAATTTAAGGTGTTTTTTCTCCTTATCACAGGCTTTTCGCCTGCAGGTTAATTCAGGCTTGGTTTCTCTCTAAATGTTTGCTCCCGCTCTCCTCCTGACCATTTTCATGTGATGGGTTTCCACTAGGATTTTGACAGCGATTTCAAACTGTTTTGTCGTTTTTATAAACTAATAATTTGTAAACTATGAGGTCCACAACCTCACCATGTGCTACTATTATTCATTTCCATCTACATCATTTGTTTTCTCATTCCCTTGTTTCTTAGGTTAACGCAGTTTTTTATTATCAATTATTATTTCAAATTAACTCCTGTTTCACTGAATTTTGTTGCAATAAGTTGTTTTTTGCTCTGCATATTGATGTAAATATTGTATATTTGTGCTATTTTGTTTCCGTCTAGGCTCTCTTTTGTTTGTTTTTTCATTTGCGCTTTCATTATGTGTTTTAGCATTTTTTCAACTCATATTATGTAAATTATTCCAACCCCCCTAATTTTTTCACTGAAGATGGCTCAAACGAGCCGAAACATGTCTGAACTTGTTTACTCCGTCTAACGACGGAATATATGATGTATTGAATAGGAGGATACTTTCATTTTTCGCCATTGTAAAGTGAAAACCGTCAATACGGAATGATTCTAATATCTTGTAATGGAAATGCCATCCAGGCAAAGAAGAAAGCCAACCTTTATTGCAATCTCAAAATAAAGGTCGCCAAATTAGGGCAAGACTTACGTTTTTTGAAAAAATGCTTGATTAATGACATAACCCCCAATTTTCTAAAGTTTACCAAGAAAACTCACAGAAATACAGCAAAAACTCACGCGACTCAACTTAAAACCGATAAAATCTGGATTAAAGAGGAAATCAAATTTCTCCAAAAAAGAAATCTCTCCTGAACCACAAACTATATGAAACTCATTTAGAAGTTTCCACTCTCCTTTGCCCCCTCGAATGGACGTCCTTTCAATTCCACGTCTCCAACAAACTTAACCTCACTTTGTTAAAGAAACAAAACACACTTGACAAGAAATGGAATGCTCTTTCAAAAACAAAAACAATACTTAGCAAACATAACAACTCAAATAACACAAGGTCTAATGATTTTCACCAACCTGTAGTAAACTTAAGTAAAATCATTCTTGATGCCGATGATCTTGATGTGCTGAGCAAGGGACCTAAACATAATTGGGGTAATCCTTCTAACCATGATAATTTAATTTCCACCATAGCTGAATCTGAATTGGCCATTAATAAATTACCAATTAATATACAAGAAGAGGTCCGATATGAAGTCAAACACAAGCTATCTTCCATCCTCAATCAACAACAAACCATTAAACCCAACACAGTGCACGTAGCTAAAGTAAACAAACTTAAGAAAAAAGTGAAACAAAACGACTTAATTATAACAAAAGCCGACAAAGGAAATGCTACCGTAATCATGGACAAAAGTGACTATGTTAATAAAGCACACACGTTTTTTACAGACAACAACTTCATAACCTCTAAAAAAGATCCAACTAATAAAATACAAAGAGACCTAAAAACCATCATCAAGAACATTTCATTTCTGTTTAATGACCTTGAAAAATCCAAAATGATTATCATGAATCCGAAACTTCCCACAGCCAAAGCGCTACCCAAGATCCATAAAACAGACATCCCTATAAGACCCATTATCAATTTCAGAAACAGTCCGACCTATGAAGTATCTCGTTTCATTCACAAATTCCTCAAGTCACACTATCGTTTTCAAGCCAACACATCAGTAAAGAACTCCTTAGAATTCTGCAATAAGATCAAACACTTTAATTTATCCAAACACCACACTCTTCATTCTTTTGATATTACTAACATGTACGCTAATGTTCCCGTTAACAGCACCGTACAATTGATCAAAAACAATCTCTCCAAATTCAGCAATTTAAGTATAGGCGAAATAGATGAATTTATTCGAATTCTGGAATTTACTTTGAACAACAATTTCTTCACTTTCAATAATGTCATTTACCAACAGATAGGTCTTCCCATGGGGTCACCAGCTTCAGGAATCCTTGCAGACATCTACATTGATCATTTAGAACATTCTCACATCATTGGCAAGATCAATGGCATCCAACACTGGACACGCTTTGTAGATGACACCTTTGTTATTTTAGACTCCCACGTTACCAACAGCAACACAGTACTTGGATTTCTCGACTCTATTGACCCACATATAAAATTCACCATAGAGTCAGAAAACAATAAAGCCCTTAATTACCTGGACTTAACCATTATGCGCAACTGCAACAACACTTTATCCTTCAATATATACAGGAAACCCACCCACACCATCAATACCATTCATCAGAACTCTGTGCACCCAGACATACATAAAAAAGCAGCTTACAATAGCATGGTCCTCAGAGCATTAACTATCCCTTTATCTCGCAAGAATTTCAAAAAAGAAATTAATACCATCTACAACATTGCAGAACACAATGGTTACAATAGAACCTTCATCAGCAGAATCATCAATAGGTACAAAAGCAGACCCAAGACTACCCTAGTAAAAGATTCTGCTCCAAAAGAAAAATTTTCCACATTCACTTTCAATAATAGTAGCATTTACCAAATTTCTAATATTTTCAAGAAACACAGCATCAAAATAGCTTACAGAACCTCCCACACCAACTCCAAACTCATTTTCAATCCACACACTGTCAACAATAACAATAGCAACATCAACAACAAATATTTGAACTCCGGAGTTTACAAATTAAAGTGCCAATCCTGTAATTCCAGCTACATAGGTCAAACAGGCCGCAATTTTGTCATAAGATACGCCGAACATCGCAACGCTCTCAAATATAATCGTTTTTCAGCTATGAGCGAACACCATAAAACATCCAGCCACGAATACACTTCAATAGACAAAGACCTGAAGATCTTGCATTATGAGCAAAAAGGCACCTTGCTCAACATTCTCGAGAGCATCCACATCGATTTAGATCAGTTTATGAACCCCACTCACAATTTAAATGAAGTCAGCGAGAAAAAGAACATTCTACTTGAAACATTCATTCCATACATTTGTCAGAATTTCCATAACACAAACAAACCCCACCTCCATCTCCCCGACTCACCACCACCCCCCCCTCCTCAAACCACCCCTCCCCCTCCGCTCCTTCCAACCTAGCAAACACAGCCAACCAACAATAGACTCGATCACGCGACCGAGACCGTCACTTTAAGAAGGCCACACCATTCGAGTTTTAGAAGTCAGCGAGTAAACTAACATCCTCTTGAAACATTCATACATTATATTTGCCAAACAAACCCACCTCCATCTCTCCAACTCAACATCCCCTCCCTTCCTCAAACCAGCCCTGCACCTCCCTTCCCCCTCCGCTCCTTCCAACCTAACAAACACAGCCAACCAACAATAGACTCGATCACGCGACCGAGACCGTCACTTTAAGAAGGCCACACCATTCGAGCTTTAGAAGTCAGCGAGTAAACTAACATCCTCTTGAAACATTCATTCTTTATATTTGCCAAACAAACCCACCTCCATCTCTCCAACTCAACACCCCTCCCTTCCTCAAACCAGCCCTGTACCTCCCCTTCCCCCTCCGCTCCTTCCATCCTAGCAGACACAGCCGAACCAACAATAGACTCGATCACGCGAACGAGACCGTTACTTTGAGAAAGCCAGGCCACTAGAGAGGACAACCACCTACTGCACACCGTAAGTTTAAGCTTTCTTCACAACCATTCCACACTTTTTACTTATCAACCCATGTTTCTCATACAACCTCATTTTTTCCATTACAGATTAGAACTTCATTGACGGTTTCCACTAGATTACTACAATTTACTATGCATCTGTCTTCTACCTAACACAGCTTCTCATATTTTTTATATGCGGCCCTTCCGACCCCTCTATAATAAGGCAAAACACCAGCCAACATTATGAAACAATAATGAAGAAAGGGACCGCTAGATTGAGAAGATATTAAGAATGCTGCTATTTCTGAAGCCTTAAATTTAAGGTGTTTTTTCTCCTTATCACAGGCTTTTCGCCTGCAGGTTAATTCAGGCTTGGTTTCTCTCTAAATGTTTGCTCCCGCTCTCCTCCTGACCATTTTCATGTGATGGGTTTCCACTAGGATTTTGACAGCGATTTCAAACTGTTTTGTCGTTTTTATAAACTAATAATTTGTAAACTATGAGGTCCACAACCTCACTATGTGCTACTATTATTCATTTCCATCTACATCATTTGTTTTCTCATTCCCTTGTTTCTTAGGTTAACGCAGTTTTTTAGTATCAATTATTATTTCAAATTAACTCCTGTTTCACTGAATTTTGTTGAAATAAGTTGTTTTTTGCTCTGCATATTGATGTAAATATTGTATATTTGTGCTATTTTGTTTCCGTCTAGGCTCTCTTTTGTTTGTTTTTTCATTTGCGCTTTCATTATGTTTTTTAGCATTTTTTCAACTCATATTATGTAAATTATTCCAACCCCCCTAATTTTTTCACTGAAGATGGCTCAAACGAGCCGAAACATGTCTGAACTTGTTTACTCCGTCTAACGACGGAATATATGATATATTGAATAGGAGGATACTTTCATTTTTCGCCATTGTAAAGTATATATTCGAAGGTAAATTTTCCCGAAGTTCATATACTAGAAAGCAGCGGATATCGTTAAGAATGAAGTACCAAGCTCGATAGCTGCAGTCGCTTAAGTGCGGCCAGTATCCAGTAATTGGGAGATAGTGGGTTCGAGCCCCACTGTCGGCAGCCCTGAAGATGGTTTTCCGTGGTTTCCGATTTTCATATCAGGCCACGGCCGCTTCCTTCCAATTCCTAGGCCTTTCCTATCCCATCGTCGCCATAAGACCTATGTGTGTCGGTGCGACGTAAAGCAAATAGCAACAAAAAATAAATTAAGTATTCGTTGCATCGACAAATTAAAGACGTTTTAGAAGTATAGAGTTTCGTTGTTTGAAATGGATGATCAACCAAAATTTTAGCTTATGGAAGGGGAGTTAAATTTATTATGAAGTTTCTTTTAGTATTTTAATAATTTTTTTTTTTTTGCTAAGGGCTTTACGTCGCACCGACACAGATAGGTCTTATGGCGACGATGGGATAGGAAAGGACTAGGAGTTGGAAGGAAGCGGCCGTGGCCTTCATTAAGGTACAGCCCCAGCATTTGCCTGGTGTGAAAATGGGAAACCACGGAAAACCATTTTCAGGGCTGCCGATAGTGGGATTCGAACCTACTATCTCCCGGATGCAAGTTCACAGCCGCGCGCCTCTACACGCACGGCCAACTCGCCCGATTTAATAAATGTTGCAGAAGGTGAAACCTATTGGGATTTCCAGGAAGAGCAAGACCTATTACCGCAGAATAAATTGCTACTGTTTAGAGAGGTAATGCTGTGTTTGCACATTTAAGTGCCCCGAACGGAGAAGCTTCACGAGGCGAAATTATGAAGGACAATTTTAATGGATGTATTACGGAACGTCCGGCATTTAATCTATAACAAGTTTTCGGGAATGAATTGCGTGATGATTCGTAAGGAGGTTTGAATTTCTTTTCGGCAGGAGAAAATAGCATGAAGAGTTGAAGGATAAAACGTAACAGAGATCTGCCACCACCAAGCAAGCTGGAAACGTGGTTCGGCTCAAATAGCTCTGTGTTTCCGTCCGGGAGATAGTGGGTTCGAACCGCATTCTCATCAGCCCTGAATATGGTTTGATGTGGTTTCTCATTTTTACACCGGGAATATACTGGGGCTTTATCTTGATAAAAGCAACGGCCACTTCGTTCCCAGTCCTAGCCTTACCGTAACCCATCGTCGCAATGAGACCTGCCTTAGATCTACCGCCCAGTTCAGTGTCCTTGGGGCAATTAACAGTACTTCCGGATCGTTATTGCAAAACAATACAAGATGACATATTTTTATTGTATTACAACTATAATGATATTGACATCACAGCATACCGTGTAATAATAACTGGCGCAAGGTATAATGTGGGATCACTTACACGAAGTCTCATGTGATTTTTAGACGGCACTTTTGAGATAAGTTCAAATATTTTTTGAACATATCTTTTCGTTATCTAGTTTTATAAGAAAACACATCCCTGAAGATAATTCAGAATACATTTCGGTCCCTGTCCATGTAATATTGGTGCTTCTTTCAAGCAAATTTTGGTCTCGTATACCGCAGTTCTTAACGGAGTATTAAATGCAGAGCAATGGACGAGGACCGATTCACTTACCTGTGGAAGAGAGTCATATATGATTTTGAAATTGTTATACTGACCAGCTCTTCTCAATTCTTACAATGATACAGTACAGTGAACCGTACTTCTTTCATCTTCTAAAAGTAGTCCACTGACGCTTCGAGACAGATGAACTGAAACGAATGTACAATCAGCCGTATCTCAGGGAAGTAAAACGTTTTGACTCTTGCATTTACAGTATACTCAATAGGTTCGGGATGCATTTGAAAACTTCAGGAAACATGCAAAGGATATAATCCTACCAATTTTATATTATTTTGGTATGAATTATATCGTGTATAAGCAGCAGGAAGGAGGCGCACTAAACCAGCACGATATCGAGTACACCTCTCGAATCAATGAATCCCCCAGATTCAAAGCACCCTAAAGACAACTTTAAAAAAAAATTGAGATTAACATAGCAGTAGATTTCCAAGGATGAGTTCAATCGGCTGGTGAACATTTGAGTTTCAAAACTCGCTAAGTTATATAGAGCGAACTACTTGAAAATCGCTGTTAAATTGAAAAACCTCATATCCACAACCAGTTACTTTCAAAGGCGCCTACGTGTATCAACCAATGAGCAATTCGATATATATTGAGAAATAACAATGACGTCACTTGTTTATCAGTGCAGGCAACTCCTGCGAACTTCTCTCAACCACAGATTTTCGTATACTAATGGAACTGAATGAAGAAAAAACTATATGATTGTCAGAGGATAATTTGAACGTATTCACGGGGAATTCGATTAAAGTGAAAGGCTTAATCACTGTAAAAAGGACAAATTTTCCGTTCCTTTTACCTAGGACAGGAGAATTCTAAAGAAGTATGTTGGCAATATTCGTTATTCTGATAGTAGGTGGCTTCCTGGTACATTGAGGAGAAATTGATTCGTTGTCCATTTCCTTAGCATCATTCATTAAGAAACGATTGACGAAACTTTTCTTGTTGCCAAAGCAACTCCAGAAAGAGGGCGAAAAGGCTGCGGCAGCTGGATACGTAGAAAAGTTCTAGGGGAAAGCGAGAAAGGTGAGTAGTAGCGATTTTAGAGGTTATGAACGGCAGTTTTTCTGTTGATCACACAATTAACAGTTTGTAGTCCTGTATAAAGTAGAATAATATATCATATTAATATTTCATATTATTATTTCTTTCAGATAAAATATCAGTTTTCTACCTGAATACCCAAAATCCAAAATCCAGTGTTTTACGCAGTAGATTGAGGATATCAGAGAATTCTAACCGTGCATTTTACATAACACAAAATAAATTAGAGCAGGACAATTTCATAACCAAGCACTGCACTACTTCAAAATCAGAGAGGAGGAGAATTGCAGGAGATTCAGAACGAAGCCTAGCGTTCACGTACCATGTGCGGAGAACTTGTGTTTCACTCAGTGCAGTGTGGCGTGACGCATTTCTCAACATGTTATGGTGGAAGAAGTTTTGTGTGCAAGGTGTTCTTAGAAAATCACGTATTAGAGGAGGTCAAGTTGGAAGGGAAAAGAGGGGAGGGGACAGAATAAGTGTTAAAATTACAAGTCGTAGAGAAGCTGTAGGCAAATATATACAGTCCCTGAAGTGTGCAGAGCCTCACTACTGCCAGACCAGGGAAAGTGATAGTAGGTGATACTTGCCATTAGAATTAAATATCAAAAAACTTTGGCGAATGTACAACACAACTGTTGAATGTGAACTTAAGGTTAGGGAGTGTGTTTTTGTTTTCGTCAAGTATTCTGTACAAATTACAATATTGGTTTTGGAAGTCCCAGAACAGATGTTTGTTCTGTTTGCTTGTAATTGTGAGAAAGACTTCAGGTAGAAACAAATACTAGTGGAAAGCAAAAACTTATGACATAAAATAATTCATAAATTGAAAGCAAGTGCATTCAATGATATGTTACGAGGGGAAAGAATGGGACTTTATATTGTCCCTGATGACAAATAATGTTACTTCCGAAACTATCTGACCAAGCTGCTTATTTTAGTAGACAGTATAAATTTTACAATTTTACTATTGTAAGTGGTAGCTCTAAGAGTCCTTTGTCAATACAACATCCATTGCTACTGTTGAAATGAGAGTGATCGTCCGATAGGTTCGAATGAAATACCTAGTTGAGTTTATCATAGACTTTAAACATACAGACATACAGGGAATAGATACAGTAGGTTAGTACCAGATGGCTGCGGAGGGCAAAATAAGAATTCAAGTATAATTGTTATGGCTAACAAATGGCTCTATTCGGACGCTCCTCATAATTTAGCTAGTGTAGAAATTCTTTTTCCGGTTGTTCGACATTCGTTCATTCCCCCAGATAGGGTCTTTGCACGAATAGAAAAAGTATTGAAGAAGAATGAAGTTGTTGTGGAGCCCACCACATATGAGAACATAATCAGTGATCCTACACAAGCCAGGAAGTGATGATGTACAAGTGTACAATTGAAAGTCAGAAGTAACTAATGTTTCAAGACCACAGGATCTTGGCACTTCAAATTCAACCAGTCTAAAATATTATACATAACAAAAACCAGGAACAATATCAAAATTCGAGGAGAGTATGCGTATAAAATCGACCTAAGTGTTTCCAAATATATAACAAAAATGAGGACAACTGTTACTGATATAAATTCTACTCGTATTGTCAATGGACATATCGCACTGAACCCCAACAAAGTACCAGATGGACAAAATGGAGAGATATTGTGAGCCTCAAATTCTACAGTAAACTAGAAAGTGTTGCTCAAGGACAGTCTGTTAGGGCAGAATGTGATGAACAGTGTGATTGTGAAGATTTGAATGAGTTCCAATAATAATCTTATACATAAAATTCTAGGGGGTACACTGTCTGTAACGTAATTTATTTCGCCAAATTTGGATATATTTATCCGTTTTAAGTCAACTCAAGATCAAATCAGTAGTTTTTAGCTTTCTTCTTTGTTATCTGTTTATCTGTTTGTCTGTTTGTCTGTTTGTCTGTTGGTTCCACCATCACGGGTAAACGGCTGAAGAGATCTCAACCAAGCTCCATATTTGGAGTCTGCTCATCCAGGATTAGGTTTCGACATGCACATCAAATATAATAGAGTTTGAGGGATGTTCCACCATTCAACACCTTGTAAAATATATTAAATATATTAAGCGAAGACCGGTTTCGACTCCCTTGCAGTCATCATCATTTCTTGTAGAATATCAAATCAAGGGGAATCTGGTGTCTGTCTGTCAGGTCATCAGCCCAGAGGCTGGTTGGATCCTCAAATAGCATCACCAAAGGTTATGCGGTTATAAGGAAACCGCAAAAAGCAATGGCAGCACCAAAATGAGGCGTACTAGGCAAGACGAGGAGTGAGGTAGTTTGCCATTGCTTTCCTCACTGGGTCAGAAAGTACTATTGCAGCACGTCTGACCCTATGAGCAACACCTTTCACAACCGTCAGATGCACTCGTCGTGCTCTGAATGTCATTACTCAGCACCACCCATACCCCAGCAGCTTCCATATTGTCACAGCCATGGATGAGACTGGGACTTCGGTGGAAGCTACACTTTACTCTAGCCTGTGCCAAGAGATGGATACAAAAGTACTGTATCCATCAAGAAATGACAGCAGGCATGGGAATCTGGTAACAATCATTATTAGGATAGTTTACATACATCTCGATTGGTTGACATAAGACATCATAATAAAATTACACACATAATGGAGATTGTCTAAAATCATATCAATGGGTTTTAAAACAGTGAAAAATTATGCCCACATGACTTGAAACATTCTGCGCTTTAAGAAAGATCTTGGTTCTGGGTTTAAATATTGTCGTGTGTTCGTAGAATACGGAGCAGACTTTCGGTCTTGTTACAATCAATTTAAGAATATATCAATAAGCTGAAATAAAAAACTAATGCAAAAATTATACACATATTGACTGAAGACGCTTGGCATTTTAAGTAAAAAATTAATAATTTCTGAATAGACTGGGAGTTTACAGGAAGACTAGAAGTTTTTTTTCGGTTTTTCCCTACATTTTTCATTATATGTCTACCAAACTTCATATTTTGAGTCTACTCGTTGAGCAGTACGTTCCGATATTCATATATTTTAAAAATCACTGAAGAGAGTGAGGTTTATAAGAATACCAGAAGAGATTTTTCAATTTTCTTTTATACTATTAGTTATAGCTCAACTACATTTCATATTTAGAGTCTACTCATTCAGGATCAGGATTCTATATGCATATCATTTAAAAATCACAGAACGGACTGGGGATTTATAGTAAGGATATAAGACGTTTTCCAATTTTATATTATATCATTGGTTATATTTCGACCCAGCTTCATATTGAGCGTCTACTTTCCAGAAGCATGTTCCAATATTCATATTGTTTAAAAATCACTGAACAGATTGGGGGTTTATAGGAAGACTAGAAGATTTCTTTTTTTCAGTTTTCTGTTACGATATTGACTATACCTCCAGCAAACTTCATATTTAGAATCTAATCATCCAAGGAGCAAGGTTAAATTGGATATAATTTAAAAGTCACAGAATAGACCGGGGGCTTGAAGGAATGAAGGGAGAGTTCTTCAATTTATATACACTATTGATTATATCTCCAACAAACTTCATATTTAGAGTATAATCGTCCAGGAGCACGTTTTGATATGCATATCATTTAAAAATGGACTGGCGGTTTATCGCAACACATGAAGAGGTTTCTTCTCAATTTCCTATTACGCTATTGCGTGTATATAAAATCTGTGGACTATTTGTGAAACTCCCATTCATTTTAAATACATTTTGTTACGTACATAATTTCACTTACTCTTCAAGTGCCGGAGAAAAATAATACACTGACTGACAGTGACAATGCAACACCAAGGAGGAGTGGTTCGAAAGCGATGAAAGTTGGGGAAAAAAACAGAGACGGCACGGATGAATAATTGATGTTTATTTCAAACCGATATGCAGGTTACACAATGCGCACGGCATCGACTCAGTAGGATGTAGGACTACCGCGAGCGGCGATGCACGCAGAAACACGTCGAGGTACAGAGTCAATAAGAGTGCGGATGGTGTCCTGAGGGATGGTTCTCCATTCTCTGTCAACCATTTGCCACAGTTGGTCGTCCGTACGAGGCTGGGGCAGAGTTTGCAAACGGCGTCCAATGAGATCCCACACGTGTTCGATTGGTGAGAGATCCGGAGAGTACGCTGGCCACGGAAGCATCTGTACACCTCGTAGAGCCTGTTGGGAGATGCGAGCAGTGTGTGGGCGGGCATTATCCTGCTGAAACAGAGCATTGGGCAGCCCCTGAAGGTACGGGAGTTCCACCGGCCGCAGCACATGCTGCACGTAGCGGTGGGCATTTAACGTGCCTCGAATACGCACTAGAGGTGACGTGGAATCATACGCAATAGCGCCCCAAACCATGATGCCGCGTTGTCTAGCGGTAGGGCGCTCCACAGTTACTGCCGGATTTGACCTTTCTCCACACCGACGCCACACTCGTCTGCGGTGACTATCACTGACAGAACAGAAGCGTGACTCATCGGAGAACACGACGTTCCGCCATTCCCTCATCCAAGTCGCTCTAGCCTGGCACCATGCCAGGCGTGCACGTCTATGCTGTGGAGTCAATGGTAGTCTTCTGAGCGGACGCCGGGAGTGCAGGCCTCCTTCAACCAATCGACGGGAAATTGTGCTGGTCGATATTGGAACAGCCAGGGTGTCTTGCACATGCTGAAGAATGGCGGTTGACGTGGCGTGCGGGGCTGCCACCGCTTGGCGGCGGATGCGCCGATCCTCGCGTGCTGACGTCACTCGGGCTGCGCCTGGACCCCTCGCACGTGCCACATGTCCCTGCGCCAACCATCTTCGCCACAGGTGCTGCACCGTGGACACATCCCTATGGGTATCGGCTGCGATTTGACGAAGCGACCAACCTGCCCTTCTCAGCCCGATCACCATACCCCTCGTAAAGTCGTCTGTCTGCTGGAAATGCCTCCGTTGACGGCGGCCTGGCATTCTTAGCTATACACGTGTCCTGTGGCACACGACAACACGTTCTACAATGACTGTCGGCTGAGAAATCACGGTACGAAGTGGGCCATTCGCCAACGCCGTGTCCCATTTATCGTTCGCTACGTGCGCAGCACAGCGGCGCATTTCACATCATGAGCATACCTCAGTGACGTCAGTCTACCCTGCAATTGGCATAAAGTTCTGACCACTCCTTCTTGGTGTTGCATTTGCTCTGTCAGTCAGTGTATTTTCTACGGGCTTCATGCTCTGCAGCCAGTGACGGATACCCTCGCACACCTACAGTTATTTGAAGGATCCATAAAAGGATTAAATCAGTGAATACATAATATATATCTCTGCTTAAAAATTAACCCCATCGGATGTATCTGGACACCGAGGAAGCATGAGGTAGTACCTTTCCTTTGGTGTCTGTCTGTACATTCCTAAAAGTGGAAAACTGGTGGACGTATTTCAACCAAACTATTTATTTGGAATCTACTCACTCCGGATTGTATTATCAGATGCATATGATGTCATGGTAACCACATAGAGTTGGTATTTATATCAAAATTATTCTCAAATACTTTCGTTGACTTTATGTCTATCAAAAGACTGTATACAAGAAACGTTTAAGAATATGTTATTTCCGTTCCATTATGCCATGTACGTATTTATTGCACGACAGATAATAAAGCAGATTCTTCCTCTTCTTCTATATGCCTTGTCCAGTCTCCTGGATGTTGGCGATCATTATTGACAATGTTTTCCGATCTTCAGCGACACGGTAGATTTGTGCGACGGTTCGTATTCCAGTCCAGTCTTGAAAGTTCCTGAGACATGACGTTCTTTTTCTGCCTACTCCTACCTGTCCTTCGATTTTTACCTTTAAAATGAGGCGTAATAATGCATATCTTTCACCTCATAACACATGTCCCAAGTACACAATTTTCCTGCATTTGATGTTGATCAGTAGTTCTCTTTTAGAGTTCGCTCTCTGTAGTATTTGCTCGCTAGAGACGGGCTCTGTCCAAGAGATTCTTAGCAGTCGTCTGTGAAACCACATTTCCAAAGCTTCGAGCCTTTATATGGTGGCCGTTTATAAGGTCCAAGCTTTCAACTCCATAAAGCACAATTGATCAAACGTAACATTTAAACATGCCCTGTCTCAGTTTTTAAGTTTAAGGCGTCATCACACAGTAAAGCCTTTATTTTCTTGAATGGCGATCTTGCCATTTATATACGGGTATTAATTTCTAGACCTGGTTTAAATCATCTGATATCCAGCAACCAAGGTATTTAAATTTGTAAACTTTTTGGATTTGTTGACCTTCCAGTTTCAGAATAGATTTAACTCTTCCTCGACTGAAAACCATTAGTTTAGTTTTCTTGGTGTTAAATGTTAGACCCATTTATTCTCCAACAGTATTACGCTTGTCTATGTACAGTTGTAGGCTTTCAGTACTACTTGCAAGAAGTACTGTGTCATCTCCATATCTGTTCCGTATTATTTCTTCGTAGACCTTGATTCCCAATTCTGTATCTGTTACTGCCTTAAATACAGCTCCCAAGTAGATGTTGAATAATAACGGCAACAAAACATAGCCTTGTCGAACTCCTCGCCTAATTTCCATATAGTCTGATGTATGACCATAAATCTTCACCACGGCTTTTTGATTCCAGTAGAGGCTTTCGATGAATCTTTTATCTCTACTGTCAATTCCAGTTTGTTGGAGTATTCTGATAAGCTCATCGTGTTTTACTCCAACAAATGATTTTTCATAATCTATGATGCAGGCAAATACAACTTTCTGTTGGTCCCAGCATCCTTGGAGAAGAGTTGTTAATCCAAATAGAGCCTCACGAGTTCCATATACATTTCTAAATCCAAACTGGGTGTCCTCTATCTGATCTTCACATTTCTTTCTTATTCGGGAAGGAAGGAGTTCAAGAAATGGCTCATTACGCTTATAAGACGATATTCTTTGCAGTTTTTAGAGGATGATTGTTTTGGCAGGGGAATGAAAGTAGATAACAGCCAATCCTTTGGTATTTCTCCAGAGTTATATATGTTATTAAAGAGGTCCACTATATAACTAATTTGTTCATTATTGATAAGTTTGATAACTTCAGATGAAGTCTCATTAGAGCCCAAAGCTTTTCCGTCTTTTAATTCATTTATTGCATGAGTTACTTCCGATTTCAAAATTATTGGCCCATCTGCGTATTTATGATTGACTAAAACAGACTGTTACAAAATATTGTGTTCTTATTCCATGGCCCGTGGGATATGTCGTGCATGTCACTTCAAGGTGGGTAACCGGAAAACTAAAGAGCCACTTTACTCCTTTCGATAGGCAGATATTAGGAGAGGTATCTTCAACGCCAGAGCACCTCGCAAGTGGTCAGAGATACAATATGCAACCTGAGAACCATGGAGAATATCGCACAACTTCGGACCAGAAACTTACCGTACAATAAATTCTGAAATCGTTTCCATTCTCTCTCGAATTTGTTCAGCTTCATCATATTTTCGTTACTGTCCTGGGCTGTCGTAGGAAAATATAATTTTGACAAGTCGCATTAAACGCGTGAATAGAGCCTTGTTACTTCGCATAAATTCCTGAAGGAAACATGTAATCCACTGCAATTTCCTGTGCAAAGAACGGGTACATCGCTAGTTGTGTAATATGCTGCTCAATTATTTCACTTATCAGTTTGTAATAGACTGCAAGAAGTATTATTAAAGTGCTTATAGTTACATTGTTGACTGTGATTTGGAAGTTTGTATTCATAATTACTAGGCGAAGAATGCAGAACAGTTGTATAAAAATGTGATTCAGTGATCTTATATTGTTTAACATCATTTTCATGATAAAAGCTGAAGTATAGTTTCAAAATGCTCCATATCCAGTGATATTCATGATTATGAGCTTCAAAATGCCCTATGTTAGTATTTGAGATTCAAAACCTCGTACTTTCATAATGAACACTGATTTTTACTGCATATTAATATATTTTAATCTACCTATTTTAAATTACATATACTTGCCTCTGGATTCTGTTTGCATGTTTAGATAACACAAATTGTTCAATAAAATTTAAATAATAACCTATCAAAGAAAAAGCCACTTCCTGAACAATTTATGAAAATGGATATAGAGGATTTTAAAATTAGAGGATTCTAATATCATGCTAATTTAAATAGTACAAAAAGAACGTTTATCTTAGCAGTAGCAGAGATTCAGTGGGAGCAAATGCATAACGTGTGCATTGCGGAATAGCTGTGGTACGGAAGACAGGTTGGCTGTCTCACTTACATCGCATCGGATATAATAATCTATAAACCAAAAAGTGCAATATTTTTGTGTAATATGTAATCCTTGCTCTATATTTTACTCTTGATGGAAGACGTAGTATTAAGAAATTATTAGTTTAAAAAGAAACTGATTCCGATTTGCAGATTCGGTGAATCATTCATTCCGGAAAGTGGTCATTCGGAGTTTTTGTCAGGGTTTTGACAGCTCTGGTTTCGTTACCACCTGTGCTGAAAACAATAATTGTTCTCAGCCACGCTTCATAAGTAGTTGGTTAACAAAAGGTCTGGACCGAACATCATTAAGAAAATTTTAACCACAGGCTAATAATACACAAACAGGAACAAAAATAATATAAATAATCATTGATTAAAGAATATGCAGATTTACAGATTCACGAAGCTGATTCCAAGTCTACGAAAATAGGATTCGAATCTAAACAGACACTACGAATATTCATAGGTGAAATAAAACCTTGATTTGACAGGAACCACATTTTAAAAACTCAACACAAGGATATCGTTAGATCCAAAGTTCACAAGTGGCAAATTCAAGAAGAGGAGATACCGAAACAAAAACCGATTGGAACAACTTGGACCATGGAAAGGAAAGAAATATATAGCAAAGCTTTGAAATACATATACGCAAACAAACGCTTCTCCGACCTTTCCATGTTCTAAAATGGGATTATCGCAAATCATAATAATAATAATAATAATAATAATAATAATAATAATAATAATAATAATAACAGTAGTAGTAATAATAATAATTATAACGCAATTATCGTCGAATTATTATTAACGCATCTTTATTTATACTCAGATAATACATTAACTAGTGTGTTTTGTGGCAACATGTATCGCAGAACTGGAATCATGGCATTTTCTATCATGAGGTTTAAAATAATTTTTTATGTTTTGAGTTTGTAATGGGCGATTTGTTGGGCCGCGAGATGTGAGATGAGGAAATGTATTTAAAATGAATATATTTATGAGAATGAAGTTTTGAGGTAGGCTGTGTTACGAAATGCCACTTGTAGTTATGAAAAAAATTTGAGTCAGGTTGTGCTCTGAGAGGCCTCCCCTGTATGTACGGTGAGTGAGTTTTGAGACAGAATGTGGGGTAGAAGCCTCTCGTGTAATCGCGGTCGATGACAGAGATTTTTGAGACAGGTTGTGCAGAGATAACGCCCGGTAATGTTAGATATTTATGACAACAGAGATAAATTAAGAACGAGGGAATGCCCATTCTAAGAGTGTGCATTGTGATTCCTGTCTAAATACAACTGATGACGATCCCCTAGTTTCTCTTGCACGTGAGCGTAGGTTCCGGTCATGTACATCCATGTGATGGTTTATTCTAAGGAGCTCGAGATGTTGCTTAATTACTAACCTAAAGAGTCGATGTTTGGATGTAGTGTCAAGTAAACCAACCATTTTTTAGATATATTTGGTTCATTTCAAGAGGCTGCCTGGCCGAGGCGGTAAAGGCGTGCTCGATTCGCCCGGAAGGACGTGGGTCCGAATCCCCGTCAGGAAGTCGTAAAATTTAAGAAACGAGATTTCCACTTCCGGAAGTGCATATGGTCCTGAGGTTCACTCAGCCTACAACAAAAATGAGTACCAGGTAATTCCTGGGGGCAAGGGTGACCGGGCGTAGAGCTAACCGCTCTACCCCATCACGTGCCGAGGTTACGGATAGTGGAAGCCTTTACCTTCCACCACCCCAAGGGCCTTCATGGCCTGTACGGAGATGACTTTGCTTTGCTTTGGTTCATTTCAACTTCACATTGATGAGCTAATTTTCGTTTAGGAAATGTTACACTTCGCAATGCAGGCTTGGCGGAAAAAGAGCGACGCTATGTTGAAGTTTAACATAAGATAAAACTTTCCTGGCTGGTTTGACTCATTACTCATGGAGTACTGACATTGGAGGTATTTTGGATCCTCAATATTTCGGTTACGGATAGTTGAACTTCGTGTGTGTTATGGTTGATTTTTGTTTTCCACAGTTCAGTATGTAAGGCCATGAGTTTACCTTTCTTTTAACTTCCCATTTCGTTTGGATATAAAATACGACAGATGGACGGAACCGTCCGTCTTGATTCTTTTCATTTACTTTCAATAATCAGGGACATCGAGAATAGTGGGCGTAGGTTTGACAATAGGGTCGAGGTGCTGTACACATTTGTATTATAGATTCTTTGTTTACATCGATATTCTTCGACTGTAGTAGGGTTTGGAGTGCTGGACTAGGTCAGTAAACGAGTGTGTCAAGGTCAGTAAACGAGTGTGCACTAGTGTCGGCAGAAATGTATTAAAGCACATGAAAGCCTGGCTAATGGAGACTGGTCCCTATAACTTAGCCACGAGTATTTAAGTTTGATGAATGTTATTTTTTACATTTTTCATTCCTTTCTCCTTCATGACTTTAACTTTTGGATGAAGGCTAGGATACTGCGTTGTGATTGATACTTGATCTTGAATTTCATTTTTACCGGAACATTACGGTCTCGATTCATAAGCTGCTGCTGAAAATAGCTAAATCATTAACAGTCAAATGTGCGGATGTGGACCTTATTTTTCGATTCCTCAACCCAAGAATTTCCCGAAACTTTACAACGTAATTTTAATTATGCTAGATCAGATTTCTTTACGAAGCGTATGTTGTTTAGTGACTGGACTGTCCGAGAGTATGTTCGGCTCAACGATCAACGATCTGATAGTGAAAATATTTTCTACCAATGGGACTCGACCCAGTAAACCCCGGTGTCAGACCATTAAGTCAATGGCTGATTTAAAGAAAGCTAGTAAGAACGCTCCCTCCGTTGTGCGTTATGTACGGAAACGAGCATTACGAATAAAGTGGCCACGATTTTGATGACGTAATGAATTTCAAAATGATGACCTATGAAATGGCTTAAAGTCTTCAAAAAATACCGAAAATAACGAAAAAGACCAAGAATACGAAGGAAAATATATATTTACCAAAAAGAGTAAATATGTTCATTACCCACATCACCTTCAAATCGTACGTCTAATGAAGTTGATACAATTATTATTATTATTATTATTATTATTATTATTATTATTATTATTATTATTATTATTATTATTATTATTATTATTATTGAAATGCCCTATCGAGTTTCAATACTCTACTACACAATGTTAAATCCAAGCTCCTGGGTGGCACTCCGAACCAGAAGTAGTCACATCTGTTAATCAACTTGAAAATCAAGTACTCTTCAGAAAGTTCAGTATATTTCCGAAAGATTACACCGCCCTCAGGCGTTTAAGACGTTGCCTGCCACTAGGGAGAGGCCATAATAGTAGGCACAGAAACATCTGAGGGAATAATATTTCAGTACTTAAAAAATGCAGTTCTTACACGCAAAGGAACTGAGAATCTACATGTTAACCAGCGATATCCTGAATACCTCGTGTTTTTCGCATGTTGCTGGATGGTGCATCTTTTATCTTCTGCCCGTTTCACTTTACAAGTATCTCAGAAAATGTGTTTTTGTATTCCGACATGTGCAAGGTATCTCATGGTCTTGGATATATAAGAGATAATCAATTATTATTTAAAAGAAATAGAACATTAAATGTACTTCAATATTATTAATAGCCCTACAATGGTAGTCGCACATTGTCACGTGTTCATTTGGACGCTATCCTCGAATGATATTGTCGCATAGACCACTGACAGCATAAGCACACTAAATCACAGAGTGACAGACCACTCAGTTGTCTAATCTGTAATGACTGGTCTCACGGGCTTGTCAGAAGGGTCTAATTATTCCCTAGAGCCCTCGTTCTTATAATGGTGGTGGGAATGTGTTATGCTCTAACTGAAGGAGGAACGCCTTGACTTGACGAAATGATTTTCAAAACGTCTATTGAAATTATCATACTTAGTTTCACGCATAGTGTTTGCTTTGTTAAATATCAGGGTGTGCTGACCTTTAAGTTAACCACTTGTGAAAACTCTGTGATTATTGTATATTACGTGATTGATGAAGGGCATGAATGGCAAATGCTCATGCAGCGAGTGGAGCTTTATACTTTATAAAGTTCGCTTGAATATTCAAACATGTGTCCTAGATAGAGCTAAATAATTTGCATAAATATTAGAGGCACAGTACTTTAAAACTCCCTGATTTTAACGCAAATATTCTTCCAGAACAATTTTTCGGACAAAAGAGTAATTAAACTCAGTAAATACGCATGTAAAATATATTCTATTATTACAGAGAAA
This sequence comes from Anabrus simplex, assembly GCF_040414725.1. Lineage (NCBI taxonomy): Eukaryota > Metazoa > Arthropoda > Insecta > Orthoptera > Tettigoniidae > Anabrus > Anabrus simplex. The sequence continues at coordinate 1,022,030,484 of NC_090265.1, read as the reverse complement.
TCCGATCGCTACATCATAATTTGCCAAACCATCAACGTAAATCTACCAGCATGTTATTTTGGGCTTTTTGAAAGACAAAAGCAAACATCCCGAACGCTAAATTGAGATGAAAAAAGTGGCAAGCCGTCGTTTGGTTGCTAGACAATGCTCGAGAAATTCGGGGTGGATACCATCTAATCCCACTGCATTTCCAGTCTTTAGAGCATCTAAACCATTTTACAGAGAATGGTCGTGAATAATATGAGTGTAGTTAGATTTCAATCGTATCTGTCTGCTGTACTACTTGTGTCTTTCTGTTCTGAATGTAGAAACAATGTGGTTTGCTATGGACTCTACGTTGATAGAGGAATGTTTTGTTAGCTGAGGGCCCAGGGTATGAGTATTATTAAATGCTGAGTCCTCAGAAGGGATTTTCTTGGTCAGTTTTACGGTCACGACCGTGAGACCCCATGGGACAGTATGGCGGTATCTTATCACTGTTGCTTTATTAGCACTACCCGCGGGACACGTGTAAGGCAATTCAAAGTTTCACCTACGAACGCAAAGCAACGTTCGTACTGTAGATTCTCTTGGTTCACAAGACTCAAGGACTATTTATGTCACTCAAGAATTGCTTTTAACAGACGATATGTAAGAACAACTTACTGGCGTACATCAAAGAGAATTTCGGTTCCTAGGCAACAACTACCATGTGCCTTCAGTAATGAGAGGGAATCTTGAAAATATGGTTCCTCTAGTTGGAACATCGGAGAACGCATTGAAAAGTTTGCACTGCAACGTTTGTGATATGGTGTGTATTAAAGTAATGTGTAATAGTGAATAGGACCTAACACCAAGCGACATGGGGATATTGAAATATATCTCTATTGTAACAGTGCACATTGAGAGGAATTATTATCTACGTGTAAGAACGTGCTAACATACAACCGATGGTCTTCGAAAACCTGCGCATGTTCACTATCACCTATTGCATGCAGAATACAGTAAGTAGTTGCTTAGTGTGCAATGCTCTTGTCCGATAGTGCGTTAAGTTAGCCAGTAGCCATCTCATTTTCAGATATTTTGTCCTACTGAATGCTATTGCAATGAGAGTATACAAATATTCAATATTTTTTACTGAAAGAAATACACGCGAAATGTAAGGAACGAAAATACACCATTCTTCTTCTTCTTATTTCTGTTAACTTCTAAACAGGGGCGGCCGTATCTTATATGCTGAAGTGCTGCAGCACATTGCCTATTGGAAAAATAAATTTGTTTAAAAACATTATCTACAATCAAATAGAGTGCATTGAAAAAGATCTCCGCCAAAGAATAGGAAATTATGCAACTCCCCTCACAAACAGGTGCGCTCCACGCCGGGTGCTGTGCGGTCACAGCTCAGCGAGAATTTCTAAGCTTTTAGCCAGAAACCAGGAACTCTGACTTTTGCGCATGCGTGCCGAACTTTTCCGATACAAAGAGGATGTGTTCCGACAGGCTGTGGAAACAACAGCCAAGACATCACTTCACAGCGATTCTTCGTTCGACCACAGAGAGGCAGCACTAGCACTAGTCACACTTGCGATACGACCGATATGAGAACGTGGCAGGTAACACCCTCTTGACTCAGCGGTAGTATTTAAGAGGGGATCGCTCAAAGCAAATGAAAAAAAATACTGTAGAGCTGTTCCCGCCAGGTCTTTTAATACCAAAGAAGATAGAATACTACCAACTTGACTATTCCATAGCCACATTTGTAAATCGATGAACTATAAAAATTGTACTTATTATGTTGTCAAAATGAGGACATGATTTTGTGATTTTCTTTAATTAAAAATGTCTAGTTTATAAATGTCACTATAAAAACATAACATGTGATTTTGCATTACGACGTTGCTGGTTTTATTTCACTGATGTTGGTAACAATGGGAAGTTCTGTTTTTGCGGGCTCACACCAAGTGTTTGAGTTCGTGAATATTTTGCCATTGCAAGTGTTATTGTGTGTTTAATTATATAGTTTTTATGAGGAATGTGTATATGTGTTGGGGTTGTTTGCGTGTTTGTTCAGTGTGGAAAACTCAGTGTAGAGCCTCTTGAAAACCACATGTTTCTAAATATTTTAATGTTTATTGTTTGGAGTGGGGACGAGTTGCAGCACACAACTGATTTTCTGCACCAGCCGCCCCTGCTTCTAAAAGTACAGTTATCTGTAAATAAGTACATTATTTCAACATAGTACGTAGATCTGGCGTCCATGCAGTTTTTACATTTTGAGTGATATTTTGGTTACCGTATTGTTAGGACATTTCTGACATGTATTTGATCATCTGAATTCGGGTCCTAATAATAATAATAATAATAATAATAATAATAATAATAATAATAATAATAATAATAATAATAATAATAATAATAATAATAATAATAATAATAATAATAATAATAATAATAATGAATGCACCGGGGGTGCATCTTGCCCAGCTATTTAAACTGTGCGCCTTCTCCACTTTGGCCAAATCCGACAGTGATTGAAAGCATTTAAAACTTTATAAAACTTTCTTCTCCGATGGTTAGATGGTTCTAGCATCTACTTTCTAGCGATCTCTGGTGGGCTAAGAACAATTACTTCAAGAAGAAATTTAATTTGTTTTAGTTGGTAAACCTTCCTTCTCGTTATTGCTTTTCTATGTGCCGAAGTTGTCAATACTTCACCTGGTTCCTCCTCTAATGTCATCTGCCTCTAACTAAGTCCCTAAGCAATCAGAACTCAGGCGAGTGTATGCAAATTTAGCCCATCAGCGCTCTGGATTCTAATATAGCCTAAAATTTTCCCCTGCGGAGCTATTTAAGAAGAGCACTTTAGGGTCGTCTGGTTTGATTTCCTCCGGCGATTGTGAGTGCGACTTGACGGAGGTTAGAGGAGGCAGGAGGCAAGAGGCAGGAGGTGGCCGGCTTGAAGAAGATCCGGCGTTAACAGGTAATGGAAGAATTTACGTAAACATGTGATTGTGCCCGCGTGTGTTCTGAGGGGAAGATTTCAGCGGTTTTCCTTAAATATAATATGTAACCTTTACTTTTGGCTGAAATTTAGGACCTTCCGCGCAGTCTTCGGACTCAATTTATGTTTCTTACTAGGAAAATATTTAATGTAAGGGAGCACAAGTTGTGACCCTGGGAAATCTCCCCTTCAACTTTTGAACTGGAGGACTAAATTTTTTCAACCTCTAAATTTTGGAAATTTTTCTCGGCCTTTAAACATTCTCTTTTTAGTTACCCTTTGTAGCATGGGATTATCCCTGTGTCCTTGAGCCTTAAGCCCACTTAGGTTCTTGTCTTTTCCACGACATTGTTCTAAGGAGTGCTGTTATTTCGCGTCCTTGCCTCATGTTAATGACCTGTTTGTTTTTAACCTTTTATTTTCTTTCTTAAAGCCTAGTAGAATGTAAATATGTCCCTGTATTTACTTTATGGTTTTGCAGGTAATCGTGTCCACGTGTTCGGTTCCCTTAGGGAACAGTACTTAACCTGGTGGTGAAATTTTACAATTGATAAGCTCACCATGGTGCAACCTGCATATGAACACATTGAAGTGGGTTCACCCAATTGGTTAATGGTGTAATCGATAAGGTAACAAGTGTCACTTCTATTTATTGAAGTTATCTTCTATATATTTGGAGCTCAGACTTTATTACGAGTACCTGTTAGGAGCAATGGTGCCCTTTCATAATGTTGAACCTGTTAGGAGCAATTCTGCACTTTCATATGTAGGTTTAATGACAGGGAGTTTATCCTAATTAAACTTGTACCAAATTGAGGACTTCTAAGTCCAATTGTATGGTTGGAGCTTAAGAGCTCTTCGTTAAATGTTTACATTCTCAAGTAATTTTTCAACTGCTTCTTGTTTAAATCTTTAAAATAAAATTTCCAATTTCTGTTAAAGTAAACTTTTACTGTAAGTGATCTCCTGTCCAGCCATTCAATCCGCACGTTCCTTCGTTCCAAGATAAATCCCCGTATCAATAATAAGAACAATAATAACCACAATAATGATGATTCGACGTTAATCAGGATGTCTGTTTGTCAGTTACACCATTCTGTTTCAATCCCAAATGGAAGAAAAATCAGAATTCTTTTATCTCTCCTGCCGCTGAATTGGGATTAATTTCTTTTTGGCTAGACACCGAATGTGGCACAAGAGATCTCTTACATGCCGAGATCGTACGACGTAGAGTGGCAAAACTATTTAAAAGTCTGACCAACCTCTACTGGGTTTGATCCCACGACCTGGGGATCCGTAGGCCAACGCAATACAGAGGATAAAAGACTAAGTCTATCAAATTTTCCTTTGGTTACGGTTCTATTATTTATTTATTTATTTATTTATTTATTTATTTATTTATTTATTTATTTATTTATTTATTTATTTATTTATTTATTTATTTATTTATTTATTTATTTATTTATTTATTTTAAGTGGTTCATGTTTGTGGATTACTGTAGTCACGTCCTAGTTCGTGAACCATGGGCAACGGCTGAGTGGCCTAGTAAGTGGTCCTGAGAGTCGGGATACCAGTTGCTATGGAATGGGAGTGGGCATCTCGGACATATTCTGAGTCGTGGCCCTCCTTGTGCTCAGGCGGCTAGGACTATACAATTCACCGGTGGTCCATAACCCGTTAGAGGAGAGATCCTCACTTGGACTATGTGCAAGTAGGGCAGCATCCTGCTTCATGAATTTACCGAGCTCAGAACACTTTAAGCAAGCCTCGGACCTATGGAAGTAATGGAGTCGCACTCCCATTTGACAGGCGAGGGACTCCTTGGAAACAACTTGGCGAACGAAATGGAATTCGATGGGGAGCAATCAATATTAATGGGGCTTATGGAAGAAAGAAGGTAGAAGTGGCTGAGTCAGCAAAGAGGATGCATCTGGATGTGCTAGGAGTAAGTGATATTCGGGTAAGGGGAGATAAGGAGGAAGAGATAGGAGATTATAAAGTGTACTTGACGGGTGTTAGAAAGGGAAGGGCAGAGTGTGGGGTAGGGCTCTTTATCAGGAATACCATTGCACGCAACATAGGTTCTGTTAGGCACGTAAATGAGCGAATGATGTGGGTAGATTTGTCAGTGGGAGGAATTAGGACAAGAATTGTGTCTTTGTATTCACCATGTGAGGGTGCAGATGAGGATGAAGTTGACAAGTTTTATGAAGCATTGAGTGACATTGTGGTCAGGGTCAACAGCAAGGATAGAATAGTGCTAATGGGCGATTTCAGTGCGAAAGTTGGGAATAGAACTGAAGGATACGAAAGGGTGATTGGTAAATGTGGGGAAGATATGGAAGCTAATGGGAATGGGAAGCGTTTGCTGGACTTCTGTGCTAGTATGGGTTTAGCTGTTAGGAATACATTCTTCAAGCAAAAGGCTATTCACCACTACACATGGGAGGCTAGGGGTACCAGATCCATAATAGACTATATCTTAACAGACTTTGAATTCAGGAAATCTTTTAGGAATGTAGAGTTTTTTGGGGATTTTTCGATGATACAGACCACTATCTGATCTGTAGTGAACTAAGTATCTCTAGGCCTAGGGTAGAGAAAGTGAAATCTGTCTGTAAACGAATAAGGGTAGAAAATCTCCAGGACGAGGAAATTAGACAGAAGTATATGAATATGATTAGTGAGAAGTTTCGAACAGTAGACAGTAAGCAGGTTCAGGATATAGAAAGTGAATGGGTGGCATACAGGGATGCTGTAGTAGAAACAGTAAGGGAGTGCCTAGGAACAACTGTGTGTAAAGATGGGAAAAGGCGAACATCTTGGTGGAATGATGAAGTGAGAGCAGCCTGTAAACTTAAAAAGAAGGCTTATCAGAAATGGTTCCAAACAAGGGCCGAGGCAGACAGGGATTTGTACGTAGATGAAAGAAACAGAGCAAAACAAATAGTTGTTGAATCCAAAAAGAAGTCATGGGAAGATTTTGGTAACAACCTGGAAAGGCTAGGTCAAGCAGCAGGGAAACCTTTCTGGACAGTAATAAAGAATCTTAGGAAGGGAGGGAAAAAGGAAATGAACAGCATTTTGAGTAATTCAGGTGAACTCATAACAGATCCCAGGGAATCACTGGAGAGGTGGAAGGAATATTTTGAACATCTTCTCAATGTAAAAGGAAATCATCATGGTGGTGTTGCAAACAGCCAAGCTCATGGGGAGGCGGAAAATGATGTCGGTGAAATTATGCTTGAGGAAGTGGAAAGGATAGTAAATAAACTCCATTATCATAAGGCAGCAGGAATAGATGAAATTAGACCTGAAATGGTGAAGTATAGTGGGAAGGCAGGGATGAAATGGCTTCATAGAGTAGTAAAATTAGCATGGAGTGTTGGTAAGGTACCTTCAGATTGGACAAAAGCAGTAATTGCACCTATCTATAAGCAAGGGAACAGGAAGGATTGCAATAACTATCGAGGTATCTCATTGATTAGTATACCAGGCAAAGTATTCACTGGCATCTTGGAAGGGAGGGTGCGATCAGTCGTTGAGAGGATGTTGGATGAAAACCAGTGTGGTTTCAGACCACAGAGAGGCTGTCAGGATCAGATTTTCAGTATGCGCTAGGTAATTGAAAAATGCTACGAGAGGAATAGGCAGTTGTGTTTATGTTTCGTAGAACTAGAGAAAGCATATGACAGGGTATCGAGGGAAAAGATGTTCGCTATACTGGGGGACTATGGAATTAAAGGTAGATTATTAAAATCAATCAAAGGCATTTATGTTGACAATTGGGCTTCAGTGAGAATTGATGGTAGAATGAGTTCTTGGTTCAGGGTACGTACAGGAGTTAGACAAAGCTGTAATCTTTCACCTTTGCTGTTTGTAGTTTACATGGATCATATGCTGAAAGGTATAAAATGGCAGGGAGGGATTCAGTTAGGTGGAAATGCAGTAAATAGTTTGGCCTATGCTGACGACTTGGTCTTAATGGCAGACTGTGCCGAAAGCCTGCAGTCTAACATCTTGGAACTTGAAAATAGGTGCAATGAGTATGGTATGAAAATTAGCCTCTCGAAGACTAAATTGATGTCAGTAGGTAAGAAATTCAACAGAATTGAATGTCAGATTGGTGATACAAAGCTAGAACAGGTCGATAATTTCAAGTATTTAGGTTGTGTTTTTTCCCAGGATGGTAATATAGTAAGCGAGATTGAATCAAGGTGTAGTAATGCTAATGCAGTGAGCTCGCAGTTGCGATCAGCAGTATTCTGTAAGAATGAAGTCAGCTCCCAGACGAAACTATCTTTACATCGGTCTGTTTTCAGACCAACTTTGCTTTACAGGAGCGAAAGCTGGGTGGACTCAGGATATCTTATTCATAAGTTAGAAGTAACAGACATGAAAGTAGCGAGAATGATTGCTGGTACAAACAGGTGGGAACAATGGCAGGAGGGCACTCGGAATGAGGATATAAAGGCTCATTTAGGAATGAACTCGATGGATGAAGCTGTACGCATAAACCGGCTTCGGTGGTGGGGTCATGTGAGGCGAATGGAGGAGAATAGGTTACCTAGGAGAATAATGGACTCTGTTATGGAGGGTAAGAGAAGTAGAGGGAGACTAAGACGACGATGGTTAGACTCTGTTTCTAACGATTTAAAAATAAGAGGTATAGAACTAAATGAGGCCACAACACTAGTTGCAAATCGAGGATTGTTGCGACGTTTAGTAAATTCTCAGAGGCTTGCAGACTGAACGCCGAAAGGCATAACAGTCTATAATGATAATGTATGTATGTATGTATGTATGTATGTATGTATTTATTTATTTATTTATTTATTTATTTATTTATTTTATTTATTTATTTATTTATTTATTTATTTAACCCGTTTACCCTCAAGGGTTGTTTTTCCCCCGATATCAGCGGGGGATACAACCTCTACCGCCTATAGGGCAGTGTCCTGGAGCATGGGACATTTGTTCCAGGATACAACTGGGCAGTAGGACCGGTACCTAGTCCAGGCGACCTCACCTGCTATGCTGAACAGGGTCCTTGTGGGGAATAGGAAAATGTTAAGGTATAGGAAAGAAAGAGGGAAGGAAGAGGCCGTGACCTTAAGATAGGAACCATCCCAGCATTTGCCTGCAGAAGAAGTAGAAAATCCACTTCGAGGACGGCTGAGGTGGGAATTGCACGCTCCTGTGTTCAGTTGACCTCTCGAGGCTGAGTGGACCTCGTCCAAGTACTCGTACCACTTTTCAAATTTCGTGGGAGAGTTGAGAATCGAACCCGGGGCTCCTGGGGTGGCAGCTAATCACAGTAACTACTACACCACAGAGCCGATCGGTTAAGGTTCTAAATTAATAATCATTCGTGTGGCTTTTTCTAGCTTGGTGCAGCCCTTGTAAGGAAAGCCCTCCGGCGAGTAAGGTGCCACCTGTCATTTGTATGGGAAACTGAATGTTATTATAATGTAATTATAATGTTGTGCAAGAGTTTCAGAGATGCTGGGAACACTACAAACACCGATTTGCCGAGCCCGGAGAAATTAAACATTTAAGGTTTAAATTTCCGACCCAGCTTGGAAGCCTACTAGGGGCCGTCTGAACCGAAGAGGAATACGGTGACCACTCAACCAAGGAACCAGACAACCTCATGTCCTTGTCCTGAGATGGTACAGTTCTTTTCAGGAACACCACCACTGAAAGTGAGCTGCATGTACCATTTAAAACACATAAGCAGCTCTCCCTGGCATTACTGGGAACCGAGCCCAGGCCTCCGAGGGCGGCAGCTAATAGCGCTAACCGTTACGTTACGAAGGCGAACTCAACATAAATTAAATCAGCAGAGTGAAATGAGTGCACATTATAATATAAATATTGACATTTGGTAGTGCTTCATGAAATAAAACATAATAACTTTTCAAAACTGTATTAACATCTCCTGATCTAAAATACACTGTTCACTGTAGATCATCGACATTTAGCTCGAAACTTGTAAACATATTTTATATCGAATGTGTCAAATTTGGTCAAAATGAAGTGATATATTTTAAGAAATCCACTCGATAGGAATCGAACTTTGTTTAGGTTCTCACGTCCAAGTTCCGTTGAGACATTTTACTTCCGTCTATTCCCGCGTTTTACCACGGTGATATGTGGAAGTCGTCCCACATTATACTTAAATTTCACGCGTTCTTTCGTAAGCTGAAGGACGGCAGATAAACCTGCTCCTACCTGATGTATTGAAAGGGGTCGATGTCATTATGCGGAGGATGGGGATCTCAACCACATTTTGTTTAAGTGTGGCCTTTATGAAGCTTCTCGCAGCCGCCTTTTATCTGAACTATCTGATCTACAAGTGCCGTTCCCGACCAGCGCTGCACTGGTGATGCACGGTGAAAACAATTCAGTTCTCAATGCTGTGATGAACTTTTTGAGAACCGCGGAACTAAGAATTTGACTTTGTGCTCTTCGCATTGTTGCCAGAGTTGTGTAGTGTTTTGTTTTGTGTTTTGTTTGTTTTCCCCCTCGTCTTCCGGAAGAGAGATTAAGTGTCGTGTTCTCTACTTGAAGACTGTGACAATCTGATTTCAATTCTTGTATATCCTTTACACTGACAATTTATTTTATATATGTGTGTGCAGTGAGTGTTCCTTGTACATAGAGGATGACCAAATGTTGTACCAACAAAGGTCAATTAAATAAATAAATAAAAAATAATGAAGGGGGAAATCCCGGAACTCCAGTACACATATATGTTATTTTCAAATGAGAAAGCGAGATAAAGCACTCATTCTTTTTACCAGGGGTAAATTTCTATTCCTTTCTGGCCCTTTTCAGTCTCATAATTGGAACTTGGAACTGCAGAGTGGTCATTATCATAATGTCAAATGCAGCTCCTTTGTGTTCTATTCTTTCATCGTGGACAATGAATAGAGGATGATACGAACTCCAGTTGTTCTCGAATATCCTTTGTATCGTAGAGAGCATCTGTTGTATGTCTTTACGATGTTCGTAGCTCCATGATTCTCTCCATATATACGACTAAACGGGGCCCCGGAGCCCCTTACATTAGGAGCGTGGGTCGGGAACTGTGGGGACCTTAACTGAGTCCAGGCAGTGCCTTATACACCCTATTCTTTACATCCGAACTGCAACCTCTAAATACCATTATAAATATTTGAACAGATGTGTAACACTAATTTACAATCCCATTTAAGTTATTACCCCAATTAATATCTTTCCTTATATTAAAACGTAGGTACTTACAGTGAACCCCGTGAGGTACTGTCATCCCATCAACACAATAATTAAAACCCAGAGGACTTCTCCTCTTCGTCAAACGTACAACCTCACTTTCTGTCCCGTTAACCTGCATAACATTGCTTGCTGTCCATCTCACAACTTTATATCGAAATCGATTTTGCAGTTGTTCACAGTCCTGTAAGTTATTTATTATTCCAGACAGCATAATATCATCCGGAAATAGCCTTATCTGTAATTCCAGTTCCTTACCCGTATCATTTATTGATAAGTTATAAGAAACACAAAGGTCAAATAACTCTGTCTTGCGGGATCCCGACTTAATAATTACAGGATAAGATAACGCTTCACCTACTCTAATTCTTTGAGTTCTGTTTTCGGGAAATTTAGTCCCCATTCAGTAACATTTTTGTCTATTCTAATAGCCCTCATTTATGTCAATAATGTTCCAAGATCTACCCTGTCAAAGGCCTTGGATAGGTCAATAGCGATACAATCAATTCGATCTCCTGAACTTTAAATATCTTCCGTATCTTGCTCAAATCCTACAAGTTGAGGCTCACAGGAATGACCCTTCCTTAACTAGAACTGTCTTCTATCAAACCAATTAGTAACATCGCAAACGTGTCTAATATAATCAGAAAGAATGATTTCCTAAAACTTACATGACGTAACACATGAGAAGCTGACTGGCCTATAATTATCCACTTTATACATCTCGACTTTTCCTTCGTACACCTGAGCTACAATTGCAACTGTCCATTTATTTAGTATAGCTCCTTAATGCAAACAGTAATCAAGTAAATGTTTCAGATATGGCACTATATCCCAACCATTTACCTTTGGCATATCTCCAGAAATGTTATCAATCCAAGCTGCTTTTATAGCTCAATCAGTCAATCATTACTGATCTGCATTTAGGGCAGTCGCCCAGGTGGCAGATTCCCTATCTGTTGTTTTCCTAGCCTTTTCTTAAATGATTGCAAAGAAATTGGAAATTTATTGAACATCTCCCTTGGTAAGTTATTCCAATCCCTAACTCCCCTTAATACAAACGAATATTTGCCTCAATTTGTCCTCTTGAATTCCAACTTTATCTTCATATTGTTATCTTTCCTACTTTTAAAGACGCCATCCAAACTTATTCGTCTATTGATGTCCTCCCACGCCATCTCTCCGCTGACAGCTCGGAACATACCACTTAGTCGAGCAGCTCGTTTCCTTTCTCCCAAGTCTTCCCAGCCCAAACTTTGCAACATTTTTGTAACGCTACTCTTTTGTCGGAAATCGCCCAGAACCAATCGAGCTGATTTTCTTTGGATTTTTTCCAGTTCCTGAATCAAGTAATCCTGGTAAGGGTCCCATACACTGGAACCATACTCAAGTTGAGGTCTCATCAGAGACAAATATGCTCTCTCCTTTAACATCCTTTTCAGTGTTTGTATCTTGTTGTAAATATCCTTATTATCAAGGAAAAATTCCAGTACTTCAACAAAATTAGTCATTTACTCTACCTGGACCGTATCTTTATATCCAACTATCTTTATATACTCCTGACTAAATACTACCGTCTTCCCTAAATCCTCACACATACACTACCCTTGGTCATTCATAATTCCCGGAATATCGTCCCTGCAAGCCGTTGTTGCCCTTAAGACCTGTACATCCCATTTTATTTTCGCTAAAACTCATAACGCTTGCCATTGTGTTATCCTTAGCTGTCTTCTTCGCTAAATTCAGTATCCTGGAAAGTTCCTTCGATCGATCCTTACTTCCACAAACTTTTCTAACTCTATTTATTTCCATCCTGCACTTCTTCCTTAATCTCTTTATTTCTCTGCTATAAAATATCGGATCTTTGTCATTCCTTACCTCATTTAAGGGTAAATGACTGTTTTCACACTCCTTAACAATTGTATTAAACCCATGCCAAAAACTGTTTATATTGTTATTTACCATTCTCCACTGATCATAATTAAGTTTTAACGTTATAACTTTTACAAATTTATTTTCAACTACGACGAAAACAGTTTCTTGATCTACCACTTCAGTTTCCCTGCAGATCTCATCCGGTTTTAACAGCACCACGTCTAGAATATTATTCCCCCTAGTTGGTTCTATCAATTTCTGATTTAGCTGTCCATCCCATATTAACGTATTTACCATTTCTTGATCATGATTTCTATAATTCTCATTTCTGTCCAAGTTAACATTCGGTAAATTTAAATCGCCTGCTACAATCACGTACCTTTCTGTGTCACTTTTCACATAGCTTATTATTCTATCAAATAATTCTGCGTCAGTGTCACCCTTTCCATGTATGTACACTCCAAAAACGTCAATTTGCCTGTTATCTTTAACAATGAGTCTTACACCTATAATCTCATGTTTCAAATCTTTTTTTCATAGCTTACAAATTCGTCCTTCACCAATACTCTCCAAGAAAACCAAACCCCATGGCGCTACAGCCCTTGAAGAGCCTTGGTCTACCAAGCGACTGCTGCTCAGCCCGAAGGCTTGCAGATTACGAGGTGTCGTGTGGTCAGCACGACGAATCCTCTCGGCCGTTATTCTTGGCTTTCTAGACCGGGGCCGCTATCTCACCGTCAGATAGCTCCTCAATTCTAATCACATAGGCTGAGTGGACCTCGAACCAGCCCTGAGGTCCAGGTAAAATTCCCTGACCTGGCCGGGAATCGAACCCGGGGCCTCCGGGTAAGAGGCAGGCACGCTACCCCCACACCACGGGGCCAATTAATACTCTCACTCCTTTTGAATCTATCGTATTGTATATCTACGATAAACTCTGCAGATCCGAACAAAAATTCTGCATCCATAAAAACACTTCTTAGCCATGATTCAATTCATATTAATCTGGTAAATATATATATGCATATATGTATATCTATTAAATTGCCTTATTCTCTTTCGTTACAATACTTCTACAATTTACCACTAACAACTTTATATCATCCGTATGTGACTTTTAGCAAACTGTGCTCTCATGACCGCTCCCTAGCTCACCCCGTCTCTCTGTATATAACTCCCTATAATTCTTCAAAGAAAACCTCCTAATTCATACGTACCACTGCTGTTCAAGTGTGGGCCAACTGAGCTCAGATCACTGTCTCGCACGTAGAATAACAACAAAGAACAATAATGACAATTTTTCGGTAATCTCTTCAAGATAATAGGTGAAGATCCTGTTTGTCAGTCTCACTGACCTTATGTCCGACTCGTTGGCTGAATGGTCAGCGTACTGGCCTTCGGTTCAGAGGGTCCCGGGTTCTATCACCGACCGGGTCGGGGATTTTAACCTTAATTGGTCAATTCCAATGGCCCGGGGGCTGGGTGTTTGTGCTGTCCCTAACATCCCTGCAACTCACACACCACACATAACACATCCTTCACCACAATAACACGCAGTTACCTACACATGGCAGATGACGCCCACCCTCATCAGAAATTCTGCCTTACAAGGGCTGCAATCGGCTAGTAATAGCCACACGAAATTAATTACTGACCTTATTCGTATTATTGTGACCAAGAAATGCAATCCCGCTCCTACGGATCACGTGGTTGTACCATCTTCCTTAGTGGCTTCTTTATTTTATCGACTCCAAGATTTTCCGCAGAATTTTTCGTTGACTTCCAGTTCTTCCATCAGACCTTGCTTACACAAGGCACCTGCAGCGTATAGGGCCTCCTGATGGATGATTGTGTGGTAGTATCTGAGATTGGCAACTAGATTATTGATATTTTGTTAAAGATAGCCTTGGTTTCACATATTCCATTTCCATTTTCTTGATCAGTGATGTGAAGGTTTCCTTCTCGGAGATTTTTGGCTTTATGCTCTCTCCTAGTTAATTGAACTTACCTGTTCGCTTGATCTTTCTTTGCCACACGTCTAGCTCTTTCGGTATCGGCTTGACCTTAGTGAAAAACTCTATTTTATCAAAGGAGATCTTGATGTTCACCATTGTATCTTGTGTCTGGAATTGGTTTATCTGATATCCAGTTGTACGTAAGGAATCCGAAAAAATCGCGAGACCAACTGCCAAGGCTAGGGAGTTGACTATCAGTATCAAGTTTCTATATCCCAATACCTAACTCCATTTTTGACCCCTTCGTTAATCATTTCGTTTCTCGAGTACACACATAAAGAATAGAGGTGAAAGTCCATCTCCTCACCTTAGCATGATCCTGATTTCGACGGTGTCTGAAATTTCCCTCCTGAATTTTGCTTTAAATGTGTGTCGGTTAGGATCCACTGAGCTTTTGCTCTTCTTTTGTTGTTCTTGCCCAGATATTTCAACACTTTGATTGTGGTGGATCGATCAATAGAGTCGTACATATTCTTGAAAACAACGAAAATCACCACAAACTGTTTGGTTCTAAGCCTGAGATACGAAAGAATACATCTAAGATTCTTAGTCCATTCGCTACATGAAAGTCCTTTACCGAACCCTCATTGGTATTTTTACAATTATGGATCCAGTTGCTCTTCTACCGTAGTTTTAAGGAGTATGAAGAGGGCTTAGTTAATATGAGAAGGGAGATGCTACAGTAGTTGCTGACATTCTCTTCAACGTTTTTCTTATGAAGGGGGTGCATCAGGACTTAGATCTACTCACTTTGAACTTTGTTTCCCTAATCTCGTAGATTACCTCGGATGACTTATCGGCTGTCTTATCGTCGACCTGCTTTCATACTTCGGCAACTATTAAGTACTCGCCGGGTTACTTATTGTTTTTGAGCGACTGGAAGATATGTTTAACTTACTCTTTTGGGGAGTGCGTGAATCTTGGTGAACGTGTCCATTGTCTTCAAAAGTGAATGTTGATTGTGGAGACTATAAGTAATTGGTCTGGATTTGGTAGTGGCCTTGTCACTGTGTACTATTCTTCCATTTGAACCCATGAATTTCAGGACTAGTGGAGAGTATTTACTGAGATTTCTTTTGTAGCTTGTATAGAAGTAAACGTTCTTATTGTCTCCCCATCTGGATTTTATTGAGGCGGGTTTTACTCCATGAATATTGCTTGTTTGGGTTTTGTCTCGCGTCTAGGAAATTCTTCCAGTTATCTTCTTTCTTCTGCGGAATACATCTTTACAAGGCGAGTTGTATTTGACTTATTGAGGCATCGTGTTTGTTGGTCCACCAGGCATGTTTTCATAGTTTTATTAGAGAGACTCTCTCCGTATCCATTCCGAGGCCTCTTATAGTTGTTCCCATTTCTGTTTATCTAATGACCGCAGCTTCTCAATGGACGTTTGACTGGATCTTAGCTTGTCTCTGCCTTATACCGGTTTAACTGTCTTTGCTGAGCCTTTCTATTGTTTTACTTATTATTATTATTATTATTATTATTATTATTATTATTATTATTATTATTATTAGTAGTAGTAGTAGTAGTAGTAGTAGTAGTAGTAGTAGTAGTAGTAGTAGTAGTAGTAGTAGTAGTAGCAGCAGCATTTAGGCTCTATTACATTAAATCCTATAACAGCATTTGCAATAATGCAACAAAAATTGATAATAAACGGATGTTCTTTAAAAACACAAAATATTAATTTCCTAATAATATACACAACGATTAACTCAAAATCAACAGTATTAATGAAATTTGTGATCTAGAAAAGTTCCTAGAGACAGATTCTTGTGTTTGGCATGTAAATGTTTAAGTTTGTAGTACTATGTACATAGCCTTGCGATAATTACATGGCCTGCGGCTGTCTCACAGTTCACGAGCTACACTGGATGGAAGCATGTTCATTGCCTTAGTTACAAACAGTTCGAAGTTCCAACTTTAATTAAAGTGGTGAAATCGTCACCTAAAATTAATGACTAGAACCTACACCAGTCTCAATGTACTATCCAGTTGACTGAAAAAATGATCCTCATTTTACATCGTAACTACTTAATTTCAACTTGAAAGTAACATTAGAAAATTATAAACTAATAAAGAAGACAACACACTGAATACTAGAAGTTTTAAAATTAAAATGTCTAACTGAACTATGTGTTTTCAATGCATGAAATAATTATTTTCCCTTTCTTACAGGGTGATAATGACGGCATTCTACTTTAATTCGTACAATGCGTGTAGAAATTACATTAGTACCTCATTTACATTCATTCCGTAACCTATTTACACTTGAGGGACAACTGGATCACATTTCTGTAGAATGCCTTCTGTATTCAGGATTTAATATAATATTCCTGAATTTCAAATTTCTTTGGAAATTGTCAACATCACAGGATTCACCATCCCTGTACCATGCCAGGAGAGGAATTACATCAGTAATCATCAATCACCAATGGTCTTCATTTAGGCCTATCGCCCAGCTGGCAGTACACTATCAGTTGTATAATCTACTTTTTTAATATGTTACGATACTTTATTATTTTTCTCTAGATCTACAGTAATAACACCCATTTGATCCTTTAAATGAGAAAAATAACATGTTCAGCCCATGCCAAAATTCACTCTTTCAAACTCTACATACTGTACAGAAAAAAGAAAAGAAAAATAAAACACGCAGAGAACAAAAATGAGCAAACAAAACAATATTAATAAGAAAAAAAATCAAACGTACTCTATGGACATGCCACGAAATTCCTCAGATACTCCGGAAACATAACCCCCAAAGTGAGGGTCACCACGGTAGTCATCCTCGGCCCTTTCATGCCACGTCCAACGTCTTTTCTGAATATTCCTGTTGTCTTCCCAGAATGTGTAGTTTAAATAAACATAATTAAAGGACATAATAAAGTTGAAATAAAATCAGCAGTATTAAGAATGTCAAAGACCTTCATGCCTCTCTTAACTAGACACGCAAACCCTTGCACATTCCATTCCTCCTACCTTATTTTACTTGACCCACTCTAGGTTGCTGAGTCCAGACTTACGTTACATTCTGCCATTGCGTATTCATGCTCACGTATGCCTCCACATTTCAGCAATAAATTACCGTCTCTACTGCAATTTAATACCAATACATCATCACTTAACACTCATATAATATAGCAATAATTAAACGTCCACCATCCATTTGTCATCACGTCCACCAAACCAAAGTTTACAAACAAACACCAATTCTCTATTCACATCCCTCTCAACACTTAAACAAACACCACTTCTCAGTTCTCGTCCCTCTCAACACTTAAAATCTGCCATTGAAAAGTAACACCACTTCTCCATCTCCAAATTTCATATCACATTGAATACCAAACCACCTTCATTTACAACTTACTCATGAGTACACCACTACTTCTCATACCTTTCCAACACCACATTTCAACATCTACACATAGCACCCACTCATATACCATCACATTAAATACAACTTACTCATGAGTGCACCACCACTTCTCCATACATTTCCAACACCACATTTCAACATATACCACCTCTACTTCCAACACCACATTTCAGCCCTAGCACACACTCGTCTACCATCAAATAAAACTCCATCTACGAATACCACACACTCATACACCATCACAACCTTCAAAATATCACTTCATCTTCACCTACAAATACCAAACACTCTTTCCTCAACACTACATTCTTTTTTTTTTTTTTGCTAGGGGCTTTACGTCGCACCGACACAGATAGGTCTTATGGCGACGATGGGAGAGGAAAGGCCTAGGAGTTGGAAGGAAGCGGCCGTGGCCTTAATTAAGGTACAGCCCCAGCATTTGCCTGGTGTGAAAATGGGAAACCACGGAAAACCATCTTCAGTCCTGCCGATAGTGGGATTCGAACCTACTATCTCCCGGATGCAAGCTCACAGCCGCGCGCCTCTACGCGCACGGCCAACTCGCCCGGTCACTACATTCTTACATCTAACAATCTTTATTTTCATTACTCCCTATACTATTGTTCTTTTTCCTTCTAGTGACTACAACCTTCTCATTTCTACCTGAATCCCACATGTCTGTCAGTTTTCTATACTTTCCTGTTTCTCTGCCACCTCTTTTGGCCGCCACTTCATCACCATCTTCACTCTGTTGTGTTCTTTTACCTCCACCTTCAGCTCCCATCATCTCCGTTAATCTTCTGCCCTTGCCTCTTTCCCAACTCCTATTGAGACATCCTCCGGTTGCCTCTGACGTCACCTTTCTACCCGTCACTTCCCTTACTTCACTGCTTTCACTCCCCTGCCTTTCTTCTTCACTGCTTATGGTCACCCTTTCACTTGTCGCCTCTTCCTGAACTTCTTCACTGTTAATGGTTACATTTTCACTTGGCGCCTCTCTCTGACCCTCTTCACACATTACACTGTTACTGTTATCTCTCCTCACTTCCCCACCTCTCGTTGCACTGCTCATTTTTAATATAGTTCTAGTTATCAGACATCTCTCTTAGTAAATTATTACAATTACTAATTCATTTTCTTATAAACGAATATTCGCCGTAGTTTAACCTCTTGAATTCCAGCTTTAACTTCATTTTATGATCTTTCTTACCTTTAAAAATTCCATTCAAGATTCTTCTACTAGTATCATTACACGCCATTTCTTGGCTTACAACTTGGAATATACCGCTTAGACGAGCAGCTAGCCTCCTTACTCCCAAGTCTTCACGGCCCTAAGTCCACGACATTTTCGTTAAACTACCCCCTTTTCTCGGAAATCGCCCAGAATAAATCGGATAGTATTTCCGGTTCTCGAATCAAATAATCCCGGTGAGGCCCCACTCACTGGAAACATGCTTTATTTGGAGTCTTACCAGTGATTTGTTCGTCCTCCCCTCTACATCCTTACTAAAACACCTAAATACCCTCATAACCATATGAGGAGAACTGCGAACTTTATTTACAATTTAGTTACTGTTATTACCGCAATTAACTTACTTTTTTTGCTAGGGACTTTACGTCGCACCGACACAGATAGGTCTTATGGCGACGATGGGATAGGAAAGGCCTAGGAGTTGGAAGGAAGCGGCCGTGGCCTTCATTAAGGTACAGCCCCAGCATTTGCCTGGTGTGAAAATGGGAAACCACGGAAAACCATTTTCAGGGCTGCTGATAGTGGGATTCGAACTTACTATTTCCCGGATGCAAGCTCACAGCCGCGCGCCTCTACGCTCACGGCCAACTCGCCCGGTAATTAACTTACTGTCTCTTTTAATATCTTTGACCTCTTCATCGTATTTTCATTTCTTTCGGAATGTACTTTTATTTCTTTAAAATTTATTTACGTCGTACCGACACAGATAGTTCTTATATGGTGATGGGTTAGGAATGGGTTAGGTAGCAGGACGAAGGAAGCGACCAAGGCCTAAATTAACGTATAGTCCCAGTATTTGATATGAATATGGAAAAAAATCCTGAACATATTCAGGGCTGCCGACAATGAGATACGAATCCACTATCTCCCGAATGCAAGCTCACAGATAAGTGACCGAAACCACGTTCCCACTAACCCGGTTCTTCATAAATTGAGATATTATACGAGTATATACTGAACCTATACTTCTACGATGAGAAAATTATATTTTAATTTCAAATATTTATTTCAGCTACAAACTACTTTTTGAGATCAGCCATGTTTGCATTTCAAGAGCCTCTCTGTTTCGTGGGAGCGAGCTCCCCGTGTCGAGCCAGCCGCAAGCTCGTGACATACCGGGACACTTCGGTGGACTTCGAATATTGAACAATTTTTCAAATTCAAGGAATTCTTCGTAACGAGAGATTTTGGCGACATAGTAAATTCAGAAATAAGGAATCTAAATTATTCTTAAACCCTATGTGAACACAGAACCCCCAGGGTAAAAATAAATGCAGTTAAGCCTAGAGAATAATTTGCGCCCGGCTCCCGAACTAGCGACACGTGCCAAGGCCGATGGATGAAGAAAATCCGCGAAACGCCCGGGCAGAAATAATTTATTTCGCCTGGTGCGAGTATGGGAAAAATATGAAATTAACACCGTAATAAATCGTAAGTCTGTCCGAAGTTATGGAACAAATTTCAGGAAAATTGGTCTATTGGATGCGGAATTAGCAGATTGTGCAATCAAGCTTCATGGTGTGAGTAGCGTCCTTCCATAGGCTATAAAAGAAATCTCCCTCCGCATATTTCACATTCTCTGTCTGGTTGTTGGAGCAGCGAAGCCCACGTCACTCGTCAGCAGAAAAGTGTGGAGATTTGTTCTCCCAGTAACTTATTACATGTCCGTGTCTATGGTTCAAATATACTGTTCAAGTGGAAGATGATAGAAATTTTCTGAACTGCCGCTAATGGGGAACTTTGAAGGTTTAGATATTTAGGTGAATAAGTAATTGAGTTTCTCTTTTTATTCAGTGTGTGCGTGTAATATTTGTTAGAGTCTGGATGTGAGCTGCGAGGTCTGGCTTCTTATCTGTTGGAACACCTGGCCCATAGTAGGACGAGAGGGAACAGTCTTACGAACGCAGTGGACGTGGTCATTTGAGCAGAGTGATCGTCGCCTGTTAAACGTTTTGGAAGTGCGTTGTCAAGTGTTGTGTAATTTAAGTTATATGCATATATATATATATATATATATAAGAAGACATCCCAGATAGCCATGGGAGGCTAGATAAAAGAGGTCTGCTGGCTAGATGCAGCCAGAATCCAGGATGGTGGCTACGATTACAGGTCTGTGAATATTTTGTATCAATGTTGTAGTTAGATTATTGTTTGTCCCTACCAGTTTTCATCGCGTATGTCGGGTTGATATTTGGTAATGATCAGGCGAAGGTATTATATTTCTGGTCATCGTGTGAAACTCTTCAGCGCTGTAAATTCACGTCAAGAAACTATAAAATGCGAAGTTTAAATATTGTGTTAATATTCTTTGAATATTGTCCGAATTGAGAAAATTTAGGAAGGTGATAACGATAACGTAGTCGTGGTGAATGCCTTAATTTCGAATATCGTTGGAATTCAGAAATTGTTTGTCGAAATAATAATAATAACGTTTACCACGCGATAAAATTTTCCTATGTTAAAAGTGGATTTAACAGGTATGTTCTACAAGGTTTGCGGGTGTCTAGAAATTTCCAGTGAAATCCGATAAAGTTATGTTTTCTTCATGGGAAGTAAAATTTTGTGACATCGTGTATGTCGGTGATATAGAAAATCACGGTGTGTTGTTGTTTTCTTGAGGTCCGAAAGTTGTAGTAACAGTAAAATAAAAAGGTATATTTTTATAAAAGTTGTTTGTCACGAGAGGATTGAGGTTTGAAAAGTCTTGAAACATAAGAAAATGGACTGAGGGCGAAGAATTTATATATGGTGATATAAGAGTTGTATAGATCTTGAAGGCACAGGAAGCCTGTATATTTCATATAATACCGCCATGAGAAGGCGATGAGAATAAATTTTTGAGACAGGCTATATTTGCTTTTGGACTGAAGAATTTTTGAGACAGGCTGTATATTAAATGTGAGATTTATGTGGCAGGCTGTAGTATATTCCGCTAACAATCCGAAAACTGAGACCTGGAGAAGCTTGCTTCGAGATGATTATTGTGTGAGGTACAGTAAAATTTCAAGTAAGATACCAAGTGAAAAACGATTTCTGGTGAAGATTGTAAATCTTGGTAGTAAAAATCAAATGACTAGTTACGTAAAGTCAGTATAATGTATATTATAGTAATATGATCTCAAGGATAGAAGAGCATTCTGAATACACGGTTGATGTTATTTGACTGTAATGACAAGTTTCCAATCAGTAAAGTTCATAAATTACGAGGCGGTAATTTATCATTAAATCGGAAACATTGTGGGATGAGATATTGGACGTTATTAAAGCGATATGTTTGGCTGACTAGATTCATTAAATTTAGTTTCACTGGATAGTCATGGATATGAATATTTGGAAAATGACGGTAGGCGATTTGAGGGCTTCACCCTAAAATTACAGTGTGGATTTTTGAGGTGGTGATGATCATTATTGTTTGACGATTCAAGTAGTGTTAGACGTGTGTTGGAAGTCAATATTATTTTTCCTAACTTCATTGTGCATGCTGGGATCGTGTTTGAGTTGTGGATTGCTCACCACGGGTTATTTATTTTCAATTTCACGTTTAGTAACAAGATAGGGACTTAGTTGCTTTTTCCGACTTGCGTTCATTCTGTGGCAAGATTTGCTTCGTTGATAAGGTTTACAGCCGAAATATCTAAGAGTGTGTTTGAAATTACGATTTCGCCTGATATGCTAGAGGAAGCGTATACGACCCAATTTCCGCTCGACAGTAGATTTAGGACGTCACATGTTATCCTATGAGTATACTGATGATGAGACGTCCTAGTTCATGCTCAACGATAGGGTTAGGAAGGTATGTGTACATAGAGGTTAGTGTTAGGGTCTGTGGACATTAGGTAGGCCCGACGATAGCTCTGGGATGTCAGCTGTACATACTCAAGTCTTAGATTAGATGTTTTTGCGAAGTGACTTGAACGATGGTAGTGTCTGCAGTAGTGTATGCAATGCGAAGAGTGTTAGCTCAGTAATAATGAGGCCAAGTTTGCGTGCAGCCCTCAACAGCTGGAAGGTGTTTACCTAAGATTATGGAATCACTAATTGCCTGATAATGAGGGTTGTCCAACATTGGGTACTGAGCTAGCGGTGATTGAATATTTACTGCAGTTCGCCATGCGTGTTTGAGTTCAATGAACTTCAGTATTTTATTTTATTTTACGGACTTCATTGTTTGTCGTTCTGACGTCCGTTTTGCTTTGATATTGTGCGTGTTAACACTCAACGTATTAGTGTGAGACTTGAGTTACGAACGCGGGTTCGATTCGTCAGCCGGTAATATATTTTATTTTCTATTTTTTTCGTTCTTTCATTTTTATACGTAGTTGAGTGTGGTTAATTGATAACTTTGTAGGTAGTGTGTTGGGACAAACAATAAGTAGATGGATCTGTGATGGTAGTCATTGTTCAATAGGAAAGAATTCTATAATTTGTTTCATTTTACCATGTGGACTTGTAATTTTATTAAGCGTAACGTAACCATTTATAACCTGAAAGTCGGTTTTATAATACTATTTTTAAAGTGATTTACCACTTTTTAATTAACTTCAGTGTTTGGCATTTCTTCTAAATGCGTGATGAATAAGTCTTTCCTGCATTTCGCAGTTTTGTTCCTTCAGAACGACGTAACGTAAGATCCTCGCGGATCGTGTTGTTATCGGTTCCTTCTGAACAGCTGTTCACGATGCACGTTTAGCATCGGGATTATTGTATAACTTAAGGGTGCCATGAAATGACAATCCATGGTGGAATTTTTGTTTTTCACTTGTGAATGCTGCTGTTGACTTGTAGTGAACACCATGCTTTCCAATAATATGTCGCAACATATCCAAAGCAACTGATAGTCAATTTGGTTCGATTAAGGGTCCATTTCGGCGGGTGTTCCGCATCCGAAAGGATATTCGACTGGTGGATAACCTTAATTAAGAGGAAATCAGGCGTTCTATTTGTTGAAGGTCAGATTTTCCATGGATCGTGTGGATTTATTCTCAGTTATCGTTTGGATTAATAGGTGCCCGATTTTTCAGGCTTTCTTTTCACTTTTTCGGTTTCGCTGTCCACTAATTTATGAGATTCCTATTTTCTCCGAAGAAAATTCTTCGATATTGTAAAAGAAAATTAACGCTATGCAATATGACTGCGTTTGAAACATTTAATAATTAATTAATTTTTGATTAAGGATTTTATATTTTATAAAATAAATTTTTGTTCAATTAATGATTCAATAATAGTTAGTAAGCACATTTTTGCTCCTCATTTCAAGTAGTTAGGCTCTCTTCTGAACCCCATAGTTTGGTTAAGATCGTGACCGAATTTCTTCCCGCAACGACCCCAAGATTTAAGAGTTCAATATTGCTCTGCTGTAGCAGCTGTGGCCGACCAACGTTGGAATGGTTCGATTAAGGGTTCAATACTGCAGTATGGGATCCTCGTATCTCAGTTCTGAATATCTCCTATCGTTACATCTGCACTTCTTTGTTATATAGAGGTAAAATAGATGCAAAAATTATCAAATGAAACCTCGTATGTCAATTTTAAGAAATATTACTTCGGCAATATTTCATATACCACTGAAATTCCCATGTGCAAGAGAAAAATTCCTCGTATCGTTTCTATACGAAGTTAGCTGTTTAACTGATCACATCTCAATATCTGTTTTTACAGTATCTTTGTCCTAAATGCAGATCAGTGCTGATTTATTTATTTATTTATTTATTTATTTATTTATTTATTTATTTATTTATTTATTTATTTATTTATTTATTTATTTATTTATTTATTTACAGTACTTACTTGTACGGAAGCCTGTCTTCGACAGTCAAAATTAATATCTGTATGTATGTTCGGTATTCTGCCCGAAGGCTGGTTTGATCCTCTACAACTCCACCATCAGCTGTCATAGATAGCGTGGGTGTCACTGAAGATGCATACTAGGGAAATGAGCAGTGAGGTAGTTTCCCGTTGCTTTCCTCACTGAGCCAGAAGTTGCTATTACATATCATTCTGCCAAGCCCACTGACGGTATGAGCGATATTTTCATACCATTCAGTTTAACAGGGACTGGCTGCCTAAGGAACGATATTACTAGAATCGCTCATACCTCGGTCCAAGGATGAGACAGACAGGTCAATGAAAGTAACAAATTTAATCTATGCCATACCAGAAGATACAGTGCACTTTAAACACTGCATCCCGCCAGCAAAGGCATAATTACAATTTATAAAATGGAAATTCTAAATACCTCTCTGGATCAGTGGTAGAATGTCAGTCTCCGGAATTCGTCACTTCATGTCTTATGATGTCGGTAAAAGTTCTCTGGTGACTCATTTGTTGTTTACCAGACAAAATTAATTAAATATCAGCCATAAACGCACAAGAGAGTTTCGGTTTACTAGGTCTACCATCAAGTAGGCCTAGAGTAAAACGTAACGTCGAAATTGACGAGCAGACAGCCAGATGGCGTTAAATTAAAATGTCTGCACACGCTAGCTATGGCCATACGATTATTATTATTAATAGACTATTAATATATCTTAGGTATAAAAGTTACACTCTCGAGGTTTCATTCGGCATTTGAATGGAATCAAACAGCTATTATAGTATTTCCTTACGAAACATATCGAGTGCACATGTAGTTTGGAGTTGTACTTTGAAGTCTACGGATCCGACTACTGTTGAAAAAAGCGTACAACATTTAACGATTGAAAATTATTTCAGGTGAGACCTTGTGCTTTCTTGGACGTCATGTTCTCCCGACAGATATCTACTGGCGTATTTCTGTGGACGTATAAACATAAGCGTTCTGCCCTTAAACAGCCGCTCTTCATGCAGTTCTGTCAGGTATGAAGTGAGAAGAATCATCGCAGCGAGTTTTTACGACCGGATGCCCTTCCTGGCGTCGACATCATCAGCGGAGTTAATGAGATAAAATGAATGACGTGATACCTGATAGTGCGAAGGGAGAGGGTGAAGCCATTGCCGACACATAGCCTATTCCTGTCTAATAGCACCAAAGAGTCTGTTGAAGATTTTACGTCTCTATCCGACGGACGAATCACCATCAACAGTGTCATATGCCCTCTCTGTATATACTGCGAAAAGGTTTCGAATTTAACCCATTAATGCCCAGAAAATATTTTTTTTTGTTTTCTTATACTTTTTTTCGACATTACATGTATAACCGATCCTTGAAGCAAGAATACTTAAAACATCTGAATATTTCAATTTTAAGGACCATTTTTTGGCGTATGATATATCATACGCTGGGCAGTAGGGGGTAACATATTACACTACATATAGTTATGATTTACTAAGAACAAACATAATTTATTGCAACATAAATTAGAACTAAAAACAGAACACTGATCTTATAGATGGAATTTAAATAATTCAGAACCCTCTGGGGCAAGGAATACTCGTGGGGTAAATCCCTACTTTCCACCTATCATATGATGTGTTAGCATGATCTAAAGTGAACTTTGAAGCCTACTGTTGTTTTTGTAATACAACAGAAACTTATTAGTAACAGTAACCATAGAAAACGTGTATTGTTTGTTTTCATGATTCAATACATCACCATTTAGTAATTACTTCATCACGTGGAACTGAAGAAAGCACTGGAGTGAACTTACTGACACTCCACTGTTGAACGAATGATGGTTCTGGCACATCTATCTCTGTAAACTTCACTGAATTCTTAAGCTCCTTGTTTACCCAATTTCTTACTTTCCTTACTTTATTTTGTGGATCCCTGGATTTATTCCATTCGGAAGGTACATCAATGGGTTCTGTAATTGTAGGAGCCTTCTGTAGTGGTGCTTGATTCTCATCAGCTCCAGTAAATACTCTCTCTGAATTTTCAAAAATGCATACATCGAGTCACTCTTCTAAGCCACATGGAGTTTCCTTTACCCTCTGACCTCGATTTCCTGTCTATGTACACCCTTCCCTACATCCCAAGCTGTAGCACAATCATCATCATCACTAGGTCCATCGTCTTGATCACTGTCATTGCCATCAATAGCTCCCGTAAGCACTAATCATATTTCATCTGCTTATAAAAATGGGTCATTATCACAATCACCATTTTCTAAGCTGTCCAGAATGTTCAGAATGGCCTCCCAATTTGTTATTGTATTTTATCTGAAATTGAAAAATTTCATCTTGCGAATGCCCAGCGTATATTTCATACGTTAAAAGATACTTGTGTTTGAATGCCATCTCGATCAGTGATGATAGTAACTATCATACGAGGTCAAATCCTCATACTATTCCCGTAACAAATATACTGAAATATGATTAATTTTTCATAGCTCAATTCCACAATAATTATAAATACTCACCGGTGCGTTATTTTTGTCAGCCTGCTGCGCTACCCGCACTTTCTTGCCAACTATCATCGTAACAGGAGGAAAACAACAATGCCATTAGCTAGGAAACATTATTTGCGTCCCTGATGCGCTAAATGATACCTTTAAAAATTGCAAAACAGTCACGGTGACTTAGATATAACGCAATTTGGAAAGCACGTTTTGCGTATGATATATCATACGGTTAATCCAGCCTTTTGACACACAATCTAGTGATAACAAAATGGACAACACCACCTCTCCTACCCTGCCGGCCAACATTTTTTTTATCAACGGGACTCGAACCGGCTAAACCACGGTGTCCGATCATATAGCCTGCACGCCTAAACGATCATCGCCGCCATGCGGGCTGTACTAACCGTGGAGGTAGTGTGTTTTCATACCCCAGGATGGAAAAAATATTATTCATTCATTTCAGGGAATGATAGTATTTTACACTAAACAGTTCAAGTATGATAGTCGTGGTCGTAAGAGGTTCATTGTAATTTTCCTGTGAAGGAGACACAGCAATCTCTTACTAGTACCATTTTCAACTGTTGAAACCCTCCCGTTTTCTCAATATCGCTGTGAATGACTGACAAAACTAGGAATCTACGTATATGTATATAGACATATTGATTGATTGATTGATTGATTGATTGATTGATTGATTGATTGATTGATTGATTGATTGATTGATTGATTGATTGATTGATTGATTGATTGATTGATTGATTGATTGATTGATTGATTGACGTCTGTTCGGAAGATCCTGGATATTCAATGTACTGTCGTCCAAAAATGGAACATGAAATCAAGAAGGAAATAATCGTAATCAGTATTCCTTACACGAGTGGTAGAGACGATGCTCTAGAGACGAAATGGGGAAGGAAAGTGTGGAAAACATTGAAGAGAATACTACTGCTCGTAAACGTACAGGTGAATTAGACCAGACATAAGAACGTAAAATATGAAGAAAATAAAGAAAAACGGATGAAAGGCGAAAATGTTCTGGGTAGAAGAAAAATTTACGGTGGAAAACAATGTCTGATTAGTC